>NC_079525.1:542500-842500 GCF_003711565.1 Takifugu flavidus
TCCCATCAAACTTATGAGCCCTGAGTGGGGATGGGGGTGAATTGGAAAGACCTTTCATTATTAACAATACCCCTATGTACTGGCAAGAAAGTACGGCTGCTCTACTAATCCAGTTTACAACAAAAAGTGAGTCAATTCTTTTTCTGACACATAAATCTACACCTATGAAGAACATGTTACCTCCAAACAGCCATTTAGACATACAACAGACATTAAACTGATTAAAAAAAAATGGAGATCTTGTGCACACCGAGGGGAGCCAATTAGAATTAATAAATGAACGTCATCTTATAGCCTGCAATCCTGAAATATGGTCCATTTCTCCTCGCTGTTCCACAGAGGACAAATATAGTGCCCGTTGCCATGGATATGACAGAGAACACATTCACACAAACGGAGCACTGAGACCATGAGGACGCACGCCCACACAGCTCTCCGTTCCTGCAATCCACAAACTCCACGTGCAGGTGAGGATGTGCGCTCCATGTGAGCGAGTCGTGCCACGTCTGCCGCGAGATGCCTTAACACGTTCCTTCCTTTTTCTGTCTCTTTTCTCAACAAGTTGGGCATAGACTTACCGTCACTGTTGGGATGGCGGTGACCAGCGAGTAGACGAGTACAGGTGGTGCCTTGCTGTTGTCCTCAGGTCCTGGGTATGGCTTGGAGTAAGATTTGTCAAAGCAGAAGAAGCCCTGGATGTGCACGGGGAACGTGTCCGTGTACTCAAAGTAGTACGCCAGCAGAACGGTCCCTGCCATGATGACCAGCTGGAAATAAAACATATTGGTTCCAGTTTTAGAACTGCATCCGGAGAGAGGAAAAGAGTTGGGAAAAACAAGAAAATAAATATAAAAAAAGGAGAAAACCTTCCTTCTCACGGCAAAGATGATGGATGCTTCTGTAATGTGTGAGTGTGAAGAGATGGTGATGAAGAAGGGAGGGAGGTAGAGATAGAGACAGCGGGAGAGAAATGAGGAGAAAGACAGAGAGGGGGAGAGAGAGAGAGTATGAGAGAGGGAGAGAGAGAGACAGAGGGATGATGAGATAGAGAAGAAATCCAGATCGAGAGAGATCCCTTCACCAATGTCAGTAAGCAGTGTGGGAGGGTGTAGGAACAAACAGAGTACGATCAAAGGAAATAACAGCGTACAGAGGAAAAGGAAAAGTGAATGAGGATGAGAGCAGGCGGGGAGGCGAGGGAGGGGAGGGGAGGGGAGGGGAGGGGAGGGGAGGGGGGGTGAAAAAACAGATGGGGTGAAAAAGAGCAGAGTGGAGGAGGGGAAGAGCAGAAGCAAGAAGAGACAGACACAACTGGGAGAAGCCAGTGGCAGAAATTATGTATGTGGGACTCTTTGCACAACTTCTGTGACTGTGCCTCGCTCATCTGCATGCGGAGCACAAGCCGGGATGCACGACCTTCACGGCTATTTCCAGCCCATTCTCAAACACGATTAGCTATTCACCAGAGCAGGCAGCAGAAACCCCCCACCCAGAACCCCGCTTTGTCCCGCAGACAGATGCACACAAGTTTTCCTTCGCGGTCCAGTGGGCAGCACCCTCGCCACGTGTCCCAGTTCCTCACTGGGAGAGCTACGAGCACAGCGAGCACTTCTAAATCTGCACATATCTATTTGCAAGCTGCTGATTAGGGTCATCCCTAGTCAAAATGTTTGCCTGATTAACTTCTATTGTCTGAGAAGGAGAAATTTATCAGCAGCAAAACACGGGGAGCCTCTGCTGGCAGACGGAGCGGGCTTTCGGAATTAGGGCAGCAGTGTTTGCTGGGTGTTGCTAACAGTTTTAGCAATTTTCTTACAGGCTATCGCATTAGAATGGTAATGCGGTGGAATTAAATACAAAATAGGGGTGATTATAAATATTCACGACAAGATCAGACTTTTTCTATGATTTCCGAGCCGGATTCTGATTAAATTGGTAGACTGACCTTTGTCAAATCAGGCCTTTTCACCTGTCTCATGCATGTATAATGAATGATGGTAATTAGTGAAGTAATAATAATCAGTGGAAAGGACGTGTCTTCCCTGTCAGTCATCCCATCCCTGTCATGCGTGTGCAGCTGAAAATAAGGAGGAAACCGGCAAAATCGGATCCAATCACGTTACAGCAAAATATAACGTGCCGATCATTGCCACCAGTTGCCAAGGTTACGCTTCCGAAGCCGCAGATGGAGGTTTTTAATCAAGTGACATGATACAGGATTAGCAGCTAGGTCATGTGATCATCACACACACCTGTTGGTGAACGAGCTTGATCTTTAACTGTTCTGGTCAGGCTCCCGTGTTTGGACTAAGCTCGGAATTGCCCGGCAAAATGTCGGATTGAACCTTTGCCACCCGTCTCAATGTTTAGTGGCAGAGAACTCCAGAGAACGGAATTTCAGGTCATTCCTCTAACCTCCCAGTCGTCTCTTCCCGGTTCCCTCGAGCGGCGTTTCTCTTTCTGCCCTCCTGTCTCTCGTGTTCATGTCGGAGCAGAGGAGCTGGAGGCCCCGTATGAATCAACACGAATCTGGATTTCTGCCATTAAAATGATGGTGATCTGCCTCCTGGGCTCCTTTGGGTGCACAAAAAGAGACAACGTCATGTGTTCTGATGCATGAGCCTCATTTTAACAGTGTGTGTCTTGAATATATGGAACGTGTGCCGGTCTTTTCTAGACACACGTCATCTCTGCGGAGGGAGTCGCGTGAAGTTGTTTCTCGGTTTCCTCCCCCAAATCGAGGTTCAAAGCACCGAGCATGGTGGGTCTTTACGGGCGAACCCACCACAAATCGGAGTCGACTTTACACCGGTTGCCTGGCAACATTACAGCGATGACAACACTCCAGAAATTCACCATGCAGGATGATCTCAATTAACGCTCAACGGGGAGGGAACAGCTGCATTCTTTAGCTCTGTTTTTCTTATTTGTTTTGAGGAGTGAGTGGGGGGGGCAGCAAACGGACACACCGCCAGGGAAGAAAAGAACCTTCTGCAGCATCTTTATCCTCTCCAGCAAAGCGACAGAGTACCCACTTAGACTAATGCCTGGGGGGGACTTGTTACACATAACACATTTCAGCTTTACCGCAGTGAGGGGTGACAATGAGGATGGGAGGAGAAAACAGTGACCTAATTCAAACTCTTAGCATGACGCGCTTGGCTGCCGCTTCCTCTGCAGACGCTGGGAATCTGCAGATCCCCTGCAGATCGAGGCTGATCTGTGCGCTTCCTTGCCTGTGTTTTCCCAGTAATGTATTCGGTGACAAATCTCGCACCCTTCAACGCCTTGAAGACAAATAATACAGTAGACGCGTCCGTGTATCTACGCACTCTGGCAATCTATAAGCTCCAGGATGCTGTCGTTTATATATAGAATCCCGAGCTGCATTTCCTTTTCGCCTGTTTGTTTCAAACTACAGGAGCTCCGTGTGTTCGAGCGTGTGGGCGTGTGTTGTCTCTAGTGTTTTCGAACATGCCCGCGGGCGTGTGGGTGCATTCCCCTGTCTGAGGAGGAACTCTGACACAGGCACGTTGTGTGTTGAACAACTCTCCTCATCAGCTTTAACTCCCATTGTTGCCCGGCTACAGAAATCTGGACCGAGAGAAGCCGGCGGCGGCGGCTGGGGTTGGGGGGGCGGCGGCGGCTGGGGTTGGGGGGCGGTGGCGAGCGAGGGACTGCTACGAGCAGCCATCAAAGTTTAAACAAACATTTGGAGACACGTGCTGGAAACCTCTCGAAGGTATTATTCGTGTCATGTTGCATGTGTTTCTGCGCTGCTTGAGTATTGTACTGGGCGCCCCGATCGTCAGTCAGACAGCTCCAACAACGCATGGCGGGGAAATGATGCAGGAAAAGCCCAAAGTTGCAGCTCAGGATACAAGCAGGAAGGATTTTACAACCAGATTGCCACAATAAAATTTTCAGTATCACGAAAACAAAGAAGAAAAGAAAGTAAAGCTTCCAGCCACAGGAGCCATCGAGATGCTTTTTAACTGTGAAACAGGAAACAACCCCCCCATGCAGACTCTACTCTTCATGACATTTCCCTCCAGTCCCAACAATAAGCAACTTTCTGCACCCGCAGCTAGACCGCCTCCAAAGGTCACAGCGACTTTAGCTTTCAAAGTTGCCGTTTTCTAATTTGCATGGAGACGCATCCCCCACAGGTCACCTTGAACAACAAATCTGCATCTGAGCCAAAGAGCCAACCCCCCCCCCCAAATTCACCAAACGTGACATCGCTGACGAGCGAAAGGGGCAGAGGGGGCGAGGCAGGCCAGCCGCCTCAACGCTGACTCCGTCATGCGGAGGCAAACTGTTTACTTTCACAATAGCCAATCGGGGTGGATTCATTTCTGCTTTGTTGTGCCTAAAAGTCCAGATCTGTCAAAGTGCATTGGAATCCACAGAGCAGTGTGGGTAGCATCTGCCCCACTTGATACTGTTGGCTTGTTCCTCCTCCAGCACCAAGACGTTATTGTCAAGTGTTTCTCCTGTCGCTCTTCAGAGCGTTGCATGGAAACAACATGTTCTCCACTAAATCATACAAACAGCTTTTGGAAGGTTTTAATCCCCAAAATGCATCGAACTGTTGTGTTCCTACCCTAATACCACTGGATTTAGTGGGAATTCATTTTGAGTAGCCTTCTGGTATCTGCGCAAGATTTATAGTCAGTAATCTCTCCTGATAGCTGAGGTTTTATTGATCATCTGGCCTGCCAGCAAGATGAATCACATTCAGTAACAAATCACCAACTTCAACGGAATTTCTACATAATATAAAATCAAACTGACGGTAGCAAACAGACAAAAGAGTTTCCTGATCTGATTCCCAACTCATCTGATGCCCCTCATTTAAAATGGTCGTACTTCGGTTTGATCTGGAAAAAAGAAGATTTTGGTTCAGAAATAGTTCCTGAGTAGCATCCAGACACGTAAATATCATCCAACCTCGGATTCATTTCTGCCAGCCAACTATTTAACATATTCTTCTTTGCTTCAGCATCGGTTTCATGCTTTAAAGCCAAATCAGCAATGACCTTTCAGAATCCATTAAGCTGGTCAATGTCTGTCCATCCATCCTGGGATACTGGGATCCATCCCAGCAGTCCACTGGTTGGGAGGCAGGAATCCTCCCAGGACCCCAGTCACACCGAGTCTCCAATCAAGCTGATGCATATGAGGAGAACATGCAAATTCCAACGAACCATAAACCCTGCTATGGAGCCACCGTGCACCCCGCAGCACCACCGTGCACCCCGCTGCACCGCCGTGCACCCCGCTGCACCACCGTGCACCGCACAGCACCACCGTGCACGTGCCTCCCAGTGTTCTCCAGGAGAATGTTTGATATCTGAAACTTAAAGCACTGTTGCCTCACAGCTCGTGTTCACGGTTCAAATCTCTCGAAAGCCGGGGGCTTTTCTCCGTGGAGCTCATGCTCCCTTCTCTCAGGGTCTTCAGCTTCATGACGTGCACCCAGGGGACGGGCACATTTGTGAGTCTAAAATGACCTTAGGTGTAAATATGAGTGGGAATGGTCATTTGTTTTCTGTGTCATCCCTGTGATGAGCCGGTGACTTATCCAGGGGCCTCTCACAGGTTCCAGCCCCCTCACGACCCCGTGCAGGGATAAAGTGGTACATGATGGATGGATTTCTGGGTTTAAAGGCTTTAAAATGAATATTTTCTGTGCACTAATCGTTGTGAGAGCACATCATCTTCACAGAGCGACACTGAAGCGGCGTCACGCATCTGAACTTGCAGAGAGGTGAGAGAGAGATTTTGAGGGAGAGGTGTCAGAGCAAGTGACCCGCCCGGGGAGGCCCGGCGCTGGAGCTCAGCGGGCACGTTACCTTGCTCAAGGGCAGCGCTCTGGAAATGTCTTCATCGTATGTATGACATCCACACCGGCTTTCTTCCTTAATGACTCATGCTGATCTATTTTTGCCAGCTCCTAAATTCAAAATCTGGGTTGGATTTACTGACAAAAATGACAAATTGAGGATTACATGCAAAGAGAACCCACTTTGATTTAGCTACTAAAATATGTCTGTATAAATTGAGCCATGGGACGAAACCTGGCTTTGTAAATATGAGCTAAATTTAAGATGATGACCCTTTTCTGCGTGACCCAGTAAATGCAGAAGACTTATCGGAGTGCATAATTAAGGATTACTGTTCACACCTCTGCACTTCAAAGTGAGTACAAGCAAGAAAATCACAATATGGATCTAATGTGACAGGAAGAGGGAGAAGAGGCCCGCAAAGACCTTTCAGGGAGAAACGTCTGACAATAATAATGTTGTGGGATTCAGAGAAGGTGACGAGAACATCTCCGTGGGACCGTTCTGTGAGCGCTGCGTGTCTAAACAGGGCCAGTGCGAAGCAGCCAGATGGCAGGAGAGTCAACACATAAAGTCAAACGTGTTTGCAGAAGGTGAGGACGTGTGGACGGAGGCTGAAGTCGAAGTGACGGCGTCCAGCTGGGAGGAAATGAATGTCACACTGTATAAAGGGACATGACTTGGGCCACGATGCAGATGGACACGAGGGGGAAAGGCTGCTTGTACAAGCACGCGCACCAAACCAGTGCTGTATAATAGCAGCTTCCTCATACATGCATATAGAGCAACAAGCTCTTCACAACCTTCAGCTACATTTAAAAATGACGCACCGTCTATAGCTGCCAGCTCGTTCCGTCCGTATGTCAGATAACTTTAAGTGAAGCTAAAAAAGGGCATGAGGCCCAGTGGCAAGGGAGCTAAACGGATGAGATCAGTCACTCCATGTTCTTCATGCAAATAGTGCAAAACTTTTTCTTCAGAACGTGACCCAAATGTTTGCATTGACACTGCCAGTGTGACAGAGTCTCTGTATCTGACCTCTGACTGACCTCCGTTTGACCTCTGTCTGCACTAAATGTCTCCGTCTACCTGTTGTGTGTTGGTGAACAGACCACACATCAGCCGAAGGGAAATCTCAGCCTCAAACAACAAGTGTCTGGCTAAAACTCTGATTTGCCAACAAACATTAATATCAGACAAGTTCATGCATCGGTTAAAAATGAAAGGCTGCAGAAGACAGCCATGCATCTCATCATTTTTGTTGATTTGAATTTATAATGAGCTTCTAAAATCACAAAGCATGTGATCATAGATTCCCTGTCTCTGGCCCCATGATGAAAGGATGGTACATATTAAAAAAACAATCAGACAAACAAACAATAAACAATGCAGATACATATCCAGGTATATGTATCCAGGATATATATCTGATATCAGACCAGACCTGCTCAGCTGCCTGCAAGCAAACTTGAATTTAGACATGTACACAGACCACCCCTGGTTACAAGTGTTGTTTATGGTTTCAGTGCAAAATAAAAGTGTTAAAGCACTGTGTCAATTTTACACAGCAAATGTGACCCGGGGGCCGTAAATGTCGTTATGGAATAAAAATGGGTTGGGGCGTGAATCATCTGCCATCAATCCTGCCACGTCACAACAGCAACAAATGGAGCCAATGAATGTATCCACTGCCCCCTGGTGTTGAACGGACGGTATTACAACACACTAATGGAGACAAGCGCACAAGATAGATGAGCTGAGTGATGGGAAACAGCGGGCAGGCAAAAGTGATAAGAGCCTTAAAGAGTGGACTGGGAGGCACAGAAGAAGGGAAAGAAGAGGGAGATAAACCGATAGATTAAATGGTAATGAAACATTAGTATATCACAGAAAGTACCCGAGCAGCGTGGAGTGTGCCACTGGGAAATAAAGTCTGGAAGGCAGCAGAGGAGCAAAAGACAGGAGAGAGACGAAGACAATAAATGAGGATATATGAGTGTGAAGCAGGAAAGGGTAAAATATAGAGAGAAAGCAGGAGCGAGCAGTGGATCACATCACGCGTTTATCATTTCTGTAGCTTTTGCTCTCGCTCCCTCCTCCTTCCCTGTCAGCTACCATTCAGACTGTTTCCTAAACTGTGATGATGCTCGGACAATATGTACAAAACACATTTCCATCTAAAAAAAAATGAAAGAGAGCCTGAGCAAACCCCCTCACTTCATCCTCTCTCCACGACAACCGCGGTCACATAATGCTACAAAGTCCCTGAGCAAACGTGCCCCCGCATCCAAAAAAGAGGAAAAAACCAGAGTCGCTACAGCCTCATGCACAGACATGATTCAGGACTCAGAGCCTGCAGGGCCATTTCAGTGATCAGCACGTGTCATTTGCAGCTCAGATACGCCGGGTATGTCTATCCATTTCTACATAACTAAATAAATTTGCTTTTGTTCAGCATTTTAATGTCCTTTTTGCAAATAAAGGTAGTAAAATAATTAAACGTCTACAATCAGACCTGCCTCTGTTACAGGCTGTTCAGCTGTTGCCTGCAGCAGCGACACTCAGCAATCATGGATCAATTATATATAAAAGATCAGCATATAGAATATTGCCTATATGATCTGTATTCCGTTGAAAATGATTTGGTCTTGGGCCTGAAGGCTAGTCAACAGGAATCCAATGAATAATGAGGAGATAATGCGTGCTGTGTGCATGTGTGTGTGCACCAAAACATTAAATTCTATACTCAACTTAAAACGCCTGCGTCTGAAAATAGATTCAGCCTTGACAAATCGTTTCTCTCGGCCCTGGAGCGGAAATCAATAATGGCTAGAAATTCTGCTTTGCCAAAATGATCCACCTGCACAATAATCTTCTTTCAGGCTAAGATGTGAATAAAGAAGTGTGCCTAAAATGATGATCACGTTGGCCTTTGGGTCCTTTGCCTGCAGCCACGCAGACTGATGCGGCTGCACAGACGGCTACAGACGAGCGGCGTGGCGGAGGAAACCAGCAACGGCTTGGCTTTATATGTGACCTTCGGGAAATGTGGAGAAGTTGAAGAGTGGTTCTCAAGCAAAATCTGCTTTGTTTTGTTCTGATTCTGCACCCTTTGTGGCTCAGTCAGTGATTAAGATGTGATTGAGCGCGTACATGAAAGGCATAACCGGCCGTACCAGCCTGGATCATGATTCGCTCTACACAACCAGTTTCAGACACAGACAGGGAGGCGAAGTGGACACGCTGGAGGTGAATACAAACACTTGTGCTGCTCCCATAAGCCACATCAGCGACGAGGCCTCCTTCTCAGCAAGCACAGCGCCCTCTAGTGACGGGCTGACGGTAGCGCCGGAACTCCGGCGGGGCTGCAAATCAAAACCCTGTAAAACGTGGTACCAAATTCACAAATGGTGTTTTTGTGAGTTGTGTATTAAGTGCAGCATTAAGTTTAACATAAAAGTTTAATGGAAGTTGTTTGTTTTTTTTTAAATGAAATGATTTTAAAGGTTAAATCAAGCAAACTGCTTTTCATATACAGAAGTTAATCTGTATGAAAATGAGTGCAGAAAAACCATTTTAAAGAAACAGCAGTGTGGAGCTAAACATCTCCAGAAAAGGCTAAACACATACAGCAAATGCATAGCCGGGAGGTAGAAGCTGCACGGAGGCAGCGCTGAAACCAGCAGGGAATGAGGATGAAACAAAAGGCTCATCCCAAGAAGATGTTTTGTTGTAAAGAACTGCAGACCTGATGCATTCAGGCTGTTTTTCAGCACCCAGGAAGTTCTCTTTTATAGCAACCGAAGGCAGATATCAAAAGCCCATAAATACAGTTTAGCATGTGCAACAATTAGCTAGGACATCACGAACAGAACATAACCAGAAATACTAGAATCTCTTGTTTTACAGCTCTAACACGAGGTCAGAATACTTTTTGTCACCAACACTTGCAAAATTCAAGATTGTTGCAGGTTAATAGCTAAATAGCTGTAGCTAATCTAAAAGCATTTGTTCATTTATAAAGCATCTATTACACTCAAGATTGTGTCTAGTCCATATAGAGACATGCAGAGCCCGGCCCCGGAGCAAGCAGTCATCATCAGTCCTCGGAGGAAGTGACTGTGAACGCTTCGTGGATGACCAACGATGCAGCAAAGACACTGACGACATTCTATGGCGCTGCTCCGACGGCCAGTTCAAACCATCCACCCATGAGTGAAGGCACAGTCTGACGTTGTGTATCCTTTAGGAATAATTCAAAGAACGTCAGTACCTCCGGAAACCTCTAACGAGCACCGCATTGGTAACAGAAATCCGGCCGACTGATTTTAGGATGTGAATCATCGTGTGGTCTGTTCGCTCGCGGTGTCACAGGAGGAGGCTGTGAACCGAGGCACAAAGTGAGCGCTGCGGCGGCTCCGTGCTGTCAGTAACAGCTAAGGTGCATCCACTACTTCTATGACAGCCGACACCACAGGGATCCGCCACGACTGGGCCACAACAACAGGATGTGCCTTCCACACACTGGTGCCTCCAGCAAGTCAGGAACCAGCAGCGTCACACAGATCTCCAGGAGGCTCCTTTGAAGCCACGTCTGTGGTCCAACGCTGACCAGACTCTGGGTCTTTGGCAGCACGACCGCAGCAGCATCAAGCAACAACAAGAGCATCAACTAGACCCTAAAAATCCAGAAGAGAATCACAGGCAACAAACAGGCAGGACAGTTTTTAGGGGTGGCTGCTTTCCACGCTGGTGCCTAAAATCCCATTTATGAAATCTACTATTCCCGGGGGGGTGGGGAGGGGGGATCTAATCAATAAAAAAAAAAAAACTATGAGGAAAAGAGAGGAAGAAAGAAGGCAGGGTTCACTGAAGAGATCACAAGGGAAAAAGACAGAGCAAAGAAACGCAGTAATGAGATGCTGATGTAACCAGGAAGGAGTGACTGCCCTCCGGGGGAACCGCTCCACAGTACGATGCTTCAGGACGAGCATGTGTGGGGGGCATTAAACTGCCCTCTCACCCATGGCCATTAGACTCAAAATACAGTTTCAGCAATACCAGAGGTGAGTGAAGTGACCGGGGCCGGCATCCATGATGGATCTGACGGGCTGTAGCAGAAACCAGAGGAAACCACAGAGCCACCACTCTGCCTCTGACATCAGGTGAGCGAAGGAGGCGTAAAAGGAAGAACTAATACTCATGATAGCGGCAGCAGTGATGGAGCTCTCACTGGTAACATGGCTGAGCTGCGTCTGAGAAACGAGGAGGAATGAGGGCAACAACAGGCAGGGCTTGAGTGGGTGGAGAAGATGAGGCTTTACAAGTGCACAGGAATAATAGAGAGAGCCACAGATGGAATTACTTAAGGGGGGAAATCCTTGAGTGGAGCAATGAGGGGGATCCATAGAAAAGGTGATTAGAAAGTTCTCAAGAGACGTGGAGGAGGGGCGGGTGGGGGGGGGGGGGGTAGGGAGATCTTTAAACTGAGACATACTGTAGATTCAAAACATGATAGAACTTCACGAGACCAAAGCAGCCTGATGGGATGATAGAAGCCAGATTAAATGTGTGAAATCCTGCTTTGACTGCGTGATGCGGAGCACGGCTCTGGCAGGGGTGCGTTTAAAGGCCGTCGGACATTTCATGTGGCCGAGGAAGACGCGGTTCGTGAAAGACAGCGGGCCTAAAAAGACACACGGGCGGCTCTCAAACGGGATTGTCACAGTTTGTGGAAAGCCTGTCGTATCTCCCTGAACTTCTGACTCCTCCAGCCTCGACGCTTTCATAGTTTAGCCTGAACCAAAAACGAGGCCTCACATCGGGCTGAATTCAGACACAAGGAAGGAGTTTCAGCAGGCAGGAACCTGCTAAATCAGCCATTGTTGATACAGCACGCAGGACCTGAAGGCTCAGTGTGTAAAGCAACAGCACGGGCTAATTGGGTTTCCACTGTTAATTAGGCCAATTAATTAGGAAATGCAGCTGAGGCGATGAGCGTCTCCATCGGGTCATTTAGGGATTACGGAAGAATATTCGTGGGAAGAGAAAAAGAGGGTAGGAATAGAGAAAAGTAGCTTATGAGCAAAAGGGTCACTCGAGAGGGACCCATTTCCAACATAAATACTTCCAACTCAATGTTATCCCTAAATGATCCGTGGAATTAGGGTAATTACCCGTTTGTTGTGAAATTAATCAAATCAATAAGTTGTGGGAGTCAGTACCACAGAATCAGCACCGGCTTTAATTGACACACAGAGGTAACCGTCGCTAATCAGCCGTGAAAAAGGTGTAAAACGAGGGAGGGAGGGAGCGTTTTCAAGAGCACTCGCAACATGAAGGGGACCTAAGTTATGGGATGGATGACGTTTAACCCTTTTTGAACAGGTGACGTCCATGGATGACAGTCTGCTAGCGTAGAGAATAAGTCTCACAAGGACAGAACATGCGGCTCACCTCCACAAAGAGGAAACATGGCACTATGTAGGTGCTGGACTTTTGCAAGCTTCTGTCCTCTGGAAAGCTGCTCATCACCCTCCTCTGTGCAGTCCGCTGACCTCCAACCATCTGTGGGTTAAAAGATCAAAAGATCTGTATAGAACAAGTCTTCACGAGACATTACAACAAAGGACTGTGGAGCCGGCGCACGCTGCAATGTGAGAAACGTGGTCTGCAACCAGGCAACGACAAACTTTCAAACTCATGACTGACTAAATTCTTTCCTGAAGTTTTAAAAAACTCCAGAGTGTAAAGGATGTTAACAGGAAATCATTTGAATAGTGATGCGTGTAAAATGACAGGAAAGAGGCAAAAACATGAATTATGGTCACTATACAGTAAATAATGCTGTTAGCTAGCGCTACGTGCTCTGAAATCAACCAGCCTGTAGCAACAACATGCTATCAACAACTCACTAATCATTATTAGAGTGGAAGCTTTAATGCACATAATTAAGTGTCCTTTTTTTTAATAAAACACCTGAATAATTGCATTTTTTTTCCTGCTTTCCTCATATTTTGCTGAAGAAAACGAAGAGCTAACGTTTCACCACTGTTGACTGCAGGACTGAAAGGAAATAAAATTAGCATTTTATGCCATCATTTCATAGAGTAATTATGTTATTACCTCAAGAGGGGCTGTCGAACAGAAAAATATAAGTACAAGTTTACAGACATGTGGAAGCTAAAAAGGCCTCCCATTCTCCTGAAAGATGCAATTAGACCCTAATTAGACCCTAATTCTCATGAAGAAAATGATGCAACGGTGGTCAAGAAAAAACACTTTTGCTCATAGAAAAAAAGCAGACAAACAGGTGGGCTGGTGGGTACGAGGGGAGGCAATCAGCGAGGATGGCAGGGAAGGAGAAATGAGGTTGAAAGGAGGAGAAGCAGACTGGAAACAGAGGAGCGCTGATCAAAAACAAAAGCCTGACAGAAGAAGATAAGAGGGAGACAAAGTCATGACGCCGGCGTTGTGAGACTCCTCAGAAGTGAAGGGCGCTGGAGTCTAAAGCCCGCAGCCTCAGCAGTGGGGAAACAACAGAGAGTGAGGAGATAACAGGTGGAGGATGAACAAAAACAGCTCCCAAAGCGGGAGTGGCAGGAGGCAGAGAAGAACGGCCGGCCTCATAGATGCGGAGCATGAAGATGCCGAAAGATGTCAACATCTGGTCCTTTCAAAGAGTCGATGGAGAATAAATGAATTTGCAAAAACTGCAGTTTACAAATCAAAAGAGAAATCCCTGAGTGGTCTGAACAGGAGTCCAACAGCAACCGTCACTCTCCCGCTCATCTCCTAGCCAACAACGGTCTCGCTGTCTCGATGGCTGAGGGCGAGAACTCCGCCTGTCGACTCAGCGCTTCGTGCAATCGATGATGGTTTTTGATCAGAGAGGAGGCGGATTCAATCAGAGGTCGACACGCTTCCAGGTCCGAGGTTCACAGAGAGTTAAAATGCAAACTGAAGAACTTCAGATTCAGGTTTAGATCTGAAATCCGACTGAAGAAGGTCTTCGTTCACCGCTGCAGCAACATGCAACATGACGGAATTGTGAGGAAAAGCATGAAAAACGAGGCAGAAATGACTGTAGAGACCGCCAGCACCACATCTGGACCTATGGATCTGCTCACAGACGGCTGGTTCTGCTGGTGGAATCACAGCAGCTGGACTGTTGGAGCGCCATGAAGGCGTTTCACCCTCGTCCAACAGGCTGCATCAGTTCTGACTGTTGGGGAGTTCCAGGTACTGAACCAGTTCCAGGTCATTAACACGTCTTTGTCAACCTGGAAACCATCATTAACCAGAGGTGGAGCTCTGAGACCTCACCTCTCACCTCTTTACAATACAGTATTGATGAACCTCCCCAGGAGAAGAGGCTACTAACGAACCCCCGTTGTGTCAGGGGATGATTCAACAACCCCCATAATGAGGGGCGGAGCAACCATAATGAGGGGTGGAGCAACCATAATAGGGGTGGAGCAACCATAACGAGGGGTGGAGCAACCATAACGAGGGGTGGAGCAACTATGATGAGGGGTCGAACGAGCTCGCATGCTGGTTTATTCATGCTGGGTCTCCACAGTCGATGGTTTCCACTGGTAGGAGGACATCACCTTAGCTTGTGCCACAACTGCTTGGCTTGGCTGACTTATTTTATTGTGCCAATTTAACTTTCCGTTCTATCAAAGCGGATAAAGAATACTAGAGTGAATCTGATACAAAATTCCAAGTATTTCATCCACAGCCAAACTGTTTGAGAAGTAAGAAAGTCTTTTATGCTGTGTTTATTTTCTGTCTTCTGTCTGTCTCCCTGGAATAACGATGATGCTGTGAAGCCTCAACCTGAACGTCTGGCTGTGCTGATCCAGTCTGAACTGCAGAAGGTGCTTTGATCACTTTAATGACACTCAACGGTGGGAAGCAGACAAAAGGGTGTACAGATCGTGGCAGAGGAATAAAAGACTGAAAATACACACACAGCAACACAAAGGAGGACTCTTAATACTGTATTTAGGTCTGCCTTTATGCTGCTGCCCTCAGAAGCAGTGAGAAGGAATCAGGCTTAAGGTTGGCGTCACTAATCGTCTCTTGTGTCGCTGTCCAATGCTGCTGACAATGATGCGCATCCTGAAGCCTCGCACTGGCACCATAGCAAGAAATACAAGATCTCTGCCATTTCCCCGGTGCACACACACACACACACACACACACACACACACACACACACACACACACACACACACACACACACACACACACACACACACTGATCCTCATATCTTCCTCTTATTCATGAGACGTCTACTTGTCATTTCTAAAAATGTTGCTGCACGTGCACTCGTTGGTTATGCAGAAACACTTTCTGTACTGTGTGTGTGTGTGTGTGTGTGTGTGTGTGTGTGTGTAAAGCAGAGAGAGAGAGAGATGGAGCGTCCTGCACAGATCCCCCCCCCCGTGCTTCACTTGAGGTTCAACAATGTGGGTCACAGATATGACAGAATCCCTCTCCCCACCCCACCCCCTCTCAGAGACATGCACACGCACACAGTTAAAAGAGCATCACTTCTTCCTCTATGTGGCCCCTTTTTAAACACAATCTGAAAAGCTCTCACCTTTAATCTCTGTATCTTGAAGGCAGCTCCGTTGCAGAGTGACCGTTCTCCGAGTCGGCTCGTCTACAAGGATTTGCTCCGGAAGCAGGATCCCATTCTGTAGTCTTTACCTCTTTTTGTCCGCTCTACCGCCTTGGCATCTCTTTCAAAGCAAACCTGCCCCTTACTTCCACCGCTCCACCACTGAGAACCCCCCCCAGCGCCGAATAAAGGGAGACAGAGGGCTCACCAAACTACCAGGCACCCAGCACTCAGCCAGCCAATCTATATCTGTCTGCACTCCGCCACTGGGTCAATAAGCTAAATATAATGATCTTCAGCAGCACTTCGAGGCTAATTAGTCAAGTGAAGGGATCCACAGGCTAGTGAGGGAGATTCCTCGGTCCTTCTGTCGTTCCCAGCTGATAGGAGGAGGAGCGCTGAGGAAAGAAAGAGAAGAGCATGTGTGTGTGCATCTGTAGCCGTGCATGCAAGTAAAAAGAGAAATGAGGAAAAGAGCATGAGGGAAAAAGGGAAAGGCAGAAGAAGACAGCTGGTGAGGAGAGTGAGAGCAGTCAGAATGTGGGGAGATGGAACGGGAAGGGATAAAGGAGAGAGGAGAGGGAGAGAGCAAGGGAGAGAGGGACAGAGAGGGAGAGAGCGAGGGAGAGAGAGGGAGAGCGAGGGAGAGAGAGAGAGAGAGGGGGAGAGAGAGAGAGAGAGAGGAGAGAGAGAGGAGAGAGAGAGGAGAGAGAGAGGAGAGAGCGAGGGAGAGAGAGGTACAGAGAGGGAGAGAGAGGAGAGAGAGAGAGGAGAGAGAGAGAGGAGCGATTCGGATGATGAAGGAAGCGGCAAAAAGATGCGGTGCACTTTAGTACCCCGAGAAAACCACTTTGCTGGTCGCAGAAGATAGCGGCAGGAGCTATAGGAGAGTGTGAGTGCACGTTGGTGAGCTATTATGTGCGTGTGGGTGTGTGTGCACATGAGCCGTCGTGCACATGTGCCTGCATGAGTGCCTAATTACAGGACAGTCATAGAGAGCAAAGGATGAGTGTGTGTGTGTGTGTGTGTGTGTGTGTGTGTGTGTGTGTGTGTGTTCCGAGGGTGACAGCATGCTCATGTTGGTATTGTCATCACAGGCGTTATTTTAAAGCTTTAGAAGCCACCAGCGTTCTGCTGTATTTCCACAAAAATACACCAAGATTTTACCAGAGAATTCGATATAATCAGTTCACCATGAGAGGTGCTCCCATTTGAGCTGTGGCTCGAGTGGGATTATTATGGTAAATCTTGGAATGAGAATATTCTGTGGCATTAGGAGAGATAAAAATATCCCACTCCAAGAGCGGGAATGAAATATGCAAAGGTTTTCTCTTCAAGACGGGTTTCTCCCCGCAACAGCCCTTTAAGGCGGCCGATATTAGAGGAAACAGCATTATTAAATCTGCCCACCCTTTTGTTCTCCTCTCAAATCACTCACAGCTGGAGAGGAAACGCGGACCAGTCACAGTAAAAGGTCTCCTTTTTGAGACTGCTAAGATGTCATAGTTCCCATGGTAACATGCTGCTTGCATAAATTGGAATATCCAGCAATCAAATGTGCATATAGAGAGGACAGGCGTGGTGTAGACGCATACATGGCCGTGCCCCCAACCTTTGGGGCACCAGGATTTACTCTAAAACACGCTTATTGTCGCTGGACTCATCACTATCCTGGTATTTAAAGACCGTTTCCCCCTCTGATCTTGTCTTTAAGTGGTCTTAATACTAAGGCAGCACGTGTTGCGTCACTATTTTAGAGTCGTTCTGTCCTGATTTTCCCACAACCTCTTATCTGCAAAGACACTGAGTGACACTTACGCGCGCTCGTGCACGTTTCAGCCGCACGTCCTCCTCCTTTACGTACGTCTGCCAGGCCTCATCATGGGATGCATGAATTTAAGTGGCTCGGATAGCGTGATACATTATGAAAGACAGGATCTATCGGGGGAGGAGGCGATGCCGGAGAGGTTGGATCTGGAAATAGAGCAAAAACACAGAGGTGGGCACATGTGACCTACAAACCGACGCGCGTGGCTGCAGCCATATGTACTCTTGCAGCACACCTGTCCTCTCTGGACCCCCCTTTACCCGCTCTTTCCAGGCCAGTGCCCCTGGGAAGAACAGATGCATGTGGGACAATTCTGCATCTGCACTGCTGCACCCTGCGTCTGAGACCCCCGTCACACCAGATAAGACGTTATCATTAAGAAACCTGGCGTTCCTTTGATGTTTCAGCCCATCAACCCAAGTCCTTTGTGTCATTAATACATTTTTTTGACCATAATATGGGGACGGTCGCACAAAGTAACTGGTGCGGCGACACCCGGCCTTTCCAAAGGTTGCCGCGTTACTGAAAATATCTGTGCGCGATAAATCAGCCTGACCTTTACTGGTAAACAAGGCGCACGAGCACAAACAAGCAGGGGAGCCAAAAAGGTGCCGGTGCATGAATGGACGGTGCATAACGAGACTGTGGCTGAACAATGACACGTGGCCGTGGCTGTTCAGGCGCCATTGTCCCAACGTTACTGTTGCAGCAGGTTGTAATGGAGGGATGAATCACTTCGGCTGGCAGAGGCATAAAAGCAGGATAAGTAGAACTTGGCTGGACTTCCTCCACCAGAGACTGGACTGGCTGATTGAGAAATTTTAGCTAACGATGGGACAAACTTCTGAGTGCACCCCCCCCCCCACCAGGAACCAGTTGAAGATGTCTTTGGGATGTTGTGGTGAAAGGTTTCTGCACCGTCATGGTAAAAGTGGTGAAGCTGCAGCATTGCGTCGTCATGGGAACCTTTGGGTTTGTATATTTTTCCTGGAATTTCCACTTTTATCTCCTCTCACTAACAGTCCTCTCCTGAACGCACACAGAAATGACAGGGAGACAGTTTTGACACTTTTAAAAGTAGAACTCTGTATTAGCGCACATGCCCCCGCTAGCTTGGAGCTCGTGTGAAAGCTCACTCTTATCTTGGGAAACAAGAAGTAGGCCAAGTAAGTGGATGTGCTCGTTTCATACAGCATCGTCGTGGATGTGAGCCAAGGACATTCATACTTCAAACCGTCATGCAAGGGAATTTCAGCCATAAAGATTTAATCAGATTTTTAGCAAAATGGGATTATTAGGAAGAAACTGCAGTTGGGTTGATGAAGCTACCAGATGTAGTGAGACAATAGTTTTGAGGGTTTATACGCAGACGTAGAATTAACACTCAGCTCAATGGACTGTAATTTTCAAGAGATATAGATAAATATAGAACGGTGGGACAAAGCACACACAGGTTAAAATGAACACAGCTGCTGTGAATCTAGTCAGTGACATAAGAAAAATAAAAGCTTTTTTAATGACTGAGTTCTGATACTTGACTCTTAATCCAGCTTCCCCCCAACAGGACTCATCAGGAGAAGATAATTCCCCATGTCACAATATCTGAATGCATCTGAGAAAGTGTCCCTCTGTGTCATTTCCAAACACTGAGCCAGCTGAACGGGTTATCAGGAACCAGTTTATCTGAATGGGAGAAGCAGTCTGAAATTACACGCCCCGTCTGGGAGGATAAAATCACCGCTGGAGACGTCGGGGGTGATCTAATCTGAGGACAGCGAGCTCTTTCTACGCCTTGTATCACAGATTTGATGGAACCATAGACAACCAAACGATAACTGTTCCGTTTAAGTGTTCTCAAGTTGCTTCTCCTGCTATTTCACACCAACGCTCTCATTAACGGGGCATCCTAGCATCCATTTGAGCAAGGCACACTCAAATACCCACCACTGGGAGTCGGTGAATAAAGAAGCAACATAAATACTTTTGTGGTGTTCTTCGGGTTCTGGCTGACCCAACAAGCACCAGTTGAACGTCAGTTGAAAAGGAAACCTGCTTCCTATCTCCTAGCTCCTACCGCCCTGCCTCCTTTTCCTGCCCTCTGCTTCCCCTCGGTGCCTCAGTGACTGGAGTCAGGTAACCCCCGGACAGGACAGGACAGGACGGCCCGGGCAGATCGGTGGAGGGTCGCAGGGAGGCGGTGTGAGCGGCGTCCCAGGGCCGTTACGCCTCGTCGGTTGTCGATGTTGCGAGTTCGCCGCTGAAACCAACCGGCGTCTCCTTCCGTGAGCGCAGACGACGGCGCCGGTGACCGGGTGAGAGTCGAGGCTACACAGGTGCTTCGCCACGGAGAGGCAATAATGTGGCGTTGAACGTGTCGGGAAATTCCACCTTCCTCTCACTTTAGGGACGTTTTTGTGTTGTTAGGTGTCGTTTCACCCCCCCTTGACTGGTCTCTCTGGCGGCAGCACAGGTGAGCGTGTTTGAGCACTTTGGGCGAATGTTGTTCTGCTTCTGGTTGTTTGTTTCTTTGTTTTGTTTGTTGTTTTTTTGTGTTGTGCGTGACGTCACACACGATATATTGTCCTGACTTGTGTGACACTTAAAAACTCCAAGATGATTATTATTTATTTATTTATTTTTAAGGGAAAGACATTTGTGAAGTTACAGTGGATGTCAAGGTCGCTGCCTTGGTTTCCCCCCCCCTTCCCTAATGGCTCCGTAAAAATCATCCAATATTCACAGTTTTCCACTTTAAGAGCTCTCAAGAGCAGAATTCGGTTCGGTTTGGGTTTCTTTTTACAGTGCAGGAGTTATTTTTACGAGCAGTCTAAATACATTAACTGCAGACACACACACACACATGCACACACATATAGACACATGCACAAGTTTGACTTTATGGCAAAAAACACAAATTTATCCCCTTTAACCACACATACACACGTCTGAGCTCTAACTTCATGTACAAAAACCTTCTCATTCCAGCACACATTACTCAGCGAGCAGCTGCTCTTAGTGAGTCGCAGCAGCAAACCCAGAAGGACCTGCTGACGGGTTTCAGGATGATAAACCGGAGGCCTCTGGGCTATTTTCCTCAAGTCTTCCTCAGCTGTGCTTTACTTCTTAGGAAAAGAGTCTTTCCCCTGAAAGGTTTGGTTTCCAGCATACCTGCCTCTGAGATTTCAAAGTTTCATTCAAGATCAGGGGACAGGACATAAAATACTTAAAGCTGATCCCAGCTAATGTTTTATAAGGCGGTAAAAAGGGTAATCACTCTCTTGTGGAGAAGCGTGGATAAAATCCTACACTGTTAAAGATAATTACTTGTTTCAAGTGTCTGGGCTGCTTTGATATTTTAATTTCATTACAGACACGATGGGTTAAGGCTGAATCATTAAAAAGTAGCCTCAGCTTTTAAGCACTCGCACACACCAGAAGACTGAGAACGACTCCTGTGTGCGATGTTGCTGTGCAGCTTCATTCTAGAAATTTAGCAAGTCGAGTCTGAGATGCCATAAATTATGTTAGCACGACTGTAAGTGATGTGGAAAGATGCGCTGGAGTCCTGCAGAGGAGTTCCATGCAGATCTAATAATCCAGTCATGCTGCATCCCGACCGTGCAGTGACACTCAGAGCTTATGAATTTCTAAAGAAATTTAGGGTGTCACCACGGGAAAAGAAAGGATGCATCGTATTAGTGTTCACAGCTACAGTTCACACATTTGTTTTCACTCTGGTCCACCGCTGGCGCAGCGTCATGTTTCCGTGACAACCGACAGAGGAAAAGATGTGTGTCTCTGCTTTTACATGTCGTTAAAATTGCAGATGGACACTCACGCGTGTGCTGCTCCTCTCCTTGTATCTCGTTTCCTTACATAACTCCTTATGTCCTCATCAGATGCAGATGCATCCGCCTATTTAGCGCTAACTTGTAGGCTAACCCAGGCTACTGCGGTCACACAACACACACACCCCATCAGGGTTGGGCTGAAGCCGAGGCCAGGCCGGTGGATGACAACCGCTACTCGTGCACTACAGACCATAATACCGTGTGGCATGTTCACCTGTGCGCAGGTTCCATTTCTCAGTTATAGTTTTCAGATATGCTAATGTGCTAAATATGCTAAAGATTAGAAGAGGAAATGTAGCGTTTGGTGCGTCACTCTCCTATTTTTTATTTCTTTCTGCCACCTTTGACACACAACATATTGAATCAGCTCAGGAAAAAAAGTTTTGCCTTTAGAAGGAATGAAGAAGGGAGCCAGAGTCTGAGGATTCCAAACAGAACCCTAAAAGAGTCCCGTCGGCCCGTCCTCAGATGGAACCAGCTTTGCTGATTTGGAAATTCCCTTATTTTAAATATGGATGACACGGGTCAGAACTGTCGCCTGATCTTGCTTCTCTTGTTTTCTGGGAGACATTGCAGAATTTTGACATGTTTGTGCATGATGTCATTTCTCAGACAGAGAAACTACCACCCTAAACGCCTTCTCAGGGGATCTGTAATCAGTGTCTCTGCAACTGTTTCTGGCTTTGACCTTTTTTTTAAGGCAGAAGGCATTCTTTGCATAGTCTGATGTGTTGGTGGGGATAGTTTTCCTTTCATTCCCAGTCGTCTGTGAAGCTTTGAATCTCCTGCTCAATAGTTGTGAGAGAACAGGAAAGAGAAAAAATCTCTGACTGTTTTTGGTTTAGACTTTGTCTTCTGTACACATGCCCTTGGTTTGACACGATCCACCCGGACCGCTGTGTTGTAACCCAGATTAGGTGGGTAAGCACGCTGAAGGTTGTTCTGGCTGAAAAGGGCAAAGATCTGAGGAGGTAAACATGGACGAGAGCTGCCTCTTACAGGATATTTTAGTTTCACAAGCTTTACCAATTTTTCACGGTATCTTTGCAGTTAAAACTGAAACCGTTGCATCTCATCTGTGTGTGTTTTTGTGATGACGTCATCACGTGGGCTCAGCAGTTCTGATTTCCCTGCATGTTATTCGACCGTTGAGCCTTTTAAACGGCTCCAGCCAATCAGGAAACACTCGCTATCACGACCCGATCAGAAGAGAATGCAGCCTGCTTTAACGGTGGATTATTGATACAATCGATGGTCAAGATAAGGAGGCTTTTGTCCTAACTGTAACTAGATTAAAGGCTGTCCCTGCTGAATGGTGTAGTCACATTTCTTGGCCCCTGGAGTGATTTGATTTTGAGTGTCTGTTGATACTCGAGTCCCACTCAGATACTTTGTCAGTGCAGAAAAAAAAGAGATGTCCCTTAATGGCCTTTTCTTTTAATTATTATTGAAACAGTGAACAGGCCTATCCATCACTACTGAGCCAAACCTATAGCGCCCCCTACAGGTGACATGAAGTTACCAATTCAATACTATTGGACTTTATTTAGTATTAAAGCACTAAATAGCCATATAAATGATTTCCATTTAAAATAGACATCTTTTTAAATAATGTGCACCAAAACATGTCTATAAAGTTAAATATCAGACAGAAATACGGTGGTTGGCTCAGTGTCTTTGCCCGAGTTGCCACAGTGGACTCGGAGAATTGGGCTGGGTGCTTGTTGCTTAGGTGCTAAATTATGTTCCTCATGTCGAAGCACCTTTTCCCGACCTACAGCCTGGAAGCTCCATCTTGCAGACATCACATGTGGCTGTAGCACTGCCCTAGCACTGTAACCGTAACCCTAACGTCCAACTAGTTTCACAGCAGTTGTGCTTTCCGACCCAACCGGGGAGCAGGTCACGGCTCGGCTCGTGTTGCCTGAACTGTCGCCCCCCCTCAGAAATGTACAGTTAGGAGCCTCGGCGGCCTGCTGGCTGACGTTCAACACTATATTTTAATCAATCAGTCTTTATTGATACGGCATCTGTTAGAATTGTCTCGAGGTGGTTTAAGGATCCCAGGGCCTGACCCCACCCGACAGGCAACAGTGGCAGGAAAACCCCCCCTTTAACAGGAAGAAGCCTTGAGCAGCACCAGGCTCACTTTCAACAAATGTGTTGTATTTATAACTTGGATTCATATGTAACGTTGTGTCTTTAATACGTGAGTGGTCAAGGTCTTTTCCACCCGATTCCGATTCCTCAGAAATGACATCATGGACCGGGATTTCTGATCCTGTGATTGGATCAGGGACATCCCGTCTTTCTCCTTATCTATGAATGCCGGGCGGGTTTTCACCACCCAAAGACAAAGCTAGCGTGTTGCACCATCGCTGGAATTGTTAAATTGTCAATTTTGGCTTCCTTCTTCCTTTGTGGAACTGCACGATTTGAAATAGTCGGAACGTTTTTCCTCACCAGAGGCAGCGCATCATTTAAAAATGAGGCTTATATCTGCACAAGTCGCCACCTGATGGAATTGTAGCTCAGACGTTTCATCTGTTGTGTCGAAGTTCACTCATAAATGAAAAAAGTCATGTTAAATTGTATCTGAGAGTTGCTTTAAATGGACCCACAGTTGCAAATAGAGGGCACGTTTCCCCTGTGAGGCCGGATCCTGATTGAGGCCGCACTGCGATGTGACATACATGGCCCACGAGGCCACGTGCACAGAAGCAGTCACAATAGGTGAACGGAACCAAACTGGATGACTCTAGTCCTGCATTCCGCCCCAAACCTGCCTGACAGCAGCTGCCCGAGCACTAATCCGGCTCCAGGGACGGATCACTGAAGTGAGCCGGTCCCACACACACCTCACGCGTCTCACACACACCTCGGGCGTCTCACACACACTTCAGGCATCTCACACACACCTCGGGCGTCTCACACACATCTCACACACACCTCACGCATCTCACACACACCTCACGCGTCTCACACACACCTCACGCGTCTCACACACACCTCACGCGTCTCACACACACCTCACGCGGCTCACACACACCTCACGCGTCTCACCACACCCTCAGACGTCTCACACACACCTCAGATGTCTCACACACACCTCAGGCGTCTCACACACACCTCACGCAGCTCACACACACCTCAGGCGTCTCACACACACCTCACGCATCTCACACACACCTCACGCGTCTCACACACACCTCACGCGTCTCACACACACCTCACGAGTCTCACACACGCTCATTTGAAGTGCACAGACGATAAAGTGTCTGGCGAGGCTGTGACGTCATCATCGTCGTCAGTCTGTTGATGCCCAGCTGTGTTTTGAGTCCAGATAACACAAATCCGCTGTTATCCAGCAAACTCAGGTCATGCTCATGCTGGTGTATAACCACCCAGAACCAGAACAAAATCTTCCCAAACTTCCCCTGTGATCCTGACCTTTATCCACCCTTTGTGCGGATAAAGTGGCAGATTATTGGGTTTGTGAACATCCAAACGCTGGAATCCTGGTGATTCGCAGCATGAAGGAACCCCCTCAGTAATGAAGCCCAGTCAGTCTTTTGCCCATTATTCAACGTTATTGAAGAGCCACTGGAAGGGTGAGGGCAAAACTCGAGGGGCGCCGCCTCGGACGCGATTAAACTTCAATATTTAACGAGTCGGGAGTGGGAACGCATAGGTAATCTTAAACTGTGTAATTTCACTGACAGACACTTAGCTGCAACTTCAGCGTGTGACAATGTGACTTTTTCCACCGTTGGATTAAATAAATAATCCTGCGAGTTAATCATTGCGGACGACTCCGAGATGAGTCATCGGCGCCGCGCGGCACGTTATTTTCCAGCTCCACCATGCGTGCGCGGCGCACATGACCGTGTTAATGTTTTTAGGCTCTTTCCCAATTCGATGAGTGGATGAGGAGGTTTTACAAAGGCTTCACCATGCTGTCGCTCCAATTTGCTGCTCACGCTAATGTGCTCGCGACTGAGTTTCTAACCCAATATCCTGCCACATTTAATATTTTAGATGTGTGCAACAGAGGGGGATTTTGCCACATTTTCTGATGAGAGATTATCCTCAGATGAAAGTGCTCCAGACGGGATGAGCAAAGCGCAGGAATTTGCCATATTTCTGGTTGCATTGACTGGTTCTAAGGCACAATAAGACACACCAGATGCAGGTTTACACCTTAACTAAACTCAATTGTTAATGAAGATGAGTTGACAGGTGAACTATGACATCATCGGCGATACAATTGGAGGCGTTTTTCCAATCTTGGAATAACCAAACCAAGGCCTTTCGATGATCATTTAGGGTTGGATTTTTTTTAAAGCTGCTTCATTTTGATTGTGTTTATTTTCCTAAATTAAGAATATTTATTCACAGAAGCGACACTGATCCTCCCTGATGAAAATCAAAGCAGTGACAAGTGTATAATTTCACTTTTATCATTATTATCATCGAAAAATACTAGATAATTAGAGTATAATCTCATACGGTGTGACATCCAAATAGATAGACTAATAATAAGCAGCGCAGGGGTGCAGAGATGCAATGGAATAAAAAAAAATGGTCTTCAGATGTCAAAACTTACAGTTTCAACATTTTTGCTTTTCAGTTTTTATATCCGTGTATGTGGAGGAGAAATCATTAATAGCTTGATAACATTTGGCCGACAGCAGGGTGGCCGACCGGCTAACAGCAGCATCGTCACAGAGCCTAATCTAATCTAATCCCACTGACCTCCGATTGTTCTCTTCGTGGCCTCTATTTACGGCTCTACTACAGTTCAAATGTGTGTGTGTGTGTGTGTGTGTGTGTGGGGAGGGGGGGCTTTTAGATTCACGCTGTGTCGCGTTTGCCTGCTGTCACACATTTATTGCCTTTGAGTGTCAGACACAGAAATTCCCGAGCAGGGAACTGTAACATCAAATGATTTCTTAAGAGTTTTTCTTTGCAGGCAGCCCACTGTTCCCCCATCTGTTCCACCGCAGCAGCACCCTCTCACTCCGCATACACACTCCGTGGCACCCCAGCAGGAAAAGAGCCATTGTAATACCAACATATGCTGCAAGCACATACATTCTTTTGCTTCGTGGCTGGAGGAGTGTACGGAAATCAGAGTGGCAGCACGTTTAAAAGGTATTTTACTAACATTACACGTTTTATACAGCTCTGACAAACATTAAAATCCCGGTGAAGAACTAAAAAGGAGCTGAAGCAATGAGATATTGCACCCCTTCATGGATGGACGTCATGGATATTTTATGGACCGATATGTTCTGTATTTAATTTCTCATGAAGTCGATATGTTTTTCATCTTTTTTAAAAGGTAAAGTCCTGTAATTCTAAGTGTATAAGAGCACATTTATTTAACTCTGCATGGTTAAAGGATTTAATGACAGACGTGTTGACAAAGATCAGCGTTAGAAAATGATTCTGTTGCTCACGTTTGTTCACGCTAGCAGCACGTTGGGTGATTGAACTGAAGCTATTTCCAGCTTGATAATGAAAGCCACCAGCGGGTGTGGAGGCATTTGGATTTCTAGACAGATTTAATCATTAACTTGGAAATTAATCTCAATCAAGATGATTGTAGTCTCATCTTCGGAGCAAAGGCATTTTAATATGTCACAGCTGGAGCCACATTTAATGAACTCTTCATGGCAGCACTAATATGCAATCCATCTTCCCCTCCAGGTTTCACTAAAGTAATAGTGTTAGACTGATGACAGCGTGTCTGAGAGTGTGTTCACATGTTTGGGTTCACACATGCAGCAAACGATTGGAGACACGTCGCATCTGTTCCCAGATTTGGGGACAGAATGGCAGCGCGTGGGTGGAACAGGCGATTTCATCATCTGGCAGGTCCTGATCTCTATGTTTGGAAGAGCTGTTTCTGGCACATTTACAGTTAAACCATCCCCTTCTCCACCCTCCTGTATCCTTCAGCGGGTGTGCACATGCCTGCTCCCCGCTGCGCACGCTGTTCTGGAGGTTCTCCAGCTGTATGGTGGTGCTTCATGAGCTAGAATTAGGTCACCTCAGAAGAAAAGAAACAGCTGCGTTTGCGTTTACACACGAGGAGCCAAAGATCAAATCCTGAGTCTGGATTCCAGTGCGTCTATGAAACGGACTTTAAAGGGTTTGACAGATGAGGAGGCCCTGGACATGCTGAGATGCTTGTTTTTTATTTCATTGGGCCTTTGCAGCCATCTTCTGTATCCTGCTGAGACGATTGTGGGAGTTGTGTGAAGATTCACAG
The DNA here is from genome assembly GCF_003711565.1 of Takifugu flavidus. Lineage (NCBI taxonomy): Eukaryota > Metazoa > Chordata > Actinopteri > Tetraodontiformes > Tetraodontidae > Takifugu > Takifugu flavidus. Next base: position 569,938 of record NC_079525.1, read on the forward strand.
TTAAGGTGCAAAAAGATTTGGGATTATTTGCAGCGATGCTCACAGCAAACAGCTGATGAATAAACCAAACAGGAAGCATAGTTTTAGGTTTCCTTTGTTCCTTTCCTTTTGTAAATTGACCAGTTTGACCAATTACCTGTAGAAATCTTTATTTTTTGACACCACGTGTTGGAGAATTATCATATTTGGGGATATTATTATGTTGCAAATCCTCTCTCTTTTTGGTTCCTCCTCCTCGATGTATTAACTTTTCGACTTTGTAAGCGTTCCCTTCTCTGCGCTCCTGTCTCATGTCTAATTATTGAAGACTGTGTGTCTTTGGGGAGCTCCTCCACACCCCTCATCAAAGCTTGTGTTTGTGTTTGCTTGTTTATCTCCCGCTGCTATTCTCGGTACTCTCCCACAGCCCCAAAGAGACACAAGTCTCGAGTCCCCACGGAGGTTTCTACTATAAGCTGTCGCTGCACTTGCATTGATGCTGTCAAAAATGAATGTCTGTCTTTAAAAAAACCCAAAGAATACCCCCCAAAAATCCATTTTCTGATGCTTATTTTTATAGCGTTAGTATTTTTCAATATTCTTCATTATCAATATCATTTCACAAGGTCACAAGGTCAACTGTCCTCGTTTTGTCCTTTTGTCTCCTTCACACCAACATTTTAATCTAGTCACTGTAATCCTGCTGAATGAATGAATGAATGAATGAATGAATGAATGAATGAATGCGTATTTATAATCAGGCTTCTCACAACCTTAGCTCTCATTATACAGGTTGTTTGAAATGCAACAGCGTCATTTTGAGTCACATTAATCGTTGAGTGGAACAAATCAAGAATAAATAACTCCCATTATTAATAAGTAAATAAAGTGTTTTGGGTGTGTGCTTCAAGAGTTTTTATTGGTCAACTGTCCATGGTGCTTGCCCTCTGACAGTTGTCATAGAAACCAAGCACTGATCTGAAATCACCCACTATAAGAATACTGTACTCTTGATGTACATAATGGTTTTAAAGACCTTTTTAATGGGTTTAAAAATGTTAATACTGCTATTCTCTCTAGGACCTTTGTCTAACCTGTCTCAGTGCCAACTCCAGGTGAAAATACCTTTTTATCCAGGTACCTGAAGTTCTTATGAACAAGCCTTGGAATTGTATAATTAATGCTGGAGAGCCTCTACATTCACACCTGTACATCCAATACATTTTCCTATGTGGCCATATGGGCTAGTGCAATCTAGGAATGACTCTGAAGTGTCTTTTAAAGACAAAAAAGCAGACAATTTCAATCAAGGGACGGCTTGGACAAAAGTAAAAGCAGTGTTTTGTTTTTAAACTGACAGTTTTGCATGAATAAATGGAATCATGGTTGTTTGACCTCTGACTCTCAGCCTTGTCTTTGCTGTGTTGCAGGTGTCAGGATGGAGGAAGCAGACAAGTACAAACAGCGACTGGAAGCCATTGCTGTGAGTCAGCGTGCACAGACACGTGCACACTGTGCATTAAGTGTGAATGTACACATACTGTATAGTTGTGTGCAGCCTCTGTAGTCAGACTGAACTCAATTCATGCTTTTTTATGTTAAAAACAACTGGATGCCATTAAGAATATACAGCTAAATAAACGTTCCCTTTACCTGACAAGGCTTAGGGATGCATTAATATTGACCTATTGTCAGAGAGTATTGGGTTCATCCCGACAGAGGCAGAGGATGATTAGACGGTACTCTCTGACCCATCTGCAGCTTTTAAATGATTTACAAAAGGTCCTCTGGGGTGAGCCAGTGGTCCTACAAATACAACTCCAGGTTGCCATGGGGACAACGGCATGCACATTAGACCTGATGTTATTGTGACAGATGGCTGACCAGGTGTTTTAGTTTCTTTCAGTGATGTTTTATTCACCACTCTTTCTTTCATTAATTAAAATCATGTCTGCCCATCTGAGTCTGGTTCTGTCTCTCATATCTTTCATCAGGAGAAACTTCGGCGGCAGGAGGAGCAGGAGAAAGCCAGGAGAGAAATGGAAGAAGAGAGGCTCCGTCTACAGCAGCTCAAGGTCTGAGACGTACACAGGAAGTCTCCTTCATCCAGGCTCTTATTCACACACGTAGCCTTAGTCCTTGGCTAAAATCCCCGGCTGAACCACCCTGACCTGTTATCAAGTTGATAGCAACCAACTGTGTTTCCCTTTTCTCATGATGTGCGCATACTTCCCCGCTTCCTGGTATGCCTTTTTTTGCAGAGGTTAGAAGCAAAGCCTTTCCTTTGCTGAAATATGTTATTATGCGACCGTGTATCCTGCTGCTCTATTGTTTTCACATCATTTCCCACAACTGCCGTTCCCACTTCCTACTCCGCTGTGGTCCACTGGAATAACGCACATTCCACAAGTTGTGAAATATGTGCAGCTTGTATTTGCATGCATGCAGATGTGTTCGGTGTACAAATGTGAGAGGGAAGCATGTTCAACCGTGTCTGGCGGTCAGCACAAATCACAACATTATGGATTGGAATGACATTTTCAGGAATGTTGATAACGACCACGGAGATGCAAAGACAAAAAGCTGTGGAAAAAAATTAAATTGAAGAGAACTAAAGAACCTTTTTCAAGAGCATATTTCTCTAACGCGATGATCAGACGGCCTGAGCAGTTTGTTCGTATGCAGTAGTTTTAGCAAACATAATTAACTGTGTTACTGAAACAAAAGCAAAGAACTTGGAAGTTCTGTTCAGAGGGGGCGTAATGTCACAGTTGTTATTCTGAAGCCTCCAGCAATGGAGCCCAACACAATCCTGTAAGTTAACGATTTGCTGTTGTGTGTAACTGTTTCATGGCCTGTCGAGATGAGGAAGTTCAGGGAGTAATGAAGTACTGAGGCTACATGCTCAGAATGTCACTGACAAAACTGTAAAAATATGTTGGCTCCAAACCCTCCAGTCAGGAAGCCATAAACCATAAATCCCATGTAAAACCTGTTTAACTTTCAGTGTTGCCTGGACATCTCCATCTTCAGCAAAACACTATTCATTTTCATACTAACCCTCCTACAATCAACACTGTCTAGGAAGACAAATCTGGATGGAGATGCCGAACAAGTCTATGACTTGTCACTGGTTTTATATCTCCTTGAGATTAGTTAGAAAATATAGCAAGGTCGTCTGTTTATTACCGCTGTTGGTCACCACGGGGACAATTTTCTGGCTGTGAGCTTACACGTGATCCGCCTGTCGTAGTTTTCTGTTGCTATGGGGTGATAAGGTTGTTTTTTTTGGGGGAGAAACAGTTCCTGAAACATGTCAGGATGTGGTCAATTATGTCAACATTTAAAAGAAGCGGGGAGAGAAATGCCAGAGGATAAAACCTCGTCCTCTCTTTGTGAAGGTTGTAGTTTTTTCCTCTCAAATTCTTTTCTCAATATCATATTTCTTTAGTGTTGCTCCAGTTAAGACTATTGGGCCAGTTTGGTTTGACCTTTACTGATTTGCAGCGCTAACCAAAGACACTGGAAGATTCATGCTTCATGGCAGGACAGGAATAAAACCCGACTTTCTCCTGCTGCCTCTTATTGCAGAGGAAGTCTCTGAGGGACCAGTGGTTAATGGAAGGAGCTCCCCTGTCCCCAGCTTCCCCGGACACTCAGAACATCCCACGCTCCCCACCGTGGGGCTCTGAGGCCCAGGAAATGGAAGAGCAGGATGATCAGTGCAATTGTGGGTGGGTGTTTTGCTCACTGGCACCCACCATCGAGTGTTTCATAACCGTTATAAATGTGACAGTTCACATCGTGTGTGTGTGTGTGTGTGTGTGTGTGTGTGTGTGTGTGTGTGGTGTGTGTGTGTGTGTGTGTGTGTGTGTGTGTGTGTGTCTCAGGCTGCAGTCAGAGAGTCAGCGATTGACCGAGGAAGAGGACAATAACCCAGTGGAGAACAGGCAAACGGTGAGGAACTCGCACAGAAGCACAAGAACAGACACTTGTTCTTGTTCTTTGGACAAGAAAGCGGCTGAAACTGTGTTGAACACTCTTGCTTTATCTTCCAGCTTGCACGTCTGGGGTTTTTCCCATGAATATTGTATTACCTCCCTAATGTGCCTTTGATGTAGAACCTTGTTCTGTAGCAGGAACTGAATTTGGACCTCTGTTACATGAACAATTCAGCACTTAATCCACTCTGCTGCTTCCAACTCACTCAGGTTCTTGATAAACAAGAGTTTTCTTCTCTTGAATATTTCATCATGGTCTTGTATCCTTCTCCCTGGATTTAGGAGTCTTCCGACAGTCATCGTAAAGCTAATTTTGTTGATTTATGTGTTTCACCTGATATTTTCTGAGAAAGTCCTTCAGGTTAGAGCCCAACAACGCCACCTACCGGAGCAAAGAGAAATGCATTTGAAAGAACTCCCTGAACAAGTCAGGACACGTCCGAACTTCCGCACAGAAGATCAGAAAACAAATGAGATGATCAAAGAATGAGACTTTGACCCAATAATCTCCCAAACATCAAGGCCAAAGGGCTTGGATCATAAAGCCTCCTACCATCTTATGTAACCTTGTATTACTGCATATGCACACTTCTTATACTTTGGAGCAGCAATCATAGTTTACCCCCCCCCCCCCCCCCCCAAAGAGGTAACCCCCCTCTTCACACACACAAACGTTATTTCCTAAAGTTCAGAAAAGTCCTCTGAAGGAAACAAGATCTCTCCAAGTTCCTCAATTCTCCAATCAGAATCATAGTCCATAATCTTCAATCAGCAATTCTTCCACTCAAAATTGGGTATTTTGAGCCAGATTGAGTGTAAAGGACCCAAACTGGCTCTGCAATCATATTCCAAATACTGGAGAGCATGATCCAAAATGTTCGTAGCTCAGGGGGGTAACTGGCGACGAGGATGCAGAAACACCACTTACTGTGTGATTAGATGGCTGGAATGGAGGCCAACACTCATCGTTACTTGTGTATCTCAATATCTGCTGGCATATCAGGGCCATTTTATGATTCCTTTACAATTTTTAGTCAAACAAGTCACAGGGTTCACGTGTGACAGTAACAATGCTGGAAAGAACTGCTCGAAATCCTGATGATGGATTACTCAGCGTTAGTGAGTTAAATTTGACAGCCCTGCTTTAAATGTACGATAGGACTGTGATGTAAAGTTTTATTTTCCTAAACTGAATGTGCATTTACGTGACGAGCTTTGGGCTTTAAGACGATTGGACTTTTTATCCAAAAGTGACTGTTTCCAGCACATCCGCTCCCTCTTGTGGCCCCCTGACAGTTCTGTCTGCAGCAGAGATTAGAAACTACTGTACTGGTTTTCATGCAGGTCTTCAGCACAGGGGAAAATATTTTAATAGAAATCTTTGCATTTGCTTTCATGATGCTTGTTTGATGTTCCAGCATTTGCATTTTATTTGTTGCCTCTTCATATTCTCTTTAAAATCCAGCAGCGTTTCCACCACCACAGCACAAACGAGCTCACCAGTTGAGCCACAGTAGATTTAATTCCTCTCTTGTCCCTCTTGCCCAGCAGGAGGCAGCAGAAATGGGAGAGGCTGACGCAGGTAAGCCAGATCAAATAAACCTTTGCTTATTTCTTTCTCCACACATTAAAACAAATTGACATATTTGAAAGTAACTTTTTCATTATCTCACAAAGAGAAACCGATGATTGCGTGCACATATGTCACACTGTAAGGACATAAAAGCTCCTTCTGCCTGTCAGAGGGAGCAGAAGAACACTTCTGAGAGCGTGTTCTGGGCCATTAGATGCCAGATATGGATCACTGGATCACTTTTACACATGTAGATGTAATTCAGTATTTGATTGAGTTGAATACTTGTAAGCGGGTTTTAATTATCAATTGCTATTATTAATTAATTATCAGTTGTTGCTATTGCTAATACAGTAATAAAAATCACTGTCTTCCTCAGGAAGTTATGTTCTCCTGCAGAATATAGAAAACAACGTGGGTAAGTATAGTCCCATGTATGTAATAAAGCTGTGGTGAACATGCTTTATGCCTTTATTCTGCATTCTGTTCTCTATTTTGACTTACTGCAAGCGGCCTTTACTGATAAAGAAATCTAAAATATAAAAGTTTCACATGCAGTGCGTTTAAAGAGTCTACACACCCGAGATAAAATGCTCAGTTGTAATTTAAACAGAGGGCAGGAGAAATCATCTCAGGATTTAGCATGAAACAGAAAACCTTCAGGGGGGAAATAGATAAATAAAGAAATGCTGGGAGAGGCTGGTACAAATTAGGTGTACCATGGAGCAGGACCTTACCCAGAAATGGACGACCCTCTGAAATCAATGAAAATGGGAGAAGAAAACTGATCAGAGAAGCTTCCCAGAGGCAAAGAGCAACTTTGAGAGAGCTGCAGGATTTCCTGCCGTCATGGGAGGAGAGCTGCACACAGGAAATGCAATCTGACACATTTAGAGCACTTTAGTAAAGAGCAGTTTGCAAATGTTGCAAAGCCAAAATATGCTATGCTAATAGCCTCCCACCCAAAAGCTTGAGTGCCACAGTAACAGCACTAATTTAATGGTGTGTCCATGTATGCAGTCAGGTTACAGTATTTATTTTATTTCTATTGTTCACATTGCGGGTCACATTGATGGTGGACATAATGTCTCTTTACTTGCCTCACAAAGAACTTGGCATGTTTAAAGGGGTGTGTAGACATTTTATACCCACCTGCTGTGATAAATATTCACATGGTGAATAATGTTTGCATATTTATGTTAATATAAGCTCATGTGCTATACTTGCCTTCTCAGAGGACATGAAAAGGTCGGCGCACATGCAACGTTGTACAAGTAGAAACTGTATATGTCAAATTCAGCATATAGTTTTTAGTATTTTGTGTGCATTTCACACATTTATCTCACTGTGATGGTGAGTTCTGTTTAGGTCATTGTGCACATTAATCAGCCGCCATATGATGGGATGGCAACTGCAGTCACTGGCTGTTGCTGACATCGGGGTCATGTCTATGCGGTCATCCGTGATCCTCCTCACAGCAGAGTTGTTTGTTCTTTTGCTGCTGTAGAATCTGGAGATGGAGTTTTTGCAAACCAAAGACCGTTACCGGAGGAGTCGGCAACGCTTTTAACAGATCATAGAGGAGAGGCAGAGGCAAGTAGTGACTCTTTAGATAGCAGCCAGTCCTCCAGCAGTGGAACTGTTGCTGCTCCAGTGAGCAGAGATGGTCTGAGGACGAGCGTTTCAGAGGGGGGGGCGGCACCAAATCCAAAGGACAGCGTGGAGGAAGAAGAGCTAGCGCTGATGGTAGAAGAATGTGCGATCGGCGCGGATGGAGAGGATGAGGAACCTAAAGTTAATGAAGGTGAAATTAAGGGCACACAGTCAGAAACAGACCTACAAAAACAGGAAGTTGAGGAGGAAGAAATTAAAAGAGAGGCAGAAGAAAAGCATGAGGCAGCGCCTGCAGGTGAAGAGATGAAACAGCCTGTCCCTGCTCCTCTAGGGGCCGCTGTAGTGTCTACTGGGCCAGTCTACTCTCGGTCTAATTCCATCTCTGAGCGAGGGACTGCAGTGATACAGGAGGGAGCTGACATCGCTTTAGAATCCCAGGAACCTCCTCCTCCACCTGGTCAGTTCCAGGAAGTGTTCTTGGTTGATCCTCAGAACAACAAGCGGACAGAAGGAATGCCGGGAGAGCAGGATTCCCTTCTGTCTCAGGCTAAAACCCCCAAATCTCCCACCGAACCAGCAGCAGCCGACACATCGGCCCAGTCAGAACCCAGAAGCCACGAAGAGCAGAACAAGATGTCCAAGAACAGAACCGGCCGGTGCTGCACCCTCATTTAAACAGCCTGTTTTTTGTAGGCGATTCCTTTATTATTCAGTCATTTCAGATCTAGAGCTAAAGCTAAATTATTGTCGTAATTCTGTTTATAGCATAATTTTCTTTTCCATCTTTTTGCAATGAACATTTTGACAACACTAATAAGACTAATATACAGTATATATATATATATAATTTTTAAACTCATTTATAAGCAACTATATATTTGATAATGGTTTTGCTTTCAGAAACAGCAATAAGTGAGTGTGAACGTCACCTTTGGATGAATAAATGACCTGATTAAACTGACATTGGTCACAATTTCCGTTGTGTTTTTCCTCCAGCCCCTTTTCCTCACATGTTACATTCATCCTGAAAGTGCAGTATTGCCTCATTTAAAAGAAACACAAGTCATTGTTTGAGCTTCTGTCTCATTCTCGACTGTGCTGTTCATTTCTGCACCTCTCTTTGGATCTGCTGAAACATGATCTGCTGGCCTGTTCACGTTGTGCCAGATAATGAGCTTCAAGGCTTTCGCTCGGCTGCAGCCTGCGTTAACCAGCGTGAGGACACACAGTGTTACCAACCGCTGTGGCAATTGTAATATAAAAGATGGATCAGTAGACCTTTCTTTTAAAATTAGAGAGCAGATTAAAGTGCTTAAATCTGAGGGACCAGTTTTCTTATGCTATTAATCATAGACTTTATATATCATCCCTGCTCCAACTCCATATTTGCCTGATCAACTGTATTACAAAGCCTAAGTCAAGTATGAGCACTGTGGGACATGGGACAGTGTGACAACAGGATGACTCCAGGAGACCTTCAGCCGTACATTAACCTTCCCCCACATGTGCTGTTGTGACGAGAAGTCGAGGTTTTAGTTGGAAATCTGTTTTCTTAAACATGTTTACTAAATCCGGGAAAGTGAACTGTTTCTAGATTTGCCCATTTGCAAATATTGACTCATTCATTCGTAACTCAGGTGATCCGGGTTGTTCCGACGTTGCGAAACGGGATCCTTTGAAATAAATATATAAAAGGCTCCATCTCTTCAAAGCAGCAGTTTTCGCTCTTCTGTGAGGCTGAATGATTCCAAATTATGGGCTGTCTTGTTGCCAGCGCCGTCCTCCTCTGCTGGATCAGCACGAGCCTCGCAGCTCCTCTGGCCTGCGAAGATTTAATGCGACCTTTGGATCAACTCCATCCGCACCGTTTGGTGGGGAGATGGGCTTTAGTGGCAGGAGGTCTGAGCGACCTTCCAACTTTGGAGAGATTCAGACAAAGAGACAGTGCTTCAATACACTTTCCTAGCAACAGCAGCGCGACCAGCCTTTCTTACACTCGCAGCATCTGTGTAGGAAACGAGAGCCTGCATACTTTATTTAACATCACCCTGGAAGGCAGCAGCTTCACCTACGATGGGACAGACAAGAGCACCGTCAGCTCCAGCTTTGTCCACACGTCTTGTCGCGACTGCCTGCTGATGCGCATGGACGTGCAGTCCGGGAAGAGGATCCACTTCTACCTGTTCAGCAGGAGGAGGCAGCTGGAGCAGGAGGAGATGGAGGAGTTCAAGGCTCAGGTGCAGTGTCTGAACATGCCTCCACCCGTTGTGATGGATCCGGAGAAGAAACTTTGTCTGGAGGAAGCAGACGAGGATCCAGAAGCCCCAAACTAGAGACAACAGAATTACCATCGAAATTGATCCAAGAATTTAGTTTTTCTTGAGATTTTTATGTATCTTCATCAATAAAGTTTATTTGTTTCAACAATTCTCGGCAGTGGTTTCAAAGATTTACATTTAAAATTAGAATTGTGCTTCAAAAAAAGAAAATCAGCATAAGAAACAGGTAAAAAGATGTTTAAACTAATATAAAGCTCTTTAATTCAGAGTAATGCTAAAAGCTGTATGTGACACATATAACATCCTGACCAATACATAAACCGAGATGCATAGCACCATTAAATCCTCCAACTGTGTTGCTAGTAGGGCTGACCTTGTCTAATATACCTTGGGGATGTTAATATAGGGATGATGACCTGGTGACCTCACCTGCTGATGCCCTGGTGACTGTCGGATGGACTCCAGCAACCTTCTTGCTTGCTAACACAAGTAGCCAAAGTAGCATTTAGCCATGTAGACGTGGACAAGACAACTTGTTGGAATTCAATCCAAGCATCAGTAAGGGGAAGAAGGGAGATGTAACGCCAGTTTGTGCCAGATGGGCTGTTTTAGAAGCTGCTGATCTACTGGGATTTTCATACACTCACCCTAACCACACAAATGGAGTCAGAACTTGAAGTAATATGATGTGTGGGGTTTATGTTCTTGGCACACTTTGGGTCCCTTGGGACCAACAGAGTATCATTTAAACACCACAGCCTGCAGGAGTGTTGTTGCTGAGCAGGTCCATCCCTTTATGACCACAGTGATGATCAATGATCTGATGGCTACTGGATGTCGTTGTTGTCTTCTTTACCTCCTTGTCCCTTTTGGGGTCATGAGGAGGGGGCACATACGGGCGAAGGCTGGGTCCACCCCTCGATGAGTCCCCAGTTCATTGCCAGGCCCTCTGTGATCATTTTTGGGTTTGGTTCCTTGCTTAAGGGTACATCTGAAGTGCTCTGAAGGTGTTGTAGCTACCAGAACACCTCCCATGTTTTGTCTACACTGAGGCTCGAACCAACAACTCCCACTTCACAGCCCAGTCCCCAACAGACTGAACTACCACCACCCACATGATGGCTCCTTCCTCATATCTGGTTTCTGGTTTCTGGAACATGACAATGGGTTCACTGTCCTCCAATGGCCTCCACAGGGACCAGATCTCATTCCATTAAAGCACCTTTGGGATGTGGGAGAACCTGAGATTCACATCACAGATGTGCAGCCGACAAATCTGCAGCAACTGTGTGATGCTATCATGTCCACATGGGTCAAAATCTCTGACAAGTGATTCCATGAACAATAAAGGCAGTTCTAAAGGCAAGAGGTCCAGCATGGAATCGCAATTGAGTAAATACGGTAAATCTCACTTATGTAACCAAGTGTTCATTCAGTGTTCATTGCAAAACATCAATATTTACTAAATAAAGAGCCAGAGAAGATAAACCCACATGTGTCACCACATGAGAACAGTCCAAAGTCAACATAGCTAATTTCACAAGAAAGACATCCAGCCTTGACTCATCCTTCTGGTAACTTCAGTATGGTGATATTGGACAAATTTACGGCTATAAAACCACAAAGTGACAGCACGATTCAACAGACCACTCCAGTGCAGATATGTTTGCAGTGCACGTCCTGTTGCTCTTCAGCCTGGCCCACCTGAGCCATTCAGCTCTCCAGACCTGTGGAGATTTGCTCCGGCCTTTGAATCAGCTGCATCCTCGCTCTTTGGAAGGGGACTGGGCTCTTGTAGCAGGAACCCTGAGTCAGCTTTCACTTATGGAGGATTTCAGCCAGAGAGGGGGCGCCACCGTCTCCTTCAGCAACAACACCGATTCGATCACCGTCACCTTCAAGCGCAGCATAAACTCCAAAAACAACTGCTACTACCAGTCCTACAACATCTCCCTGGAGGGCAGCAGCTTCACCTTCGATGACGGCAGTTCGAACGCAACCTTCATCCATACGTCCTGTCCTGACTGCATCCTGATTAGCTTTAACGGGGAGTCAGGGGACCTACTCTATTTCTACCTGTTCAGTAGGAGGAGGCAGCTGGAGGAGAAGGAGATGGAAGAGTTCAGGCGTCAGGTGGGCTGTCTGAAGATGCCCCCACCTTTTGTGATGAATCCAGCCAATGAACTCTGTCCAGAGGAGGGCACCAGTGAGGCAGCGTTGGAATAGAAAGCAGAGAAGCGAAGACAGCGGGAAGATTAAAGGCCACGCAACGCCTCATAACTAACACTCAACCATGAAACAAAGAAAGTTGCCAAGGTTTACAATGAATGGCGTTGTTCTAGATTCAATGAAGAAACGAGGCTACTGTCCGATGACTGTAACAAAGTGATTGTTTGGTTCAAAGAAATACTTAAAATTGAATAAAATCAGTTCCAACTCCAAAATATTGAACACCAGAGTGATATCCTTTTTAACTGTGTTTGAAGGACATTAGGGATTTTCTTGCTTTCCAAAATTACTTTCTACAAAAGCACTTCTGGTCAGTTTCACCAGGGAAGAATATTTTTCCATGTTTCGACACCATCCGAGACTGGACTCTTCTGTTGTCACAGCGACGGGACTGCAGCATTTCACAATAATTCCACAGATGGTAAACACAACTTTGCTCTTTGACTTTGGAACCAACTATAAAGCCAGCCAGACTCTTAGCAGCGCAGCGTGAGTCACCTAATTACAGTAAATATTGCTTGCATTCATCTAAAATGTTCACTTTGTGTGCGACCCTTCTCCTCGGTTTGGCGTCTGTCAGCCACTCGTCCTCTCTGCCGTGTGAGGACTTGGTCCGGCCTGTGGATCAACTTGATCCTGAGCCTATTTTGGGGAGGTGGGCTTTTGTTGCAGCCGGACTCAACAATTCCATTCATGAGATGAAATTCAAAAGCCGAGACAGCGCCAGCTTCTTCTTAGTCAACCGGACCTCTGGCCTGCACCTGACGCGCACCGTCCGTTTTGAAGGCAGTTGTCAATACACAGATTCAGACCTGACACTCGAAGGCAGCAGCTTGACCTACATGCAGCACAACATCACTCTGAGCATCCTACGCACTTCCTGTGCAGACTGTCTGGTGATCCACTCTCACAAGAAGTCCAACAACCATCAGCATGTGTACCTGTTCAGCCGCAGGAGGGACCTGAAGAAGGACGAGATGGAGGAGTTTGAGTCGCAGGTGAAGTGTTTCAACATTCCCCTGCTGGTCTGGGCAGATCCCACTAAAGAGCTCTGCCCTGATGAGATCTAAAGTGCAGGACACAACCACTTGTGATCATCTGTTTGTTACAATCACTTTTCATTGAGGCTCTAAATTTCCTAAAACAGCGTGTAAATGGTAATGTAGTAGTTAGCCCTTCATCTCGAGTGAAATCACTCGGTTATGTATAAACTGTCATCATTTATGTGTTTGTGTGAAATTCAAATGAAAGTTTCTCAATGGGGTTGGGCTGTGCCACACTGCTCTCTGATGCTCCCGGTGTTACGCAACTCCGTCTTCTACCTGGAGTGTGCGGTCAGTCGCTCTGGGCTGCTCGGTCCGACCTTTGGATGAGCTCCAACGTGGTTGTTTAGAGGGCTGGTGGGCTCTGACTGCCAGCAGGTTTCAACCATCCTGGGAGCTTGAATTTCAGAAACCGCTCCAGCATCAACGTCTCTCGCCGTGTCCATTTTGGTGGAAAATGTCACTTTGACTATCTCCCTGAAAGGCAGCGTTCTTGTCTTTGATGCAACCCTCACCTGGAGTGTCTGAGCGCGCTTCCAGCTGCTGTGATGAATCTTGCTGAGCTTCATCAGAGAGGAGAAACGTGGCTGTTGCTCACAAAAAAGTGCTTAATCACAAAACACATCAATGAAAGAAGGATAAAACACCGGGGCACACCTGGGAACTTTTCTGATGGCTTTTCATCACATTCATATCATTGATGTTGAGCCATTGAAATCTGTTTAATCAAATGGATCATGTCTGCTTCCATGTCCGTGTAGTTCTGTGCCACGTCCTAACTCATTAAGTCTCCTCATGTCAATTTGAAGAGCACGCTAATAAAATTTGAAAGCGATGAAAAGTCTGTTTCATCACATTTACTTTCCCAACACTAATAAATTCAGATTTGAGCTGCAGTAAAGTTTTGAATCCTGTTCTCTTAATTTTCTGTTACAAAAAGGAATTGCTGCAAAGTCAGTGATTTTAAATCCACTGTGGACTTTTACTTTCCTTCATCTGCTTGTACCTCTGTTAACCCGGTTTCCCAGAATATTCACATTTTTTAACCCGTGAATCCTTCGGAATTTCCTGGATTTCATACAAAGTGTTCTTATCTTCGTCTAAGTGCAACAAGAGAAAAACGCACCACAAACAATGACACGTGTTCGTGTTTTTATTGAACATGCAATGTCAACATACACAGCGCACCTTTGGATTCCAGCAGTTGCAGATCAGCATCTCTTGATAAACCTGAGGAAGCAAATCCTGGTGCTCTTACCGAGCAGCCCAGAGCGACTGACCACACACTCCAGGTAGAAGACGGAGTGGTGGGTCGGCCACCAGTTGTGTAACATCTGTGGAATTATTGTGAAATGCTGCAGTCCCGTCGCTGTGACAACAGAAGAGTCCAGTCTCGGATGGTGTCGAAAAATGGAAAAATATTCTTCCCTGGTGAAACTGACCAGAAGTGCTTTTGTAGAAAGTAATTTTGTAAAGCAAGAAAATCCCTAATGTCCCTCAAACACAGTTAAAAAGGATATCACTCTGGTGTTCAATATTTTGGAGTTGGAACTGATTTTATTCAATTTTAAGTATTTCTTTGAACCAAACAATCACTTTGTTACAGTCATCGGACAGTAGCCTCGTTTCTTCATTGAATCTAGAACAACGCCATTCATTGTAAACCTTGGCAACTTTCTTTGTTTCATGGTTGAGTGTTAGTTATGAGGCGTTGCGTGGCCTTTAATCCTCCCGCTGTCTTCGCTTCTCTGCTTTCTATTCCACCGCTGCCTCACTGGTGCCCTCCTCTGGACAGAGTTCATTGGCTGGATCCATCACAACAGGTGGGGGCATCTTCAGACAGCCCACCTGACGCCTGAACTCTTCCATCTCCTTCTCCTCCAGCTGCCTCCTCCTACTGAACAGGTAGAAATGGATTCGCTTCCCCGACTCCACGTTAAAGCTAATCAGGATGCAGTCAGGACAGGACGCATGGACAAAGGTTGCGTTCACACGGCCGTTATCGAAGGTGAAGCTGCTGCCCTCCAGGGAGATGTTGTAGGACTGGTAGTAGCAGTTATTTTTGGAGCGCATGCTGCGTTTCAAGGTGATGGTGCTCGAATCGGTGTTGTTGCTGAAGGAGGCGGTGGCGCTTTCTCTCTGGCTGAAAGGTTCCATAAGTGAAAGCTGACTCACGCTTCCTGCTACAAGAGCCCAGTCCCCTTCCAAAGAGCGAGGATGCAGCTGATTCAAAGGCCGGAGCAAATCTCCACAGGTCTGGAGAGCTGAATGGCTCAGGTGGGCCAGGCTGAAGAGCAACAGGACGTGCACTGCAAACATATCTGCACTGGAGTGGTCTGTTGAATCGTGCTGTCACTTTGTGGTTTTATAGCCGTAAATTTGTCCAATATCACCATACTGAAGTTACCAGAAGGATGAGTCAAGGCTGGATGTCTTTCTTGTGAAATTAGCTACTCTGACTTTGGACTGTTCTCATGTGGTGACACATGTGGGTTTATCTTCTCTGGCTCTTTATTTAGTAAATATTGATGTTTTGCAATGAACACTGAATGAACACTTGGTTACATAAGTGAGATTTACCGTATTTACTCAGTTGCGATTTCATGCTGGACCTCTTGCCTTCAGAACTGCCTTTATTGTTCATGGAATCACTTGTCAGAGATTTTGACCCATGTGGACATGATAGCATCACACAGTTGCTGCAGATTTGTCGGCTGCACATCTATGATGTGAATCTCAGGCTCTCCCACATCCCAAAGGTGCTTTAATGGAATGAGATCTGGTCCCTGTGGAGGCCATTGGAGGAGAGTGAACCTATTGGCATGTTCCAGAAACCAGAAACCAGATATGAGGAAGGAGCCATCATGTGGGTGGTGGTAGTTCAGTCTGTTGGGGACTGGGCTGTGAAGTGGGAGTTGTTGGTTCGAGCCTCAATGTAGACAAAACATGGAAGGTGTTCTGGTAGCTACAACACCTTCAGAGCACTTCAGATGTACCCTTAAGCAAGGAACCAAACCCAAAAATGATCACAGAGGGCCTGGCGATGAACTGGGGACTCATCGAGGGGTGGACCCAGCCTTCGCCCGTATGTGCCCCCTCCTCATGACCCCAAAGGGACAAGGAGGTAAAGAAGACAACAACGACATCCAGTAGCCATCAGATCATTGATCATCACTGTGGTCATAAAGGGATGGACCTGCTCAGCAACAACACTCCTGCAGGCTGTGGTGTTTAAATGATACTCTGTTGGTCCCAAGGGACCCAAAGTGTGCCAAGAACATAAACCCCACACATCATATTACATCAAGTTCTGACTCCACCAGCTGAATATCACACCTGAAACAACAGTTGAACGTAATAGAGCAGACAAGGTTTTTTTGAATGTTCTATTGTAAAATTGTGGCTTGTGCAAATTGTAGCCTCACTTTCCTGCTAGCTGACAGGAGTGGCGCCCGGTGTTGTTATCTGCTGCTGTAGCCAATTTATCTTCTTCAAGGTTTATCATTTTGTGCATGCAGAGATGTTTTTCTGCATCTCTTGGGTGGAACGTGTGGTTATTTGAGTTGCTGTTGCCTTTCTATCACGTCGAACCTGTCAAAGCATCCTCCTCTGACCCTTCGCATCAACAAGGCGTTTTCATGCACACCTGCATATGACTGTATATTTTAAATGATTTACAGTTATTTTAAATGCGCTGTGGACTTTTACTTTCCTTCATCTGCTTGTACCTCTGCTAACCCGGTTTCCTGAATATTCACATTTTTTAACCTGTGAATCCTTCGGAATTTCCTGGATTTCATACAAAGTGTTCTTATCTTCGTCCAAGTGCAACAACAGGAAAACGCACCACAAACGATGACACGTGTTCATGTTTTTATTGAACATGCAATGTCAACATACACAGCTCACCTTTGGATCCCAGCAGTTGCAGATCAGAGCAGCACAACCATCCGGAGGAACCTTTGTTGCATCATCCATCAGCTGGTCTTCAATTCTCCTGCAATGTCTTGATGAACCTGAGGCAGCAAATCCTGGTGCTCTTTGGTAAACATTCAATGCACAACTTTCACGTGTGTCTCTAGTGAGCGTCCGTGCGCCCATTCCCCCCATTTTCTCTCTCTCCAGTGCTTCCCGGTGAGAGCCAGTTTGGAATTTCCAATGATTTTTGTTTGTGATTTTGTTTTAGCCAATGAACTAACCTTGCTGATGAGGGTTTTTAAAACATAATCTCATGACAATTATGAATGTCGGTTTTCAGCTGACATGTGGTGACGAATAAATAAGATAAGCTATTAGTTGATCATTTTTACGGGGGCCAACCAGGATTAAGATTATGAATTATGCATTGTTATATTGCTTTAATATGACAGCTGTTATTGACTGTTATTAATGACAGAAGTTTCCCGCAGAGTTAAAATGAAAACAGCACCAGCTTGCTGGTTTCAGCTTGACAGACTTTATCTGCTGCTGAAAACGTTGACACAGAAAATCAAAACCTTAATGTTTCTCCAATTTGGCGCTTTAAACAGGCACATTTCCCATCAGTGGTTGAGCCATGCCAGTCCTGTTGGAGCTGTGCCATGAACTCACACACAGTTGTGTCATTTGTTGGTTTTGCTCCTGTTGTGATTAACACGATCTATGGCTCCTCCTTCCATTGCAAAATTTTAAAATCCACATTCAGATAAAGCGACAACAGCCATGTCGCAATACTGGACAGGATTGCTACTATTTCCTCTATAAAACCTGCCAGTCTCCTAACAAACTCTGGACAACAGCGACGACTGAGACTCCACACAGAATCATCATGATTTTCAGACGTGCGTTTCCTGTGTTTGCCGTGGCCTTGTTCTGCCTGATGTCCGTGAGCCATTTGCGTCCTGTCTGTGAAAAACTGCTGCATCCGTTGGAGCAAGTGGACCCTCAGATTTTCCAGGGGGGGCTGGCTTTTGTGGCAGGCAGCCTTAACCACCAGCCATCTTTGGATGCCCTGAAACAGAGGGACAGCATCACTGTGTACTTCTCCAACTCCACTGATGCTTCCAGAACCACCTACACTCAGATCAACCGCTTCGGTGATCAATGCCAGCACCTGCCCTACAACATCACCATGGAGGGCACCACCTTCAACTTCGATGTGGCCAATCGCTTCCAACTCGAAGCGTCCTTCCGTTACACATCCTGTCCGGACTGCGTTGTGATGCAGTGGCTTGTTCACTCAGAGAAGAGGCGATCTCTGGAACTTTACCTTCTGAGCAGGAGAAGACAGGTGGAGGAGAAGGAGATGGAGGAGTTTTTAGATCAGCTGTGGTGTTACAACCTGCCACCACCAGTTGTGATGGACCCAACCAAGGAGCTCTGTCCCAAAGAACCCCAGAACACAACAACACTAGCCCAGGGGTTGGCAGAGAAACAGGACCAATGAGAGGCTTGTGCAACGAAAATGTGTTTATTATTTATACAAGATGTGAAGGGCCGAAAACCAGAGAGAATTGATTTCAAATGTAATATTTAGGAAGAATAACAGCCATTAGAATAAAGAAATATTTCTCAAAGACAGTTTGAGGCAGCGTGGTTCTTCAGTGCATGTTTACATGCTCTCCACATGTGGTCAGGGACACCAGCTCTGTCCTCCACTGCAGAGATACGAATGGTACCACCCACTAATGATGGATGGATGCATGGACGGAGGGATGGATTGTCATCCATGTAGCCACTTTTCCAGATGAGCTGCTTCCCCACTATTATTAATCCGATCTTTATTTTAGCTACAGAAATGCTGTTTTATCTACACAAACTCTTATTTTTGCGCATAAATATTCTAGTGTCACTTAGAACTAGGCCAGCGTGTACCCCTTTACCTTTAGCTGGGTACGTAAATACATTTTTAGCTATTATGATATACGTGCAGGAATAATTCAAGCGAATTCAAAATACTCCAGATTTGTTTTAAGTTGTGCACGGGAGTAAGAGTGCTGCACCAGATGCCCATGTGTGGTGCAGAAACCATGCCTGAATGCTTTGTGCATCATGAATGTAGCAATTTAAATAGGAGGTCCATAAAGAGAATCAATATTTTACAGACACTGACCGAAACATAGTATGGCCTT
The DNA here is from genome assembly GCF_003711565.1 of Takifugu flavidus. Taxonomy (NCBI): domain Eukaryota; kingdom Metazoa; phylum Chordata; class Actinopteri; order Tetraodontiformes; family Tetraodontidae; genus Takifugu; species Takifugu flavidus. The sequence goes on from NC_079525.1 coordinate 588,766, forward strand.
GTGCATCGCAGCATAGCATGATGGGATTTTGTTGTTTACAAGCTTGTTTCTGCTATCGCGTCCAAATATTTACACATGGAAATGAAAAAGTAGGATGGAAAGTGATATCTCTCATAGAAAATGTATCACACAGCAAAGGTTTAAATGCCCAACAACTTCTTACAAATAAATTTAAGCACAAAACCAAAGCCCGCCATGATATAATCCCTCTATTTATCCCTCTGGCACATTCCTAATTCAATTGCATGTTGTAATAATGTGTTTGGTCCCTAATTGGATTAGTTCTATATATTCCTAAATCCACAACAATGAGTTAAGCCTTAAGCACATGTGTTTGTGTGCATGCACGTGCTCATAGGTTTGTTTCACCCTGTAAATGTCTGCCATTGTGAGTATGCAAATGTGGGTGGGCACAAAGAGAAGACTGGGGGTGTTCATGAGCACAGCGAAGGAGGGAAAGAGAGGCAGCAGAGCTGTGAGCAGAGGGAACTCTTCCTATATGTAATGACCATAAACTGAACTGAGACTCGGGTGTAGCTCAGTGATTCATTAGGAGGTCATCTTCCCACGTTAACAGGTACGTTCAGCTGTGTATTCTTCTGGTCTTTTGTGGTAGGCCTGAATCCATAATGCCTCAACCAGGCAAATAATTTTCGAAAACAAGCCTGCAGAGACCAGGCTCATGCATATCAAAGTGAGGGAGTGAGAAAATGTGCATAGAGGACATCAACGGCGATTAGAGAGCATTGCAGCTACAGCCGTGCTAATTAGTAGTGATCTTGGATGTGTTTATTCAAATTAATTTGCATTTTTGTACCTCTGCTTCTTAAAGCACCTTAGGAGGCTCCTGACCCCTGAAAAAGAGGGCAAGTCTGTTTTTGAGGCCCACCGCTGATGTATTTTTAATGATGATCATGGTGTTCTTTGTAGGTCTTTGCAGATAATGAGCACACTATAATCTGCAATCTCTTGCAACCATGCAATACAAAATAGAATTGTGGAAAAAAAAATATAGAGTTGTGGAAGCTCTACTCTAGATTCTGCCAACTTTGTCACGGCTTCATAGGAAATAACACGAATAAATGGAATAATCACATTAACTGTGTGAAATGACACTGGAAGCTTATGTACCATCGCCACAAACAAAATAATTGTATGAACTTGTTTGGGTTGAGCAAAAATGCTTTTTAATCTAATATTGAAATAAATATAACAATCCTTTATCAAGTGGGACAGACTACCTCCAGGATGACATGCAGCGAGTGACTCCAGCAACAAAGATGGAACAAATGGAGCCGCAATTAAAAAAGGCTAAACGCGTTACATCAATCTGAACTCTGGTTCTCTTTACATGGTACAACTGTGTTCCTGTTACCAGATAGGAAGAACACAGCATTCCCTATTCCATTCCTTAGCCCATTACGCAAGTCAACAACAAATATGATTTACAGCTTTATGGTTGTTAAGGAGCCGCTGACTCTCCATTCCCTCAATACTATCACCACACCATTAGGTGGCGCTTTACTGCTCTGGCTACTCTGCCAACCCCGCCAGGGCGTCAGTCCTCATTATCTCTCAATGATGGGAGCATTTAATGGAACTCTTTCTTTATCATCTATATTCATCCTAGTTAATCAGAGAGTAATCCTCCCCGCGTTGCCATCTATACTTCCCTTAATCACGGCACTGTTGGACTTCAGTCTCTCCGCTTTGCCAGGAATCGGCAGGGCTGGGAGCGAAGTGAAGCGACAATGTCAGGGAACTTTTATATTTACAGTACAGGGCAACTTTGAAAGGCCAAAGAGACTGAGAGTGCACCAGTATTTCAGTGAGGAGATCTAATATAAGCTGGCCTGCCCTTTGTTCCTTTTGTTCAGTATACAGTGGTGGAAAATTCCTATTGTTACTTTAGACATTGTGTGTGCATGGGTGTGTGTGTGTGTGTGTGTGTGCACGCACGCAAGTATCCCTCCACCTATAAGCTGATTAAAGAAAGGTGTGTTCAGCAGAAAACTTTGCACACTGCTCAATGAAACAGGGCAGCTTGTACCTTCCTGCCAAATCCAGGCCCTGTGATAAGCTGCCTGTCAGCCTGCAGTCAGGCTGTAAATCAACTTTACATTACATAGCTTTGCTGCTACATGTATTATATATGCTAATGGATAATATATACAGTATGTCTCATCTCATAAACAGCTCTCCACATGAGTGGAGGAGACTAAACTATGTTTAAAAAACTAGGCAGTTGGCAAATGTAAATGCTGTAAATGGAGGCAAAAAGAGAAGTCCTTGTATATAGTGTACAGTTTTGGTTTTACCGATTTACTTACTTATTTCTAAGATTTAATGGCTAAGGAATCTCTGTGGTTTCAAACGTTGTGTCCCCGCAGGAGCCGAACCTCCAAACTCACATACTCAGCCAGTCACATCCTGGGTCATCAGTGAGGATGGAGAAATCATGAGTTGCACCTCCCCTCAGCTGGATAAAAAGGCTCCCCGGGCAGAACCTGAAGAGGACATAGATGTCCTGAGGCCCGGGGCTGAAGATGCTCTGCTGGAGAGCCAAACATTCTCAACAGCTGATGCACCTGAGCTGACAGAGGATTCGGCAAGAAATACTCATGGGGCCGAATCCCTGGTGGAAGAGAAGATGGCAGACTTAAAACAGGTTGTCCAGATTTTAGAAGCATTTAAGCATCAGGAGGATTCTGATGAGTTTATCGATCCAATAGCGGATGTGTCCACACCTCCACCGTCCTTCGCTGCTATGGAAATGGGTGGAGGTTCCTGTCTACAAGATGAGGTAGCTGAGTGGAGCAGTGATCAGGAGACCGTCAAAGACCCCAAAGAAAAGCTCAGCTCCGATTCTCAGGATGTTCTAGAGCAACCAGAGATACCTCCTCTGCTTGGGAAAGAGCTAATAGCAACACTGGGGGAAGTGGCAGGAAATAAAGTGACAAAAGGGAAGAATTCCTCACAGCTGAGCGACAGCGAAACTGTGACAACAATACCAGCCGCAGAGGTATCTCAACACTCTCCCTCTACAGAAAACTGCACGGATGACATGTGCTCCCCCAAGTTTGCTGACAGTAGCGAGGAAACAGAGCAAGATACAAAAGGTGTCCCCCCGCCTGTGGTTTCCTCAGACAGGCAGCAGAATGAGCTGTTCAGCCAGAGCCAATGTGAGCCGGCGCACAGAGGATCCAACCAGGAAGCCACACAACAGGTGTGCAGCCAGAGCACTCCACCTTTGTCGACTGTTGCCATGGAACTGTCCAATCAGGGCGGGGCAGGCTCTCAAGGCTCAGGCTGTGTTCTGGCTCTGACAGAAAGGCACAAGAGGGCGGTGGAAAGAAGAGAGGGCAAAAGCGAGCAAACGGGTGGAGAGGAAGGGCAGGAAGACGGCGCACTCGATAGAGAAAAGGTCGGCAGACAGCAAGATAGTGAAGGACTGTTCGAATCCGCGGAAAGAGAAAATCAGTTTGTGTCTTCCAGAGATATCAGAATGGAGAGCGACTCGAGTGATGACAGCCAAAGTGACAGCGGTGTCTCCACGGACCTGTCCCCGTGCAACACTTTGGAGGGCAACGCCAGCATCTCCGCAGGAACTCTGGCAACACCGCCCAAAGAAACTCCTATCGAGAGGGAGATCCGAAGATCTATAGAGCGCGAGCACAGCTTGAGGAGATCCAGAGGACTTTCCAGTCCGCCCACAGCACCAGAGTATGTGGAGATCCCTCTGAGGAAGTCGGTCCTCAGCCCGCCGATAATCTCCAGGTCTGAGAAGTATCAAGGCAAAGACAGACAGTACGCGGGCAAAAAGATGCAACTGGAAATCCACGAGGAGGTACAGAGGGAGCAGGATCTGGTCAAGCTCGGCAAAATTCCAGGAGTTTATGACAAAGGTACGACACAAGAGCTGAAGGACAGAAAAGAGATTTTTGAGGCTTTTCAGAAACCCAAGGACTCATCGTTGGCCGTGACAAAGGTCAAAGCCTCAGTGAGCAGTGACATTTTAAATACAACGATTTCCTCCAATGCAGCAGGTTCAATTTCAGTATATAGAAGCGAGCCCGCCTCTCCCATTCCTCAGGATCAAAGCTCTCCTGATACCGACCAGGATGTCATGCAAGAGAAGAAATACGCTTCGCCGCCACAGATCCTCTACCAACACAAACCGGACCCAGAGTTAATCACAGAAGTTGATTTTCCTGATGCATCATCCAGAGGGGGAGGACATCATGGGATTAAAAGGAGGGAGCAGGAACAGGGGGCAGCAGGGGTGGAGTCCTCACCCAGGGAGAACCCCTTTTTCAAGCTGCGCTCCTCAAACACAGTGTTAAGAGTGGAGCAGGACATCCGTGAGGCTCAAGACCGGGAGCAGGAGCTTTACAGGCAGCGGATCAGCCTGTACGGGAGCAAGGAGGGTCCAAAAGAAGGAGTAGGAGGAGGCCCAGAAGATGGAAAAGAAGATGGAGAAGAAAAGAAGAGTTTCACTTTATCTCCACTGAAACCACCCACTGAAGGTTGGTGTACAAGCGTAACAAGGGTGTGACAAGACATAGTGTTTTCATGTGTCTGTGTGTTTGTCTCTTTCAAATCACTGCATATGTGCAGGATTTTTTTTTTTTTAAAAGAACAAAATAGTTGTGTTGAGATGATGAAAACCCCCTGAAAAGTGCTGGATTCTTCTCTTGGTCAGAAGAGAGCAGCTAACGATATCATAGTAATTAGGAGGAATCATTCTGCACCATAGACTTGATAGGAAATAAAAATTTGGAATGACAGTATATAAAACTTTAGCCTGATATCTTTGCAAGAAGGGAACTGAATGAAAAATGATTCATGACCGAGACTTCAGTGTATCATTATTATGTGTTCATAGTTTAGAATGTTTAAGGGTCCTTGCAAAAGTGTAAACGAGGAAAGAAAGAAGGGACCTTCTAACTGAATCTATCTGAAACACACAACTGAATGACCTGAAGTTACCTGGGCCATAAATTGAACCAGGAAGTACCGCGTAAGTTCCAAGACACTAAACCTTCACTTTCTGACTAATTTGTTGCCGACAGTGTGAGCATATGGACCATGCATTGTGATCAATGGACAGTTTATATCGGTTATTTATGTACATTATTTATTTCTGAAGGATTGATGCGATCTTTACTGCCTTTCTCTGTAGAGGTACTCCACCCTTGGCCAGCTAAAGGCCGGTCACTGCCCAATTTCTACCCAATTACACAAATGAAATCAAAGCACACTTGACAAAAATAAGTAAAATAAAATACATAAATGAGTGGCTATGAAATAAACAATTTAGAATTCACAATAAAGACAAAATGAATAAAAAGAGACGAGATTTCACTGTCCACGCTGTCGACAAGCGTGGGGTCTGGAACTAGTTAATGCGTACAGGTATTTTTAAGGTGAACAACTTCCATTAAAGGATGACGGCTCAGCCTTCTTTCTCCATGTGCCTTGATTTTCTAATCATAATCTTGGTCCATAATCAGCCGCCTCAATCAGTGATCTTTTCACCAAGGTTCGCCCCTGAATACGAAAGGTATTCTAATGATTTTCTGTTATTTTCTGGATATCTAAGAGGCTCAGAATAAACAGGAACAGCTTGTGCTCCAGGTTGCAATGCAATTTTCTCCCTAGGTAATGGCGGTGAATTTCACAAATATTCATGAGATCAAGGAGCTCCGTGATTGGCTGCTGCACTTGCCTGTATTTATTATTTATGCTTTAGTCATTTTTGGTCCTCCACAGTGGATTGCCGGCAGAATCTAGGGTCAATTCCTCAATGATTCCGTATATTGTGTATTTCTCTGTTGTCTCACAGCGCACCAGTCAGTTGGCAAGTTGGGCAGGTGGCCGCCGGACCTACCTGAAGACGTGGCCAAATATCAAGAGGTGAGTTAGCGATGCAAGTCGTCCCCCAGCCGCGAAGGCCAGAGGATTCTCAGCTTATTAATGCTTGCTAAACGCAACCGTGTGTGAAGGAAGCAGCAAAAAACTGCGTACAAATTACCTACACTCAAAGCTGAGAAGATGCCAGAGCCTTTGTGTGTGTGTTAAAATGTAGCTTTGGGCTCGAGTCGACAGTGCGAATATGTAGGCGTGCTTTAAAATGCTGTGGATTCTAAACGATCCAATAAGGAAGGGCCCTTGGGAAGATGTCAGCATCTCTTTTGCATGGAATATGGGCCACAAACATCTGATAAAACACTGAACAAACACTAAAGAGCTTATCTACAGAGATAAGAGAAGAAGGCAAACGGCCCTGAGACTGAGTGGGAGACAGAGACGCGGTTGAGTGTGTGTGGGAAGGTGCATGAGTGTGTGTGGGTGTGCGTGTGGGTGGGTGGGCTGCATGTGTTGTCAATAGGAAAGAGACAACTGGGACTTTCTGTCACCTGCCTCGTGGCTCTTGTATCTCTTTAAAATGGCGGCATCTCTGATCAGGCTCTGCTTGTCCTCTTAATTCAGTTTGGCGTCGGGGTGCAGCTTTTTAGCCACGTACCACGTTTTGCATGCTTCACCCTTTCCCGTCCCCCTCTCCTCGCCCGCTGCTAATCTGCTCAGCGCCAGGACACGATTAATGATCGGCGCACAGGAATAAATGGAGGACCGCGGGAGAAATTGGCCTCAGTTTTTGACTTAGTCATACTGAACACGGCCTTAGATCACAGTGACATTAACCTCCCTCTGCCTCACTGAGCTAATGATGCTCATCCAAAGACATGCCTCTAGAGGAAACAGACTCATCCTTTTCTTTTTATCTTTTCCCATGTTGGCTCTCCACTTGCATTTGATGTTTCCACTCTGGTATTCTCTCTCTCTCCTTCTTTCTTTCTTTTTTTTTCTCATCCCTTCCTGCCCGTTTTATCATGCCGCCACCACTTACGGTACGCCGTATTTTTTAAACAGGGCTTCAGCCCCCGGACGCCCAGGCAAAAGACCCCTCTGGTGCAACGCTGGGAATCCGGACTGATCAATGGACACGAGGACGGCGACGACTGCGACGACTGAAAGCACGACCGGAAAAAAGAAGAGGTCGGCCCTGAGTGACCAAGAGAAGGAGAGAGAAAGAGGGCAAGGACGGAGGGCACGGAGCGGGTTCGAAGGTTTCAGTCAGGAAAGAGGGGAAAAATCCTTCGCCCAGTAGTGAATTAGTGCACTTGGCCTCTCTCAAACTAATGACTGTTAAATAAATAACTAAATACGTATGTAAAATGTATTAAATCAGCACAAAGGAAAAAGAGAAATAACAATGTTAATGCACATTATGGTACAGAAAATAACATCAAGCAGTCCGAACAACTACTGTAAAATAATCCAGCTGATGACCAAGTCTGACAGTGGTTAACCTTTTCTAGACACTGTTTCCATGACAACTGACTCAAAGTTGTGGTTGTATAATAAACGAATGAATGGTGGAGCTGTATTAGAATATTTAATAATTACAAATACTGCGGCATTATCAGATAGCATGAGCAGAAGACTGATACTAATAAACTTGTTAATACAGCAGGATTATTGTTGTTTGAGCAACAATCAAGGAATTCTGTGGCTCCGTGTTTTGTTATTTCCCGTCCGACTGAGTAGAAGCGGAATTATTTTTGGATTTGTATTTTGGCAAACATCTTCTCACACGATCAGCGTTCATCTGGAGTTAATGCTGATTCATTCATCAAAACAAAGAACACAAATCTCAAATAATAGCTGCCCCGTTTGACCTGTTTTCTGTAATGCAGTTGGAGTTTTACTAGTTTCCTTTTTGATTTTGACGCACTATTTTGCACAATAACGGTGTTACTCCAACTTTCTCTCCAGAAGGAAGTGGGTTCACATCCCTGGTCAAACGGCTCTGTTTTCAGTCATCAGAGTGAAAGGATTCATCCAGCCTTCAAGACATTCTGTGTGTGTGTGTGTGTGTGTGTGTGTGTGTGTGTGTGTGTGTGTGGTGTGTGTGTGTGTGTGTGTGTGTGTGAGGTTAAATTAACAGGCCACGCTTTAGTGACCTCCTGGTCTTCTGTGAATAATTTATTGCCTCTTCCTGATTGGACGGAGCTCAGGGACATCACACACGACCACGTCTGAGCTGTCCGACATCATTAATGAGCATCGCCGCTCCTTCGTTTAGCCATGTTGCCTCAATGCCACCCAACGGCCTCGCTTGTTTGTGATCTTCTAAATCTTATTTGTAAGTGGGAAGCAAAAGAAATCCAGCATCTGCCAAATCAAGGCTTGGGTTCTGAGTGGGGACACTGGGGACGTCTCTTGGGTTCTATTAACGTTCTCTAATCTCAGAGATCAGATGGAGGACCGTATATATTTTAATATTAATATAACCTGTCTCAATCCTTTGTAACTTCAAATTCTGGCTCCTCTACTTAATCTGGAGGCCGTTCCTCACAGCAATCTTCTCCACGGTCGTCTTCTTCTCACCAACAAGACTCACTTTCATACTTTATGATCGTCTTCATCCAAAGTCCGTAGAGTCAGTAGATCCATGTTCCACATCCAGCTGTGGCACGTCGTGCACGTTCCAGGGCTGCTTTCATTCAATATTCATAGAATATTCACGCTACTGTATCTTGGCACTTGTCAGCATTGTGATCAGGGAGCTGCCGCCGTCACGTGCACGGCTGCAGTTTGTGTGATGTGTTAAAGTACGATAAAAGAGATCCACAGATTAGTCGTTTCATTTTCCCACGTGGTGTCTTTCATGCATAATAACGCTTGATGTGGGCGTGCTGCTTTGATGTTGGACAACGGGGAGAATAAAACGGCAGCACGCACTCACGCACACACACACATGCGCACACGCACATGAGTAGGGAAGCGAGAACGTAACGGATGAAGACAAGCTTCGCCCTCACCACCAGAAGGAAGCTGGTGAATTTCAGATCCATTTGTAGTTCATGCAGACTAACTAATCTCCCTTTGCAACATTCTATGTTGTTTGTTGTTTGGTGCTTAAGATATTTTGAATCAGCATTATCACCAAATTTAAAAGAAAAATAGTTTTTTGGGCTCAGTTTGTGAGTTTATGACCTTCTTTTAAAATAAAACCATGTAAGTAATGTTGATTTTTCTTATACATGCTTCACCGTTAGGCATTGAGTTAAATCCAGACTACTTCAAAGTTGAAGATTATTTATAAAAGGTAATTTGCAACTTTAACGCGCATGTTTGCAATGATTTGCTGCATGAATATGTGAGTAGTACAGATCACGGTTAAAGTTATGGGGGGAAAAATTACCCTAAATTCGAGGCGAAGATGAATACCCTTCATCATTTACAAGAAAGGAGGAATATCTGGACTCTCATGACTCCAAATATCATTTAAATGAACTTCCGTGTGGGGATGGGCTGACTCACAGGGGTGTCGGTCGGCTTCATCAGCATGCTGAACTCACATTGCTCAGCCGTCATCATCATTATTCTGCTTCTTGTTCAAACAGGTAATTGTGATGTCATCTGCAGCTGAATATTCCTTATCAGTTTTCCAAGGAACATTAAACTATGACTCAGATGTGAATCTGAGGTAGACTTTGGAACTCTCGCTGGTCTGGTCTGCTTTGCATTTCATTGTGCACAAGCCTCTGGGTGTATAGAGATACAAATATAAAGTCCTCAAATGTAATAACCCACCCTCTTTCTAAAGTTCAATGAGGGTGCTTCTCTGCCAGAGTTATTATGAACCATAAAACCAGATAACCAGGTGAGAGGTGCCACCGTGCCACCTTTACTTAGAGAAGTCTTCAGCGCTGCCACCAACAACGTACAGAGAAAATGTGAATATACAAATGCTGAAATAATCTGCATATATTGGATAGTTGAGATTAGATGCTAGATGGGCTTTTTGTTATAGGTTTAAGTCTGGAGCGTGGACGCCACTCAAATGTTATATTAACAGCGCCCTCTGCAGACTAGAAAGACGAACTACAGCATACCGATTCTACCACGTGAACGTCACTGTATCCGTGTGTGTTTGTGTGCGTGTGTGTGTGCGTGTGCGCGCGCGTATATGCACACAAACTGGTACTGATTGAGGTTTGACTTCTGCAATACATCTATATTACTATATTTTACATCTATATCAAATCTAATAATGTTTATTTATATAGTGTCTGTTATTAGTGACAAAATTGTCTGTAGGCACTTTTCAGAAACCCAAAGCCAGACCCCAACAGACCACAAACAAGATGCTATTTTGTCTTTACAGATGTTAAAGTAAATGAAGTAAATATGTTGTCTTTGCAGATGACCATGAGTAGTAAAATCTAAGCGTCACACATTCAAAAGTTCAGCCAAGAAACAGCAAACAGATGGAAAAAACAAAAATAGAAAAGTTTGAGGCAGAAGTCAAGTCGATTTCTTTGTCTTTTCCTGCCCCTTATTAGCAGGTATTATCACACATAGTGACAATAGTCCCCAGAGCTCATCACTAATGATCAGTCTTCATTATTTACGTCATCGTTTATTGTGGCTGCAAAAAAATGTGCAACGAAGAGCTTTTAGTAGAGCATTAACTGTAACAAAAAAGAAACTAATGTCTGTTTAGTCACAATTAAAAATGAATTTAAAAGAAAAAAAGGCAGAAGAATGTGCCTCACTGGCTCAGCGATCCTTTAAATCAGTAAAATTTCACTGTTACATACAAAAGGAAGTGAGGAAATTCTCTTTCCTGTCCTTTTGATCCACTGATAAACTTCAATAAAGTACAAACACAAAGAGAGAGAGGGTGATAGAGAGAGGATCAATGGACAGGCTGGATTGGGGTCGTGAACGTGGTTAGAGAGTTCCATAAAGGAGATCTGGGTGCTGCTTCTGTGGCCCATTCCTGCAAAAAAAAGGTAGTAAAGATGCTACTGCGAGAAATAATTCATGAGATAAAAATAATAGAAAACATTAGATATCGGCTTTAAAAGTCTCCATGAGAGCAAGAGTCACTCGTGATAATGAAGATTAGTTCTCTTCTCTGAGGAACTGAGGCTGCTGGAGGTTAGTTCGCAGGTAAAAAAAAAAAAAAGTTCTACCATTTGCCAAAAACGAGAGGAAAACCTGCTTTTGGGCAGTTTTGTCTAGAACAAACATTATTCTGGGACAGATAAATGGAAATGACGGCAGAACACTGCGAAGCCTGGAACCCCTCTGATCAAATGTGTGTTTGATGCTGTCGCACCTTCACCATGGCTGCTTTAACCCCCCACCATCTGTCGTTCCTGTCCTCCTAGCAGCTGCCTACAACAGAGAGGGGAGACTTCTCACCACGGCGAGCGCCCCTTCAAGCTGCTGAGCGAACGCCGAGGAGTGAACGCATCATCCGCGCCGTCGCACGCGCAACGCCGCTAATGAGGCGCTTTGAGCATCAGCAGCAGGCGGCTTCATTTGGTGGGGGCAGGGTGCATAGTGTTCATATCAGCGTGCATATTTGTGTAGGTGTGTTTACAGCAGAGGAAGAGGAATGTTTACATAGTTCCTCACGTACAGGAGAAACACCAGGGTGAGAGAAGAGGACGGAGAAGAGGACAGGAAGAACAACCTCAACCTCAAAGTTTCCGTTTTAAAGAATTCTAAAGAAAGACATTTACCTGAGATGTGAAACTTTCTCGCCTGACTGGAAGGTCTGCAAGCACAGATGTGGCGTGAGTCACTCTCAGCTTTGCTGTCTTTATGCAGCCAACAATAAATAGAAGAGACGTACCAACAACGTTGTCCCGGCCATGAAGACGAGACCAAAACTTTGCATCTTGTCTGAAACAGAAGCACAAAACATGATCTGAATTTCAATCCGTCAGTTTGACTGAACTGTTTGACCAGAGCCAAATTCTTTTGAAGATATTCAAGTCTGCTTGTTCTGTCAGTGACTCCTCTCCTCCTTTGATTCTTCTCACTGCAGTTAGCTTCACCGTCTGGCTTGTTGTCCGATAGCAGCTCATGCACCTCGCTAACCAATCGCGTTGAACGTTCTCTAAGTCTCTTTCCTCCCCCCTCCATCATCCCTCCTGACTAAACTGACTCTGACACGGTTGACTTGTGCTGCTCAGGTCAACTGCTGGGATAACATCAAGTCTTCCTTCTGTATTTCAACATGCTACCGTAGCTACCGTTAGCTCATTAAGATGGCGGCTAAGGTGACGTGCCATGGCAGGAGCACCATATGAGAGGAGGAGACTCAAGGTTACAATGACTGTCTTCATCCAATGATTTCAGTGAACGTTTTAAAACAAGGAAAAGAGAAAGAAAATAGTACCTTTGCTTCTTTTCCTTTGCCGCTGCTTTAGCTTTGAAACAAGGGACAGGAGAGAAAATGACGTATGTCACAGGAAGGACATCACAACGGCATCAAAACGTTAAAGCCGAAGCTCCCTGATACCTTTTCTGTGCACAACCGTAGCCACAACTAGCACTGAGCAGAGGAACAACATGACGGCAGAGAAAGAGCCCAGGACAAGGGGCCAGTCCACGGCAGACCCATCTGCACACAGGTGACAGGCAGACAAGCATGTGGTCAGACAGCCATGATGGAACCCGGCTCTAACGCTACTGGACAGTACCTGAGGGCGACCGGGGGGGAAATCCTGAAAGCACATTAGAATAATCCAATTCTGAATACTAGTTGCACTCCATTTAAGGGGACAATACACATGCTTTCATGGTTTACCTCTGGTTATAACCAACGGAACACTGCGGCCAGAGTGGCTCCAGGTCTTTCCCAGTAGCACTCTGTACTGGCACCAGTATAAGCCTTCAGACATGTCCTGCACTGGAATAGAGAAGGAGACCTGATGGTGGAAATGCTCAGCGCTGTGCGTGGCAACGGGGAGCTGGTCGTTGCCCAGGTACAGAGAGAACACTGCACCGGGGTACGAGGGAGAGCCAGCACACAGCAAACGCCACACCTCTTTCTGCCGCTGGAGGACGAGCGTCGGCGTGGGCAACGGGTCTGTGGACAGTGCAGCTGTCACGGTGATGTGCACACTAACGAGGCAGGAATAGGGATCTTTGCTCTCACCTTTAACGACGATCCAAATCTTGTTACTGACGGTTGAATTAACCGAACCCTGCTTTTTAGTGACCTGGTAGAGGCAGGAGTACTCGCCCCCCTCCTGCCCCTCCACTGGCCCCACGCTGAAGACCCCCGGCTGGAGATGAGGAGAGGACACCTGACCGGCCGGAGGTTGGGGGACAGCGGATGTCAGTCCGGTTCTCTCCTCAGTCCGCAGCAGAAAGAAGGTCATGGGTTTGTTGTAATTCCGAGACTGCTGTTGGGACTGTGGAGGGGGGGAGGGCATGGAGCAGCGGAAGGAGAGCACATCTCCATGTGCTACTACACCAGAGGAGGGCTGCACCGACAGGACCGGGGCGGGGAGAACGGGGGTGAACTGGGTGGGGTCTGGAGAAAATGAGGGGGAAAAAAGGGTTTAGCTTCATGTCTCTGTGGCTTCAGCAGTGTTTAAGCGTCAAGTTGGGAGTAAAAACAACAGTGATGCAATGTTAGTTAGGACATCGACGCCACCAAACCTTGTTCTTGTCACTTTCTACCACAGTCTGCTGATTTTCGTGGTTGAACTCGCTGCGACAAATATGGAAGTGGTGAGTTTACACCTGGGTGTGTGTGTGTGGTGTGTGTGTGTGTGTGTCTGTGTGTGTGTGTCCTCACATATACAACAAATGAAGTACCAAGAGGGTTCAGCCATGGTTTGAACTTGGAGGGTTGAATCAGGTTTATGGGTTAGGCAGTCAGTTGTAAGGATTAGGGTTGGGAGCTGGGGAATGTATTATATCAATGAAAGTCCCCACAAAGATAGGAATATGTGTGCGTGTTTCATGCAGGGCAGGATGTGGCTACCCCTGCACACACACACACACACACACACACACACACACACACTGAGCGGAGGACAAAAGGAGACCACAGAGCGCACCTACAAGCTGTGGTGTCATTTTTAGGCTGAGAGAAGCGGAAGGGTGTTTATTATTTTACCCCAGACGGAGAACGACTGGTTAACAGATTAACGTAACAAAAGCTTTGTTACGCTTTGAGTCACTCGTGGAGCAACAGACGTCAGCATCTGTCTGTCTGCACCTCAACGTGTAACACTCAGACAGACTGATTTTTATCCAAGAGGTTTAGAGGCTACAAATAAAATATTATAGGCACCTTTTTGCCGCTCTGGCTGCAAATATGGACTAAAGGCGCTGTAGCGACCGTCTTTGCTCTTGTACAGACAGCAGAAGAGTTCAAACTGGGCTGAATCCCCTTGCAAAAGCCTCACAGAGAAGTAGACCTTTTCAGCCCCGGACTGCAGCTCCTGGGAGTCCACCTGAGTGGAAATGGAAGGAACGAGACACAAAGAAGTCAAAGTCTGGGGTCCGAATCGCCGTGAGGGATACACACACGGAGAAGTTGAGGATACCTTCGCATCATATCGGTACAACATGAAGAGGACCCCCTGCTGTCCCTGTGGGGCCCTGCAGGCCAGCACCACCACGTCCTCTGACCTCGAGTAGATGCTGAGTTCAGGTGCTGGAAGCTCAGGAGAGGAAGTGGAAGCCGATAGTCCTCCTGGCCAAGACAGACAAAGGTGTTAAATGGAGCCTCACACACTCCTGAAGCAGAACACAGCGTTAAAAAAGCAAAAACTTCAATGTGTTACATTTCCACACAAAAAACGCTGCTTCACCCATGATGACATTTCCTCTCCTGTTGTGTTTGCCACACAGACGCAGCTGTTAATCCCCTTTTTTTTTTAGCCACTTCTGAGATCAGCGAGTATTGAAGTGGACCGATACGTACCCCGCAGGCGCACAGAGGTCAGCAGGAGGGTAGAGATCCACAGCCAATGTTCCGTCCCCACAAGCTGCATCTTTGACAGAAAACGACTGAATGGTTGGAGTGAAAGAGCGCCCGGCAGCCAGGACCTGCTCTCTCTCTCTCTCTCTCTGTTTTCTTAATACGTTTTACATCCTCTTGAAGACAGAGCAGTGAGGGAAGTAGAAACTATAAACACATTTCCTTTTTTAGAGTCCACCGGCTCAGCAGCATTTAATACCACAAACCTCGCTGACACACCTGAACTGAGAGTGTTTAGATGTAGGTTTGTGGTGAATTATGGTCTGTCAGGGGTAAAGCTTGTCTGACTACTAACTCTTAAACCAATAGATTTCATCGCACATTTTCTCTGGGTTTAAATGTTCACAAATTCTCCACACTATATTATTGTAATGTAAATATCTACATATACATAGAGGAAGTATGCGTGTGTCTATGTTGAGCCAATCTGATTTACCTGCCTCAAAAGAGAATTGTAGAGAATTGGGGTTTCGTATGGAGCCCGTAAATATTGTGTACTCTCATTGACTTTATATGCTTTATAAAAAACTTCACATCAACATTCACATCGATTCCGGACCAGGTCTGGTAGCAAAATGTATTTCTTTTGAGAAAACAGGTTTGTCTTTTATTTAAACCCCCCGTGAATGAATTAGGGATGATGCTTTGATGTTTGTGAGCCTTCACAGCTGCTCTCATGGTGCTTCAGCTCCACCGTGTGTGTAGGTGTTTAACAACCTCAGGGAAGCTGCCGAGATGTGAGGGCAGTGAAACACGGACTCAAAACTGGACAAGTGGACCTCCAGCTGTATTCAGACAGAAACGCAGCTCAGAAATGTTTGGTTTTTTATTCCTTTCAGTGCGTAACAGAGAGACATCCAGTAGAGAGTCAGCAGGTGAAAACGTATCCAACCAGCCGATCATTCACGCCAAGCGTCCTCCCGGGTCCAGAGGAGAGGATAAGAGCAAAGTGTCTGGACAAAGAGGAAGAACAAGCACACAAAAGTTCAGCATCTGCACGCAGAAACGCCCAGAACGCAGTTGAAGCTGAATATGGAAGGATTCCGTTTTTAAAATGGGCTGAATCAAACAAAGAAAAACGGGAATGTATTTACAGAGAGGATCTGGTGTCCGGGGACGAGCACAGGCAGAATGATGGAGTTGGCTCAAAACTCCCGAGCGAGTCAGCTTGGTGTTGCCCGCCACGGCTACGTGCTCGGCCGGACTCTCGGTCTCATCCAAGATCTGCGACTGCAGCTGGTGGAAGACAAAGAAAAGGTCTTAATGTGGGTCTTTGATCATCTGAGTGATCAGATCAGATCACTAGGCCGTGTATAAAGCCTAGCGAAGACTCACACCCTTGAGGCTCTTCTTGGCTGGAGCCTGATGCACTTTTCCGTTTCGTCTGCTTGGCTTCCCAGGAAAAAGGGAATGACCTATGGAAAAATGTAAACATGTCTAAAGTGGATCAAGACAGTAAATGGGCACAAACATCAAGTAAAAGAAGAGCATACCCAAGACCAGCCGCCCATGGTCGTCCCACTGCATCTCCACGTCCGCAGGCACAATCTCGCTGTACCGCTCCACGGCGCTTTTGTTCTTTTCCATATTGTGGTGGTGAAGAAGATTTCTTTGTAGAAATAAATGCGTTGAGGGCGTCATCGTCTTCAGAGAGTTGTTCTTTTCTCTCACCCACAAAAACAGCTGCTCCACACGCCGGCTGCTGACAGAACCCACCAGCTCGGGCACGAGCTCCAGCTGTCTCAGAAGGTCCATTTGGGCCCCGCTCGTGCCGTTCAAGGACAAATGCTGCGAGCACCCAGTGAGTGGGTGGCCGTCCGTGTCAGACGGCATCTTAGGACTCTTCAGCCAAGGCAAGTTTACATGAACGCTGCCGTCTGAGACCTGCTTGATGTTCTGTGGGGTCGGATCCAGTAACCTTCCTTGGAAAAGCCCAAAGATTCCAGGCTGCCTGCGGTTGGCGTGCAGAGCCAGAGCGCCCGCATAGTCACAGACCGTTACGTTGGGGAAGTGTTTCCATGATAGTAAAAGATCAACAAAGTCACGCGGACTCTCTGTTCTAAGGTTGAATTTCAACGAATACACAATCCCACATGGACACGTGATCACAGCCCAATTACCTGGAAGACAACAGAGAACATCTGAGCATGAATAAGATTATATTGACATTTTTAGCATTTATGTTGAACCTGTATAGCTACGAAAAGATGCTGTCACAATTGCAACACAAGGGAATGTATTGAGGTAAAACCACCTTTAACTACCCTAACTAACCACTGTGTCACTTACCGGAGGCCCCCCACACCTTCTCCAACAGTTTGTTGTAGATGGCTCTATTTGACATCTTCTTCCACAGCCTGACCACGAGCTCCATCTTGGAGCCGTGGTTATCCACGCCACACTGTTCGCACAGTGTCCTGACTTCCTCTACCTGTTGTAGACAAACATTAAGCTCAATGCTGTCAATGATCATATTGCTAACAAAGCCTAGGTGTGTTTTTAGTCAGTGGATTTTGCATCAACTAATTCACCTTCAGGTTCCCAAGCGCATCAGTCAGCCGCTCTTCATCAACGGGCTCATCTTCCTCTGAACCGCCGGGGAGTTTATTTTTTTCAAACTCGGTGTTCAAGACTAAATTTGACCGTCTGGTGTGCGAGCCGATCCACGGGGACCAGTGGTGGTAGCTGAGCGGCACAACAAAAGGGTTCTTCCGACCAGCTTGGTGAGCAGATGTGACCATCAGACATGGATAGTTTTCACTCTCAATATCACTCGTTCCAACTGCTCGTTTGTTTTAAAATCACTTACACGCAATGAAACCGTGACTGATCATTTCTGTGGCCACGGCACCCCAAAAAGTGACAATGTCCACGCGACCATCGTAGTCCTCGGGAGCGCTTTGGAGGTCGCACACTGGTAAATGAATAGCTGGTCGTTCATTGCACAACTTTTTAAATTGAAAACAACAAAATAACTATGCAGGGTTACGATTATGTTCACGTTTGAATGACCTGTCAACTCACCCGGCACATCAAAGACGCCGTTCTTGTGAACATCCATGACAACAACAGCTGGGCTGTATCCACATGATACACAACTATACGTGTAGTCGTGGTTGCTAAGGGCCTCGAAGTGAAGGTAGGCCTGAAGAACCCTCTCCTCTGGTGGAAAGGACACCCCCTCTGTTGCCTCGATGATTTGGATGATTTTACTGATCTCCACACCTGTCTGAAAAAATGATCAGAAACGGGAGCAACCTGTTATTTCAAAACGTAAGTCACACTTGTTGTTTTACAGGAATGCTCAATAACGACTTAACGTCATCCTTTTTTGAGCAAACTCCTGCGTAATGTAGAACAAGCCCTTTTGAATGACATGCTGTCACCTGTAAAGCGTTCCTAAATATCAGGCACAAGTGCAGCGACAGGAGTATGTGGTCGTCAAAGTTATGGAAGCCATCCTCCCACTCCTGATACCTGTACATCAGGCCACAGTTCAGACACGACCTCCTGTACGTCGATATCCCTAAAAACAGCCCAAACATGGTCATCGCCTGCATGTCATTGAAGATGAGCTCACTTACAGGACAGAAAGGACCGTGGTGGTACCAACCTTCCACCACGCCCGTGCTTGTCAGGATCTTCCCCTCTGACGTGATCAGCTGTTGGTCACTCAGCCTGTATTCACATTCCGCACAGTTGGTTTCCTTCGGGATCAGGTGCTTGGGAAAGCTCTCCTGTGTTTTTCCCCCCCTTGACAGCTCGATGAGAGCCTGAGGTAGTTCTGCTGGGAGCGTTTTATTGGTGAGCAGATAGTTCAGCATCCTCCCTATAGTTTTATCGTCTGGTGGATAAGCGTCTTCTTTACATTCACTTGGATTTCCAGCGGTGGCGTTCCGGGGTGGGTTGGTTGTCTCCGGGCACCTCGCCTTCTGAAAAAGCTCCCTCTTTGTGGCAAAGAGATGCCATTTGGCAACACCTTTGTGTTTGCATGGCTGTCTTTCTACACAGCAGGGACAATGCCAGCTGTTCTCTTGTGTGTCATAGGATACAATCACTCTTCCCAGCCTACTGTAGTACGTAATAATTGGCTCATAAACAGAGATGTGTATATGTGATGGCGGCCCCCCAACAGTCAGCTGCACAGACAGGGGCACGCCCACCTCATCTGCCTTTTGTTGACAACGCAGCAGACTGGCCTTGGACTCCTCACCAAACCATTTATTCTCCACCATTGTTTCTAATGTCCCTTCTGTCAGTGTGACAATTTGATTGTGAGGACATGGGCAGTAGAATAAAGAGCCAATATGGTGGCACTCATAAAGCAGCATCCCACTCCTTAGAGCCAGGTCACTGTTGAGACGACACTGCTCCACTTCACACATTACCTTCTGCGTCGCCCCCCTGCTGTTCTTTACTACATGAATGGGTGTTCCTGAACCACAGAACGATTCCTCGACTGCAAACACACCATTTGTGGCATCCACACACTCGCAGTTCAAAAATCTGTCTTTGGACACTGTCTCAAAGTGAAATGTGTGTTTCCTCTTGCAGTGTGTCTTGAAGTTCTTTTTGTATAGTTTCACTCGGCAGTGAGGACAAGTGATTAAGAATTTACTCGGATTTAACTGTATAGTGTGGCATGCTGGTGATGTTTGAGGGATCTCTGAGTACTTTCCCAGGACCTGTGCATGCTCTATGGGGGTCTGTGGGTGCTCTGGTGGAGCCTCGGGATGCACCACAGGGACCTCAGGTAGCTCCATAGGAGCTTCAGTATGCTCCATAGGAGCTTCAGGATGCTCCATAGGAGCTTCAGGATGCTCCATAGGAGCTTCAGGATGCTCCATAGGAGCTTCAGGATGCTTCATAGGAGCCACGGGATGCTTCACGGGGCCCTCTGGGTGCTCCACATCAGCTACAGCGTGCTCCTGCTCCTGATGGAAGGCTAAATGCTTGACAAACTGCGATCTGTTGACTATTGTTGCTGCACAATAGCAGCAATGAAAATGTGATACGCTACGGCAACTTAAGCCACACTTGATCACTGTGAATTCTGAAAGAGACAAATGAAAGAAATAAACCGCTCACTTTAAAAACATACAGATAATGTACAAAAGAAATGAGTAATGTGGACGATAAGCACCTCTGTGTTTGACTGAAGAGTGTCCTTTGATATGGTAGTCGATTATATATTTTGCACCCTTGTACTTACAGTACGGACAGTGGAAAAGTCCACTGAATTTCTTGGCTGTTGGAATGTCACCGTCAGCGAGCACGCTGATGTGTCTCTACATATGAATATATAGGTTAATATAGGTTAAAGGCATGGCAATTAGGCACCGGAAAGACAAAAACACCAGCAATGTTTTCCTCCACCAACACAGCAAATGTACCAAAACCATCGAAGTCCATCTACTACCAGCTGGTGTAAAATTGCTTTATCATAAAATTAAATTGCTTTCTCATAAAATTAAATTGCTTTATCATGCCACTTGCGCCCTTATCCTTCAATCACAAATGCTAAAATAGAACAGGAGAACCAAAAATGAAAGACTTGCTTACCTTCATATCGACATATGTAAACAACTTCTTCTTCTTCGCTCTACTGCTTTACTTCTTCTACGGCTCAATGTGTGCGAGTGTGGGGGCGGGCTCGAATGGTTGAGCCCCGCCCACGTTGAGCCCCGCCCCGTTTGTATACCGCAGCTGGGGGCTTCTCGATGTCGTCATCGCAGGGTAGCGTCATGGCAGCAGACTGAGAGGAAGAGTGAAGCTAAGGATAAATGATGCGGCCTTTTGTTTAAGGAACCTAAAATGATGTTTGGCTGATGATTCAGGAGACTCATCTTTAATGAACGCAGGTGAATGTCTCTTATTCTGGGATTATCAACGAGGATGCTGCTGGTCACTGATGACGTCCCGGGGAACTTCTTCGTTGGGAATAAGTTGATTTGATGCAGTTTATAGATTTTTCTTTGCATGTTTGAGAAGTGATCCAGACTATACAAACCTAGATTAAATAGAATCTCCTGGGGGAACCATTTGCACAGTTGAACAGTGACCTCATGTGCTCATATTACAAACTGGTATTAATGGGATGGAGGAAGGACTTAATGAGAACAAAATAATGTTAAAATCTAATTTCCCCTGAATTGAATATAGAGGCTCTCTCCCTCCAAAGGTCTTGAGTGTATTTTCTCTCTGGCTGTAGCTACACTTTATTGCCACTAGAGGGAGGTATTGACGAGGAACTCAGCATCACTTCCGACCTCGCCAATAAATTCCACACAGGTTTTAGAACAGCTGAAGTTTATTAAATCATTACTAGATTTCAGCCTTTACTCTTTCCTTCTTTCTTAAAAATGTTTTCTGAAAATCATCTTTGGGTTACATTCAACAAGATAATTCTATAGCTTCAAATCTAAATATTTGCAGTGTAGTTTACACCAATACTCTTTGTAAGAACGTTTTAATAACGTGTTCATTTCTAATTACTTAACCTTTTTTTGAATGCTGGTTCAGTTGCATGGGTGAATGATTGAAAACAGGCTAATAGTTTTCATTAAGCCCAAAGTTAAAGTTTTATCCACATTTCCATTCTTTTAGTTTCTTGCATTTTCCCTTCTTTGAATCCTTTTACAGAGCCATAGTCCTGTTTTTAATCCAATTTATATTCATCATTAATCACCTCTCACCACACTGAGCGATCGCGCTTTCAGAAGAAACACGCTTTATTATAATTGACTGAACTCAAATGGAGACTCTATATCCAGACACGGATCAATTACTTCTCAAAGGTGAGGACGTGATCTTAGCACATGGCCCAGGCTTCTTCTGTATCATGCATTTAAATGGGAGCTCTTGCTGCTCAGAATGGAGAGGGCATCGTCTCCCCTTAGCTTTTCAATGTCTTCTCTTTGTCTTTCCGCTCTAATATTGACATTCTCTTTTCTCTAAACCTGAACAGCACTTTCAGAGTAGATATAATTATGTTTTTACGATTTCTTCCTCGCAGTGAGGCAAGCATTGGCTGACGAGCCCGTCCTGCATCGTGATGCGTATTAAGAACTTATTTTATCTTTATCTTATTTCATCTACTGCAACACACTATGTTGAGCCTTAGTTTTCATCTTCTTTCTGCTCTGTCACTGCACCTCGTTTCTTTCCAATCAGGGTTAGGGTTAGAATGAGTTTTCCCAGGAGGTGAAGGATTTCGCATTCAGCTGAGATTTACGGCCGTTTAAGCGTAGATTTGCTGCCCACTCTAGTTTAGTCTCGCCGCGCCTTCAGTCTCTGGGATTCTCCGATCGTCTCCACTGTGACACACGTGAGGTCACTTCTTTCAGGCCATTTCACACCCGTGTT
This sequence comes from Takifugu flavidus, assembly GCF_003711565.1. Lineage (NCBI taxonomy): Eukaryota > Metazoa > Chordata > Actinopteri > Tetraodontiformes > Tetraodontidae > Takifugu > Takifugu flavidus. Next base: position 611,003 of record NC_079525.1, read on the forward strand.
GTTGAAACCGATCGTGGCTCGAGAGGGTGGAAAACCTCGAATTAAAATGCATTTGGACATGAACTCACATGCTGCAGTTTTCCTCCACACCAAAAAGAGTGTTTAAAGCTGCTCCTCCTGCACACACACACACACACACACACACACACACACACACACACACACACACACACACACTCACACACACACACACACACACACTTGAGTTGCTCTCCACAATTCGCTGCACTTATTGTCTATATTATGTGGGGTTTTTTTTTTTTAAAAGGAAATATTTTAAAATGACTGAGGCCAAGATCTTGAACTTTTGCACCATTTGTGCTTCTACATAGCCCTCATATCACCACAGTCATATTAAGTATAGTTTCAGTATAGTTATAGTACTTCTGTGTGTTTTTGTGACTCTTCCTGTTACATTTGGATCCTTTTCAACGCCTTTTTTAATGGAAGAAAGTAACATTCATTGATCAGTGTTTCACTGCAGGTTGGGGTTGAGAAGAAAGTCTGCCTGATGAAGATGTGAAGTCCAGGAAGAAGAGACCCTGAAGAGGGGATCTCCATCTCACCACGAGGTCCTAAATGTCGAGAAACACTCCACCGTTCGAGGGTTTGAGCTGTAACGTAATAAAGCTTGAATGAGCGACCAAAGCTGCCTGACCTTGACAACCATTCGTGCTCTCATTCATGTGAATTTAGAAGAGCCAGTTCCAATATCCCCAAAGTTCCTGTCTATGGACAGTGGGAGGAGGCTTCAGTAGCCTGAGGGAAGAATGGGGGGGATTCGAACCCAAGATGCACTTGCTGTGAGGCAACAACGCTAATGCCAGGCAATAATATATAATATAAGTTTCAAGAGCTGAGAAGGCAGAACTCATCATGCTAACGACACCCTCCTGTCTTTTTTAAACCCTACTCACCTGTCTACTCTCTCCTCTCCCGCATCAATCACACGCGCTTCCCTTCCTAATGCTTCACGACTGTATCTTCTTCTCTTGACGTTTTTATCACTATTCTCCTCACATTTTCAAGGACATCAATAACTCTTTTTGACTCGTCTCGTCTCTTCCGAGAGGAGCTGAGGAGCTTCCAGAAACTCATCCTTATGAAGAGACAACTGCTTAAAAAAACAAAGGGAACGTGAACCTCAAAGTCAATCATCCCCCAACGATACAAATCTATCAACATCTTAGCAAACTATGAAAGAATCATCTTGACTTGCTCTTGTCCACACGGGAAAGACCACAGACGTTAGGACAGGCAGTCATGAAGACAGCTATTAAAGGACCTCACCTTCACGCTCGTGTGCCTCTAGTGCGCGCGAGGGTCACATTGGGGCCTCAAACCGTTCACGCCGCAGTGTTGAAGGTCGCATCTATAAACGGTGAGCAGCCACGTAGAGGAAACAGACCTGGAAACCAACCCGAGAGCTTCCACATTCTCATTTTCCTTTATCCTCATGTGAAGCAAACGTGTGCTGACTTCAGAGAATCAGGGCAACGCACTTTCACATGGTTCGGCATCTGCGCTCCGGTGTTTATTCGACTCAGTGAGCCGTCTGTCGGAGCAGATGCTCCCATGCACAGCAGCACGCCGGGCAGCAGAGAATGGAATCAAACTGTGGCCATGGAATCCTTGGAGCTGAGTTCCTCAGCCATGATCCCAGTGTAGCAGGCACAAGGAGGCCTTTCCTGTACAGATGCAGCGAAGCAGCCCCAAATGTGATGGATTCTCCCTCACGTTTCACTTCTGGGAGGGGGTTTCTTTCCCCAGGAGCTCCATTTGAACATCTGTAAACAGCTTGTTGGTGCGCATTGCTAACGCGGCCCTTCTCACGGTCCATGGGCGCCAGGGCTGCGCACTCTTTGAGCGTAAGAATTTGGCCCCAAACCAAGCACGGATTTGTCTCTCCGATTGTGGGAGCAGCTTTTCTTCTGCGAGTGTGGAGCAGAAAACCATCTGCCAGCGTTCCCAGGCCTGCAGCTGCTGAGCGGCTTCAGCGGGGCGTGTCTGCTATCTGCCATGTTATGTCTCACCTTCATGTCGTCGTCTTACCTCAACGTGAGCGTAGAGACCTGCTGAGTGGCTCTGCTGCTTCTGTCTGACCCAGTTAGTCAGTCAGAAGCTTGTAGACTGTGTGACACCTTTGCTGTCTGTATTTCTGCATCGATAGGACTGAAAGTTTGTCGTGATTCATTGATCTATAATCGCCTGTTCTTTCTCAACGTTGCCGTAGTGATGTTAACCCCGGGCCCTCTGTAGCCGTGGGGCAGAAAGACGTGTCTTCGTTCAAATTTCAGTTTCATGAGTCTATTACGTCTTACTCAGAGAGTCTGTTTCAGATCTAAGCTGGTTATTCAGTTTCCTTTGGAGACGTTTGGAGTAGCTGATGCAGGAACCCCTGATTGTCTCCACACCCCAAACCCTGGAGCCTAACACCCCCCCATACCCCTCCATAGTTTCTTTTCCCCATCATCTTTCTCCCTCTTCTCTCTTTATAGCCAAAAGAAGAAGTGCATGTTAATTTGGTCACAGTTTTTAGACAATTGTTTGTCTTCTTTTGGTTTATGTATTTATGCCTCAGGAAAAGACACGGTGGAGGAATATTGAAATATATTTTTTCCATTTTCAGGTAATCCCACACATTTCCAGCATCTGTGTGAAGCCACGGCTGGAGTTCTGATCACTTGGAGCTTGTTTCTGTCTGTTTGAGCTGGCACACCTTGGCCTCACTCTGGAAAAGGTCCAGTGGTCCATAAAGCCAATCAGTGTAGCCTGTGTTGGCTCAGCTAGAGAAATGGCTGGTGGGAATGGAACGTTCCTAGTCCTATAAGACACACCCAGGCTTGTTATATCTGGAGCACCAGCACAGTAAAGCTGGAACGATGCAATAATGAAATCTCTCCCAGTCTCTGCCTTGCTGCTGGGTCACACACGGTCACCCTAAATCTCTCTGGATGTCTCGATTCCTTTTCCCTCCAAGCTTCCTTCAGCAGCAGCAGCATGTCTTCAGTGTGCCGAATGAGCCACAACAGCGATGCAGAGCGAACAATAGCGATGACACGGTTGCCCGTTCAGCTGCGTGGCCTCTCCAGGAAGAGTGTCATTGTTGCTTCCTGCCTACAGGTGTGCTTCAGCCTCACACAAGGTGTGTGGGATGAAAAATATTTACATTTAGGTGATTTAATTAATGCTTTTGTCCAAAGCAACTTACAGTCAGAGAGGTCAGAGAAGAGGAAGACAAGTGAGAGGGTCCAGGTTCCTTTCAGCATCTTTGCCAGGAATGAAATTCAGCCAAAATTTGATTTGGAAATTCAGCACAAGCAGAGTCTTAATGATTTGTTAAAAATATCCATCATGCAAATTAGAATCACTGCAAGGCTATTGAAGGGATCATGCTATCATAAACACAACAGTGTGGCTTTTATTCAATTGGGGCTTTAGATATTTGATTATGGATTATTTTCTGGCTGGAGTTCTTGAACATATTTAGTTCCACTGAATACAGCCCTTTAAAACCATTTTATTAGGATAAAATGTGTTTTTTAAAAAGAGTGGAAGGCATTGAATTGGAGGAGGGTATAATACTACACACCCCGACCACTCTACCAGATTACTCCCAGATTAACAGGGGTCTGCCATCACACATAGATGAACACGCATCTTCATCTCTATGGATTAAATCTGAAAGAACGGGGTTGAAACAGATGGGTCCAACAGACCCATTAGATTTATAACTAACATCAAGGAATAAACTTGGACCGCCTGGTTCTGGGCCTCTTCCGGTCCTGGCAGGTGGCGTTATTGTGCCACACCTGAGATGTGGAACATGCCCAAGGTCTCAGCAGGTGTGCAGTTCAATTTCTCAGCATCTCTGAACAGCTGAAACGTTCTTGGATGCGTTTTAGCTTCAAAGGCCGACATAAACATTCCCGCCTATATGCCGGCACCAATGTAGCCACTCTACCATAAAGCATTCAGGGAAAAGGGAGCTCGGAATACACCCAACACAGGGGTACCAGGTGATTCTAAATGCAGCTGACACATGGCTAAAGGGACTAATTTTTGGTTCAGTGTTAGTCACGCAGTAATATGTGGACACAGGATGTGCAGATATTCTATCATGCATCAGTAAGAATCAGCAAAAGTGGCTGCTGAGTAAATGTGGTTTATGAAAATGGCAGCATGGCAGCCAGTCAAATGGTGCAAGTGTTCACATTTCTCCTTTATTTCTCTCAAAACTGCATTTACAGGTAGCAAATGTTCCACAAATACGAGTCACAGTGAGCAGAGGCACAAAGCAAGAGTGACAAAACGCAAGACTGAAGAGAAATGTCATAAGGTCAAGCCCCTTCTTATCTGTATATCTCAGTGTCCCATAGTTTCACATGCATGTCTGCTATTTAGCATCCATATGGAACGTCTTTTACCATTAAAAAATGAGTGTGAAAATCTTAAAGTTATGAAGAAAAGAAAAGAAAAGTAAAAATCCCGTTATCTCACAACATATCTACAAAAGCCTCCTGACTCCTGAGGTATCGCCTCTGTTTGTGGAGCAGCCGTGACCACCCGCTGTGCAGCAGAACAACCAGCCCGGGTCAGCGACCCTGCTTCATCTCACATCATCAGCAGCTGTTTGTATCGCTACATGTCTGCACAGTCCGCTGGTGCTCGCTGGCTTAAGCTAACAGCAAGAATATCAACCAGCGGAAAGAAGAAGAAGATTCAGGTCTTCCAGGTGAGAAGTGAAACCTCTCTAAACAGGTCTAAAGAGGTCCAGTTGCCTCGGATCGGAACTATTAAACTCCAGAAGGGATTACACAGTGCTGCGGCTTCACAGGCCACGCCCTCTCACCAACATATTAAAAATGTATCAACTTCAATTCGGTGTAAATTTATGTACAAAAAAACTACATTGCAAGAATAACACTGAAAGCGAAGGCTTCTGAATGTGACTGCTCGGGACATAACGTTGGTTCTAGAAGATCCGGATGGTAAAAGAAGAGGGCAACATAGATAACGACCACTGGAAGGAGTCTTGCGCTCCCATTTGGCAACATAAGGAATCACAACAGTCCTGCAACTTTCACGGGGACGCAGCCGGCAGTCTCGTGGAGCTAACAGAGGGCAAAGGTCAGCTTAGGTGAAATCTTTGAACACGGCTTCGATAAAGTTGGGAGCGGACATGAGGATGGTGAAGGTGCAGATGATGGAGAAAAGGGAGAAGGCCACCAGGCACAGCCGATCCACCACCGCCGCCGCAAACTTCCACTCGCTGCAGATGGCCTCGCCCTCGTCCTGCTCCCGGAAGCGCCTGGCTATGTATTGCACTTCCTCGAGGATCTGGGAAATTTCCGGAAGCTGACGTGTCTGTTCCGAGCGGATGACGCTTGGGTCAGAGGACGCTGGGGGGGTGGGGTTATCTAAGGCCATCGCGTGGTAGCTGAAGTACAGGTTCATGTTCCCATTGGCTGTCGGGGCTGGAGCCTGTCCCGGGATAGTGGCCACCTGGATGGTGCTGGCACTGGCGTGGGGAGGGGGGTGAGAGTGTTTGTGGTCAGGAGGCCGACTGGAAGCCACAGCTTGTTTATCCTCGCCCGGTTTCTTCATGCGGAGGAACCAAGCGCACCAGTTGAGTAAAACAACCCGAACCTGGAGGGCAAGAAGCAGAAAACAGGAAAGCTCATGGAAGATAGGTCACCTGGGCAGGTGTTTCATCTCAACCTGGGGCGAGACATTAAACAGGACGTTTATTAACTGCAGTGATTGAGGGGGACACCAAAGCTGCATATATATAAATGCATATTATGTCAAAGTCAAGCAGCCTCCTGGGGACCAAAACCACAATCCAAGAGGTGACATCAGCAACCACTGCAGCACCCTGCTGAGCACCTGCGTCTGTCATTTGGTTCATATTTTTAGATCCAATTGCTCATATAACACATAAGGTGTTTAACCTTATTGATTTTTCCTGATCGTGTCTATAATTAACACAGGTATTTGTTTTAAATATCTGAGTTAATTATAGACATAATGATTTTAGATAAGTATGTCACCATGAGATGCTTTTAATTAAATATTTGTGGGTATGTGACCTAAAATAAAAGACGACAATCTTGAACCAGATCTGCCATCCTCGCAACTCTTTATATTTCAAGCAATTTATGACATCTGGCCACCTGAGGGTATTAAAAAAAGCCACTCGTGTCTTCGTTCATCAGGGATTTCTGTGGGGAAATGTGGGTGTGTGGTTGCATGTTGACTGGGTTGACCTTGAAACACAATGGAACAGGATGAGGCACAAAACCAATCTGCCTTCTGATGGGATTGGCCTTTTTGCATCATGTTTCCAAACCGAATCCCATTTTGATCCAAAACTATGCTAAACACAGGAAATACTTAACAGGGGTGCGTTTGTCCTAGCTTCCAGATCCCTGTGCACTGCACTGTTTTGCCTTTTCACCTGTATCTAGCGGATGTTGACAGTACACATACCCATTTAGGCATCTTCCCGCCATGTGGATCGTGGTGGTGGAACTGAAGCACAAGGACCGTGACGACCACAGACAGGCCAACGATCATCATGGTGCTAGCGAAGTACTGAGCTAAACAGAAGCAAGAACATGAAGACAATTACAAAAATGTTCTGCAAAAGCACCTTCAGCCAAAAGCACTTATGGGCCGTTTCTATCCTGTAAAGATGGAGCTGCATCCAAGGGCTGAGATGTTAGCGGGCTTGGATGTGCTGGGTTGCCAGATGATCCTCAGCTGTGTCCCCTCCCATCTCATGATTGGATACATTGTTTCTTATCAGCGCGACTTCATGCAATGAGCCCATCTGCTACAGTAATTGTGCTCGTTAAGAATAACAAATCAGGCTAATTCCAGAGGTATTTTATGCTTCCATGTCTATTCACAGACACTTTGACGTGCGCACTGCAGGGGCCCTGGATTGTGCCCAAACCCTTTTTATCAGTGAAGTGGTTTTGCTTTCGTCCGTCTAAAACGAACAAATTGGCTGCTGGTAGGGACCAATTTATACCCTGAAAAATGTCCATATGTATTAAACATTAAGGTGACGAGATGTCAGCACACAGCATAACGTGGCTGATTGCTATCCTAACTTGTTTTTTATTTTCATTCACACTTTTAAAGCCATTTCATTGAGTGACAACAGTTACAGCCTTAAAACCCCCGAAAAAAGAAAGAAAAGGGTTCTTACCAATTAGAGGAACTGAGTCTGAAGTGGCGGGCATGATCTCTGCTACCAGCAACATGAAGACTGTTAGTGACAGCAGCACGGTGATGCCTGGAGAAAACGACCATTAGAAAACCAGGATTAAAAACAAAGAAAAGATATTCGGTCATCATTTTCAGCAGCTCTGAGCCTGGAGGGAATTCTTACATCTGTGTGTTCGTCTCACCGGCGGTGACATTTTCACACAAACTGGCATTTTCAGGTCTGAGTTATCGCCTGCATTTATATAGGAGCTTTGATTCAATTGCTAATGAGTAAAATCCGACATGAATGCTAATCCACGGCCATAATGTCAACATTAGCATAGAGCAATGAAAAATAAATGGGTTAGCGACCACGTCTGATCCTTGTGAGCTGAGAGAGACTTTTGTCTGAACATGTGATTCTAATCGTGAATTATCTGTGTGTGTGTGTGTGTGTGTGTGTGTGTGTGTGTGTGTGTGTGTGTGTGTGTGTGTGTGTGTGTGTGTGAGCTGAATCTCTACCCAGTGAAATCTTCTCCCCAGAGTCAGCAGGAAGCAGGAAGACCAGCAGCGCCAGACCAGATATGAGCACACAGGGAATGAGCAGGTTGAGGCCATAATAAAGCGTCCTGCGGCGTATGGTGACAGTGAACGTCACATCGGGGTAGGGTTCTTTACAGCAGTCGTAGTACAGCTCATTCCGCTTCGCTGGCACACCTGTGGAGGACGTCAGATGCTGGAGTGAGAGGCCAGATTAACAAATACAACTTCCTGCCTGAATATTTACAAAGGCCTTGTAAGAGATTTATAATGTACAAGTATGGCCCAAATCACGGGTGCATTGGTCTTTGCTCTTCTCTGACGGCCTTGTGGTTTGATGAATGACATATTTTTAAATAATACACGGAATGATTCAAACTGGTTGTATAGGCAAATTCTTCTTTGCAGCTTGTAGATATATTTCTTTTTTAACTCTAAAGGATTTCAGTATTGTATACAGATTTTTCTTGGATCGTAATTTAACTGTCAATTTATATTTTTCCGCTTTTAATCTGTTCAGTGACCACACTGAAATGTATATTATTAATATTCTAATCATTCACAATGAATGACATGCACGTTTTTGTCAATCACAAGGCTGAAATAGCCACTATTATCATTTTAGTCATTTTCTACATCTTTAACAAATAGAGTTAGAGATCTTACTAGTGAGTGTTTTGTCTTTCTCACCATTCAGCAAACTTCCCTTTTACCAAATGTCCACAATCCATAATGTAAAGGAGGTTTTTTTAAAGTATATGATAGAGAAATCGGCATTTAAAAACAAACTTTTTTGTCGGTCTTCTCACGCTAACAACGCTGCAGCCAGCCAGTGCGTTTGATCAGCAGGCGCCCAGATTAAGTGGAGAACAGGCTGCTGTCTAGAAACCCAACAGCGTATCGGGGTGGATGTTTGACAAGGTTCCTGGATCCTCCGACTCCACTCGCATGATTTTTGAGCTGACCTTTCACGTCCTCTCACCTACAAGGTCCCACTCCCCGTTGGGTATGTAGGTAGAGATGTCCACGTCCATCATTTGTAGGTCCAGCAGCCAGCCGTTGTGAGTCCAGGAGCCAAACTTCAGATCGCACCTCTGCACATCGAATGGAAACCAGCGCACGTCAATATAACAGGTGCTCTTCAGGATGCCTGCGGACAATTGATGTCTTTCACGTTTGCACTGCAGCTTCATGGGCCGACACCAAAAACGCACGTTTCATTTGCTCTGTGGGGACTAAAATGATGCAGAGATCAACCTTCTTAAAGGGACACTGAATGGGTGAGACTGTGATGATAACCTGGTGGGATGTACTGGCAGACTCCGGTAGCGTTCACCAGCACGTTGGTGTGGAAGGTGGCGTCAAACCTCTCATCGGCACTGCAGGGGGGGAAGAGAGGAGGACGTCAGGATAACGCGTAGACGTGGGGATTAGAAGCAGATCAGAGTCTATGGAAGCAAATTTTAATATTGCTCATTTGTGTATTTAATGGGAATATATGTGCGGGTTACATCCTGAAAATGGAGCAATTTAATAAAGTTGGGAGCGGACATGAGGTTTTAGGGTTTTTTTAATTTGGGTTTGTACCAAAATCAAATTAGGCGAAACATAAATTCAGCCAACGGCGCTGGGCTGATCCCAGGAGAACCCAAACTTTTCCAAAACAGAAATGAAAAGTGGCTACTGGAGTCACGACACACAAATGAATAGTTAACGAGACGAATTAGCATTTAGCCTCGGGATTTAATTCAGATTCACCGGTCCTGAAGATCTCCACATTCTATTTTAAATCCATTAAATTGCTTTCCCAAATACCACAATAGAGGAGGTGTGTTACGAATTTCCCTCTCTTGAGCCGCGTGTTGTTTATCAGGTGAATACAGAACACATCAGAGGAGTCTTATTGATGCTGTAATCACATTTTGAACACATCACCAAGTATGTAGGACGCATTCTGAAAGGTCGCGTTCCAGGTGGAACAGATGAGGCCGCGAGGAATCGTGGAATCTCAGTGGGATTTCAGCTATTTCACATGTTCGCTCGATGAAAACAAACACGCGGATAGAAAACAATGATTAATATTTCCTCATTTATAGGGATGTATCCTTAAAACGGACTTGATTCGTCATGATCTGAGTCTACGGCTCAAATGTCCCACAGAACCAACCTTAAACACTCTTTGGCTACTAGTCAATGCTGATTCTGCTTCAGCTAAACTTTCTTTACTTCAATGACCTCATTTTCAAGTGGGAATTAGTATAAAAGATCGTATTTTACACTCCTTTGTGCTTTGTAGCTGTAAAAAAAATGAAAAATTACCGCAATCTTTCCAGCCTGCATTCTGAAAGATGTCAGATTCGGTGCGTTACTGCATTAGAACTCTTACTATCAAGATCATCTCTGATTACTGAGCCTCAATACTAAAACAGACTTCATGTTCTGCAGCATCTCTGTTGGATGAGTTTCGCTCTATGTCTCTGATATAACCCCTGAATAACAGCCTCGAAAACCAAGATTTAAAACGCCAGATCACAGATCCACACACTCGCCACTCAGACCGTAACACACCCAGTTTTAAAATAAAAATAAAAAAAGAACATATTCAATATTTCAGCTTTATTCATGTCTGCTCTTTACTGAAACCATAACAAGCAAAAGGATCAGATGAAACCTTCTAAACCTTGTTGGAGGTTCTGAGCGTTATCGTTTCCTTGTTTTCAAAGCTCGTTAGAAGTTAGAGTTGATTTCCTCTAAAGGAGAATCTGTTCAGCCATTAAAGTGGAGAGTAGTGAGGTTTAATCTGAGGAATACGTTCCACCGTCTCTGTAGCTACTGGGTTTCATTTCACCATGTTATTGGATGAGTTCAGCCCAGATAAATTTAAAATGTCTGTCCATGTGTGACAGTTAAGAAATGAGCTGGGAGACTTGAAAGAATGAAATGAAAAGACTGACACATTCCGTGGATTAAAGTGAACATCAAGCACCCCTGTCTAACTCTGATTTAATAATTACACGCTGCAAGGCTGTGAGGCATTTTGGGTTCTCTTTTTAAGGTCTTTCTACCCCAACACAGGGTTCATAATAGTAACTATACACTTTTTTATTGATACTGATATTGCTTTTGCTGGCAGTGTTCCTGTAAAGCACTCGGAATATTTGGAGACATTCTGGCCCGTCTGTCATTTGCCGTTCGGCCACTAGTTGGCGGCAAAGTGTTTTGGTATTATGGATTCTATGTATTGACTTGGCATCAACAGGCTCTAGTGGACCACCCACCTGCTTCAGATGGACCATGATATATAAAATCACCCAAACCCTCTCACTGGCAGAAAGATAAGTGAAGCATACATGATAGTGGAAAATGAGATGTATCCAACCTGTTGTAGAGGAGGATATCAGGCATCCATATGAGACTGGACGGGAAGCGCAGGTTCTGAACCCCGGGGAAGCTCTCTGGATTCCATGACAGATAAATGTCTGTCCAGTACTGTAGCAAAGCACAGAGCAAGACAGAAGCACAACAGTTAGGAGAACTTAAATGGATGTGCATAAATGTTTGAGTTAAAATGATGATGACGATGATTTCCCTGGCTAATCAAGCCCACATTCCCTCACCAGGCTGATGTCCCAGCAAATGAAGAGTAATTTCAGTTAGGAAGCCTCTCTATCCATGCTAGCAGCACTGATGACTGCAATTTAGCCTTTCAGCCAATCAGTCTGTATCCAAGCCCTCTCTATTCCTCTCATCCAGCTTTTATTCCAGTTTTGGTCCCACGTCCACCCCTCCAAACCATCTTCCTGCCTCCATTGATGATTTTCAAAACCCGAAACCTTAATCAAGCGCTCATTCAGCTCTGTTATTTGTTAGCCCCCCCCCCTGGGTGAACAGAATGGAGCCTGAGGCCACTCAAGCGCTGCGGTAACAACGACCAGTGTCGCTGACCCACCAGCTCCCGCATGAGCCTGGTCCATATTAGGGGAGGGCTAACTTAAATCCCCCATCACACATGAGGCTTTTTAAAATTCATTACAACCCATATGTGATCTCTGCAGGTATTTACAGAAGGAACTGGTCCTCCAGTCTTGTACCGTACATACTGGGGATCTGACATATTTAGGCGCCCAGACGTTACGGCCTCAGGGCGCACTCTCAGGGGAGCAAACACGGCCCCAGTGTCGCCACAGGTCTTGGAGGCATCTGCTTGTGTGTTTGTGTTCATCCACATACACGATGAGAGCGCCCCCAGAACCAAGCCGCTGGCCGTCGTGTGTATTGCTAAACCCCGCCCACGAAGCATCCCAAAGCACCGCTGGCGTACGTCTCCTCCCGGGCAGCTGAACGCCTCATCAATGTGTTCGTGGACCTCGTTGGTTTGCTGCTGGTGTCGCCTTCCTGTTTGGGGTTTGTTGCACAGCTCACAGGAACAGGAATTGTTCCAGCTTTGCAACTTTGGATGAGGCGGCCGGCTAAGAATAGACTTTGGAGTTACATAAGAGAAATTTAAGAAAGTGGCACTAATTGGAGACAATTTGGTTCTTTTAAAGAGGCTGTGAAATTCATCCTCTCCGGTCCAGCTGGAGGATCACGCTTGTTTTACACTACGTTTGCCGAAACTATATTTAGAAAGGTAATAAATTCAACAGCAGACCATCAGCGGGGATCTTCGCATTCACCTGGTGACCTTCAGATGAGCAGAAAACCACCTGTGGTCTCCTCAATAGAAGAAACTGCAAATGTAAACACGGTTTTTGAAGAACAATACTTCAAACAATTCTTCATGTCCAATCTATACCGATGGGATGCTTGTGTTCAAACTGTGCACTTAATAAATGCACGAAGAAATGTCAAAGCATCACCCTTGTATTTGGGCCTCCTTGACCACAATAATGCCAGGGGAGTTATTTACCCTCATTAGTATAGGAGAACATTCAACAAGTGCATGTGCCTTGCTCATGGGCACTGTGGCAGCACAGATTTAGCAGGGGAAAAGGCGTTAATAGTGAATTCTGCTATGGCTGTTGGTTTTTCCTACCCACAGAGGAGCATTTCTGAAGTGTAACTGACGTTTATTGCCCCACTGTGTCCCGCTGTCACTCAGGGATTACCACCTCCACCCTCACACACATTTCGGGCAACTCTGGACATAAACAACAAGTTTAAAACGACGCTCACACCTGCCAAGGTGCCAGAAACGTCTTGCAGCTGCGTCGATAGATGAATCTGCTGTGATTTGAGCTGATGCTTAATATTGTTTCATGGTATTATTAACATACCAGTGCACGAGCACACATCCCTGACCTAAAGGCTCCACTTCAGGAAGACTTCAGTCACATCCAAGCATTGTCGTCTGTCCTGTCTCCAGGTTGTGTTTCACCGTGTCACACGGCCCTGGAGAGACACTCAAGTGTCATCGTGCTCAAAAGAAACTCTTTTTTATTCAAAAGTTGAACATTTTTCTCGGAGCGCAGCCTGTGCTCTCCAGTCACTTCAGAGTGAAAATGTGGATGACAGAAGCCACAGGTCACAAACAACGCGACGGCCTTTCCAAAAATACACAACACGACAATGAACTGGTAAAGCAGACGTGAAGTGTTGGGGGGGGGGGGACCTACCAGCTGCAGCCAGGCATTCGTGATCAGCACTTGGTTCTTCTCATCCTGGAGGAGAGCAGAAGAGAAAGAGCCCAAAGAACAAGATGACGAGGACGTAGAAACATTAAATGACATTAAAAGCACTCAAACTTTGGGTGTTGCTACTCGCAGGACGTCCCATCCGCCTGTTATCTGTTATCTGTTTGTTTAGGCTCTTGAAATCGAGATTATTTCACGCGCCGTTCCTGGAACAAACCATTTACCACTGAGGCTTCCTGTTGGTGTAGCTCCGTTCCAGAACATTCTTCATTTAAATTCAATTCAACTTTATTTGTATTGCCGCTGGTATATTCATACTTTACAGAAACCATGAGCCTGGTGCTCCAGCAGCCGAGGAAATCTCCCTTTGACAGGAAGCAACCTTGGAGATTGAGTGTAGAACTTTTTTCTTTCCCCCTCAACTGTAAATAACCGACCTCAGCACCATCACCACCACCTGGAACAACTCTCACCCTCTTTTATCCTTCCTCCTCTTGAAACCCACCTCCTCAGTGCTCCGTCTCCATCTCATCTAAACAGGATAAACAACCTCCCTTCCCTGCTACTGGAACAAACGCACCTTTTTTGGGTGCTTCTCAGAACACAATGTGTGTGTGAGTGTGTGAGTGTGTAATTCTATTTCACCCCACCTCTCCCCCTGACCTTCTGCTTCGTGCCATTTCTCTGTGAGATTTCACTTCGCTGCACTTTAAACCTCGTCACCCCCACTAGACCCACTAATCTCCTCCTAAATCTGCTCTGATTGATTTTTGAGACAGGATATCAAGGGAGTGATGGATACTTAGATCGAGGGAAATAAATCATGCTGCTGTATTATTATTGTTGTATCTGGTGTGTTTATGAGCTGGTGCAGAGCTGAAATAACCAGATATTACAGTGGATCTTCTCACATCCACAGCACAGAACAATATATATTTACACCCATACATAATGTATATGTATCAGTGGGATTCTCTTTGTGCCAGCTTCTCTGTAGCTCTAACATCCATATCTCCATATCTGGATGCCTTTGTGTCCGAGTGGCTGAGCACATACAGAGACGGACGCTCAGCTGCTCTGCATCGACACACAGACGCAGCACAAACCTTATTACTTGTTTCAAGAGGAGACGCTGGTTGGATATAGAGCCTTCTGCCACTGCCCCTGACCTCCCCCGACCTCCCCCGCCCTCCCCGTGGATCAGATTCCTCTCTGGCTGCAGCACTGCTGTTCTGTGTGCTCATTCAAATGCTGCAAATTACTTTCACATTAGCTTCTCATGTTTACTCAGAAACCCGGCTGTCGTAGTTTCTGAGATCTTGTGCATGACCACCGTTTGTGAAAGATTCCTATTGATTGTTGTTTTCCGTAGTTAAACCTTCTATGTTTGTATCAGGATATGTGTAGTACTGATAGAGGCAACATATCCTATTCTACCTCTGTTCTTCTCCATTTCCAAGTGTGGTTTGAGGGGCTTTTTGCTGCTGGCAGATGCCTGGACTTCACCTGTGGAAGGTGGAAAACATTTTCCCTCTCAGTAAAATGTCCTGCCCGATTACGTGGACAGGGGCGCCCTGCGGCACTGCGGCATGCATCAGGCAACCGCTGCTCAAACAAAAGATTTCTGTGTGATGGCTGGAAGAAAAAACCTTCACACACAAGCACGTCCAAGCTAAGGTGGCCACGTTGTACCTTTTGCAAGTACTGTAGCCAGCCTAGTTCTGTAGCCTGTTTAGTAATTTAACAGATATACTTTATTAAGTAACATACAGCACAAAATGGCCACCCCCCCCCCCACACACACACACACACACACACACCCCACCCCCACCTGGGAAGGTGAGCAGTGATGTGCCTGTCATTATTCATAGTGATGAACCCACTCAGTGGACATCAATTTGCCCTAGATTCCTGGTTAAAGGGTTATTCAAGAGCAGATGGAGGGAATCACACACCCACACAGACACACACACCCACACAGACACACACACACACACACACTACATTATTCATAATAGCCCAGTAAGCATTAGTTCACAGGTTGTTGCCATCTTATCTATTATGGATGGAGAATGCTTACAATTACTACATTAACATGCACGGTTTAGATGAGCTACACTGGTGGAGTCCTGTCTCCATCCCAGCGTAATTCACTTATTCTTTCATCATGTTGTCTTCACTACTACAGGTGTCCATGTGCACCTTTTCAGTTCACTCATATATCGGACCATTTTGTTGGTGTTGTTTCACCTCCCTGCAGAGTTCTATTGCCACGTTCCCGCCTCGCTGGTTGGTAGAACCGTCCACATTGACTTTCATTGCCTCATTATCTGAGCTCAGCTTTTGAAGCTTTGATATCAGTCGAGCTTGCACGTATACGTGCACTTTATAAAGTGCAATAATTCGGACATTACTGGGTCATGTGACCCCACTGATTGTATTTAACAGAAATACTGTAAATGACACAGGTGACACTTTTTATATAACGCTGTTCTCTAAGATGCAAAACTGGTCTTATGGCTTTATGTTGAAAAGGACCTAACTTCTAATGTGTCATTGCACTGAAGATAAATATAAATGCTGCTCTGTGTGCACAGTATACTTGGCAACATCAATAAAAGATTGTGGAACTTGTGCTGTAAGGCTCTCGGCCATGTGGCGGCGGGAGGACGCGTACATCTTGTGACAGGGCTGACTCAGGGACAGGAAGAGGTGTCTGCTCCAGCTTTTTTGGATGAATGATCTGAGGGTGGCGAGGTGGTAGGAGACAGGATAGGTAGTCCAGTTGGGGAAAGGGGTCAACAAGGCACTGAAGACGTGATGAGATGTGACAGAAAAGCTGGCGAAGCCGCGGGAGCGTTGGTTGGAAGATCTGATGTGGGAAAAAGAGGGATGAATGTGGCCACGCT
This sequence comes from Takifugu flavidus, assembly GCF_003711565.1. Classification (NCBI taxonomy): domain Eukaryota; kingdom Metazoa; phylum Chordata; class Actinopteri; order Tetraodontiformes; family Tetraodontidae; genus Takifugu; species Takifugu flavidus. Next base: position 627,303 of record NC_079525.1, read on the forward strand.
GAGTCAAAAAGGACTCGGCATGTGTTGGGTCGGGCACGGCAAAAACAGCCCATTTCAAGGAATGTTTTATTTATATGTAAGAATAAAGATTCACTGCTAGAAAAAAGGACGGAACTGTGAGACAGGAAGTGAGGCGTTGCAGAGATTTTCCAAGAATCAAGAGCACCGATGTTTCTATAGCAATGAGTATTGTTATTAAAAGTTATATGGTTACAAAATGAATGGAATATTGGGAGTGATTCTATAAGTAAATTCAGACCATTTTGATTGTTTTTCAAATACTTTAAAATTCCTCAACCTACTGAATGAGTTGGCAACAATATTAGAACAAAAGCCGTCATTTGTACATCATTTACCATTATTATGTCCCCCGTGTGCAATAACCATTTGATTTGATGTAATCTAATAATTATCTCTCAATTGACAACCTTGAATTGTAAAAAAATAAAAAGAACGACCACAGTGTTACTGAGGCCCCAAAGGTCTGAGAGGAGAAACGGCTTCCACCTCCAAAGACAAATCTTCTCACTTGGTTGAGTTCCTCCACAGGCAAAATTACAGTTTCAGTTCAGAGGAGCTACAGCAAACATGTGAAATAGTGTGGCTGGGGGAAACATCCCATAATCAAACTAAATCTTTAAACATGAAAACACCCAAATAATAACAAAACAGTTTTCTACCTTTTTATCTGCCATGAATCTTTCCACACACACACACACACACACACACACACACACCACACACACACACCACACACACACACACACTCACCACATCAATGATTTGTCGCAGCGTGAAGCCGAGTTCCACCACGATTGGCGCGGAGTCGTTGAGGACGGGTCTTTCAAGACGGTTGTAATTGACCATCAGGTCGTGGTACAGCTTCCTCTGGAACGGGCCGCCGTGGCCGCCTGGGACGGATCCAAACAAGAATACGGAGGGCAGAAAATGAGCAACATAAGAATTCGAATTTAGCTGTGAAGAAAAGAAATTACAAAGAGTTGAAAATGAACGTATTTAATGTGGAATTGGGGCAAATCGAACGTCAACTGTTGTATGTTCTGTGTTGGTTCTGTGTTGGTTTTGGACTCATTCTGAGGACAGAACATCTCAGAACCCTGACCAACAAGCAACATTCATGAGGACTTGAGAAAACCTGAGGGAGGTTATAAGAACCACTCCCCCAACCTTCCAGCAGCCTGATTTGAAGTTTCCAGAATTTTGAGGTGCGGTGAAAACACATCCACAGTCCGGACAAATAAATCCCTGGTAATTGTAATTCCTGGGAATGAGTTTGTCTGATGCCTCAGGTGGACCCAGACTCCCGTAGCCTTTCTTTAGAGTTTCTAACAGCTGCGTACACTCACTAGACGCCATAAAACATTAAAAGTCCTCAGTTCCATGTAAACATCCTCATCCATCTTGTTTGAATAAATTCTTATGAAAATTCCGCAATATTGCGCCGCGTGGTTTCAGTTTCCTGATTTACATATGCAAACGTGCCAGCCCTATCTGCTCGCTACTCTGATGTAACGGTTGTTTTTCCCCGCCATAAATCCAGCGCTCGCAGATCTTCAACCTCCATAGATTCGCTGAACGTACTGACGGACGCAGAGCCTCAGAGGTGGTCATATATCTCCTTCACTGCATTAGTGTCCTCTGATATTTCCATTTCAGAGCCCACTGGGGGCCTCATAACATGCTTGGTCATTAAAGCTCACTTACATGGTCGAGGGAACAGGGTTTCTTTTATTGCCGCAGTAGAAACACGCCTGCTCACCTTGAAAATGTTCCTTTGCTTCAAAATTATTTCTATAGACTTGGTCTCATTTTCCCTGTTGAACCTGCGTAACTAACCAATGTCACAGGTTTGAAAAGAGTATTTCCAGGTCAGCATTTGTTGTACTAGCTTGTACATCATTCGGACTGAAAGTAGCTCAGTTATTCCAACCTCTGGGATGTAATCTCGATCAATGCTTATCCTGTTGTTAGCACAGTTCTTTAAGAGTGAGCCAACATAACCCAAAGGGACGCTGCACGATGGTAGAAAACAGCTGTAATACAATAAATTCTTAAATCTGTCATGTGGGAATGTTTTTTTTAATGTCAGTCTGGCCCATTTTAAAGCTTTAAAGATGTGCCCGTCAAAACAAAAGGCTTGAGGGCGAGACAGGAGGACAGTGTCACGAAAGTTTCAGACAGGATTTAAAATTGGAGGGATTTTGATGGAGAAAAGACTCCCGAGATGGAAAGAACTGATACATTTTTCAAAATGTTTTGCAGCGGTCTGCTCAAACAGAATGTCAGACTTGTTCAGGGAGGAATAAAACTTGGATTGTGTTTGAAAGCATCCATCCAACGACCTGTCACAGTGTCACCAGCAGGGGGCAGCAGCCTGTCAGAGCTGCCCGTCACAGCCTGGACGCACCTGCAGCTCATGGCAGGGCTCACACATCAAGATGGACATTCACACTCACATTCACAGCTAAGGACATTTCAACTCAGCCAGTGAGCCCCCCCTCCTAAGAACCAGCGCCCCCCGTTCAACATTCAACAAGTATCACCGACTTCATCGCTGTGCGCTGACCTGCCGACCTCTGACCCCTCTGACCCACTCAACTCTTCTACTGACAGCTTGTAATTAATGCATTTGCATGATTTTTGCCTCGTCTCTCATCTACCTGTCCTCCCCCCTTTTCTCCCAGCTCTCTGCCACTGCCATCAGCAGGTCTCCCCCCCCCCTCCCTGAGCCTGGTCCTCCTCAAGGTTTCTTCCTGTTAAAGGGGAGCTTTTCCTGCCACTGTTGTTTATTGGTGTTGAGGGTTTCTTAATTTTGCTCCTCCAACACCCAAGGACACATGAAAGGTGCAATAGTGATAAATAAATTCTCCAGTCATTTTGTCTCGTTGTCCCCCCCCCCATGTGTTGGTATCCAGTGATTACACGGACAACATCTGCTTTATTTGTGTGATGTGGCCCCTCGGCATCACTGCGCCGCACAGAGCTGGTAAACCCAGGCGTAATCAAATAAATGAAATAAAATCACCAAGATTCTGTTTCACTTTAGATTTATGAGACCTTGGAGGGGCCCAGATGTGAGTGGAAAACAAGTTTTGAAGGTCGGGGGGGGTTCATCGACAGTTTTTTTGTTAAAACGGAGGTCTGTTGCAGCTGTAAACGCCGCCACGTCTGACCCTCAACAACAATGAAATGAATGAGGTTGCAGCAAATATACCTGTGTCTTTTATCCGTGTTCCTTCCTCCTGCAGGAGTAAATATTGTCCAACAGTAGGGCAGAAGCAGCAGAGGATTCACACATATTACAGTGGTTTAACGCTCCCCCCAACTCCGCTAAAGTCACGCAATAAACAATCCTTCACTGTCAGGGGATTACACCGAAGGGATAATCAGCCCCAAAAGGCTTTGTATCAACACTGGGGCACCTTTGCCGCGCATTCTGGGCCAGATGATCACAACTCACGTGCAGGATATGTGAGCCAGCCCCGGCACGTTCACAGAAACTGTCATTTATTTAGCTTAAATTATTGCTAAACATAATCACGGAGCTAAAAAAAACACTTTTTTGTGCATTCTTTGCATCCTCACATGCTCCAGGAAAGGAACCTCCTGTTAGTGACCCACCTTGAGAGCAGAACGTCGCCCACAGGTAAACTCCAATCAGGACAGATCCAGAGCGTTTCCGGGGCTCCATGACAGCGGTGGAGCAGGAGTTCCTGCTCATGTCAAACTTGCAGCTCAGTCAGACCGCTGGTGCGTCCTCCTCCTTCTTCTATCTGCGTCCCTCTCTCTCTCTTTCTCTCTCTCTCTCCTCAGAAGTGACTTCCTATTGCGCCTCCTCTCCCCTCCCTTTCTGCTCTATATAAAATATCCAACGTCTCCAGACCGTGAAGCTGCTGCTGCTGATGCTGATGATGCTGATGATGATGATGATGATGATGATGATGATGATGATGATGATGATGATGACAACCGACCACCTGTCAGCTGAATCCTCTTGCATGATGCCGCTTCGTCATCCAGCCTTGGAGGGGGGGTCCTGCGTCATTTCGGGCTCATTCTCCTGCTTTACTAGCAGTGACGAAAGTCACCACTCATGGATGGATGTGACGTGTCACCTTCCACCTCTTACGCTTAAACTTTATCTCTTATGTCCATCCTTTACACGCGGGACATTTGCTCCATCCCCGCGTTTTGGCCGCGAAAAGTATTTAAAATTCAGTTCAAGCACTTTTAACAGTCTCTTAATGTTGACTTCTGCACCAACCGTCCTTCTTTATACCCTCTCAGCCAACAGCGTTTTTATCGCTCAGCATATTCCGTGTTCCCGTTTTCTGTCTCATCTCCCTCGTTTCCTTTCTTTGGCCCCTGCCTGTGTTGCACCCACGTCCTGACATTACGCCTGCGCTCGCGGTGACTTCCAGCTCACCATCTATCACGTTCTGCTTTGGCCTGTGCGTAAAGCCCACCGTCTTTATGCCCCCCTCCGGCTTCGTTCTCAACAACGCGTTATATGAAGACTGTCATCATCATTTTGCTTCTTTACCCCCGCGCCTGCAGCAGTATGTATGCGTCTGTTGGTTTATGCATGGTTGGTGAGCCTCTCCGTGACTGCACACTATGTTAGTGTCAAAATGAAAAGCACCCAACCCTTTTCACACTCTTTTTGGCCCCAAGCCCTTGCCATAAATATCAAAACATAAACATCACAGCCTCGATCACTCGGAGCTCCGTTGCTCTTATAGTGAAGAAGAAACCCCGAGCTAAATATACGGGCTGAGTTATGGCGTGGATGCTTTAGAACATTGACTGTTTGATCTCATATCATTGCTTTAATAATGATAGTAGCAGCAGAAAATGCATTTGGTGAAGACATTTTAGACTTGCTGAGGATACACATTGATAGGATAAAGTTTTCAGACCAGTCCACCGAATATCAGGCGACCACGTCAGAACTGTGTTCAGAAGCTGCTTTTTCTGCCCTCTGGTGGTCAGAAATGGTTTTGTCAGTGCAGTTTGAACTCACACACACACACACACACACACACACACACACGTGCACAGGTCATGGAGAGCCAGGGTCAACCCCTGGCCTTCCATATTGCCTTACAGGATACAAAGCCTGATCAAGTATTGATTTAGTCCCACAAAAATATTTAATATCTTTTACAACTGAGTGACAAAACGGCGACTTTCAGGTCAACATATAACATTTGTTTGTTATACTAGGACATAATGGGTAAATTTAGTGTTTAAATTGTGACATGTGCTATGGCCACCAGATATTCCAAAATATTGCTTAAGTGATTATCTTTTTTTAAAATGATAATGCAACCTCTTTAGTTAGACAGGGGGATGTTTTCAAACTAGTTTTCCAAACTTTGCCAAAGTGCAGAGCATTATGTGTTCAGTAACCTCCACTGTAACTATTTCTACCAGGTGAGCAAACACCACAGCCGATAACTGGAAGGTCGATGGTTCAGAGTGCATCTGCTCCAACAGCGCCCCCTCTGGACAGATACGCGCACTGCACCCGCGCAGTATATTTACTGCCATCTACTGGCCATATTCTGTCACTACAACACAATGTCACATAATGTGCGTGTAATAAACCTGGGCAGAAGTCCAAATAAATATTCCAATATTCCATATCTCAGTTATGTGTGCCTTTTATTAATTAAACCTCAGTCAAGAAAAGGGTTTATAAGGCATACTAGGGTTGGCAGAAATTGAGTAATTCTTTATTGATCCTGATCTGAAAAACAGTCAATACACCCCGGATACACAGACACAATCCACAGGCCAAATTTACTAGAAGTCATGCACAATTTTCTGAGCTTTTTGAGAACAAACATACTACACAAATATACATACTACTTCCACTGTGACCCATTTATCTTCTGAAAACCACCATAAATCATTTTTATTTTAGTCACTGGGCAGTTAAACATGAGGTGTGTGGTATTTGTTTGCTGTGTTCTTTTTAGGAATTCGATACTTTATTCAACACATCAAGTTTCATCATTGATGAAACATTTTATGTAACTAATGAGCGCATTATTACAGCACAACCTGTCCAGAACTTTTATTCGTTTTCACCGCATGCAAGCTCCATTATGAGATAATACAGGTTCCAGCAGTTATTAGACTGTCATCCATGCTGCAGGGTGGTGTTATATTAAGTTTTGAGGAGGCAGATCGGCGGCTGGAGCATTTGTGTGTGCATTAGGGTGTGCTGAGGTACATCTGCAGAGCGGGAGTGAAGATGAGAACAGTTCCCAGTATGGACACCGTGAGGAAGGCCCACAGGAAGATCCTGTCCAGCACCTGCGCCACAAACTTCCAGTCTTGTACAACCTGAGTGAAAAGCAGAGGAAGAGACAAAGACAAGGGGAGTGAGATGACAGTCAGCCTTCGGGAAGACAGTGTGAGGAGCAGTTCAGGTGAGACCTTCTAAAAACCCACACACACCTCTCTTATAAAGTGCTCCTTCTTGATGTGCTGGCTGATGTAGCGGACTGAATTGGTTGCTTTCTCTAGCATGGCCAGCCAGGCTTGATTCTCATCCTCCTTCCCTACGAGGGGGCCTTTCTGCTGGCCCTGGACCCCCCTTCTCCCTATGGCTCTGCGGGGCTTCGGCTCTGGACTGCGCATCTCATTATCTGGAAAGTTATACCTGAAAACAAGGGTTGCTTCTGTGGGTTATTGTACTTATAGACAACAGCGGTGCGTTCATGCTCATCCCCGACCGTAGGACTTTCCCCTGAATACATCAACTACTCCTGTGGTGCTGCTTGACTGACCTGTCAGTGTGCCCCCTCATGCACAGCAGTCGTGGAAGCCTCTGAAGGAAGAGGCTCTTCACCCACGGAGCCATGGGGTGGTAGGTCGCCGACGACCGATGGTGGACGTTGATGACGAACACGGTAACGATGATGGAGAAGGTGACGAAGATCATGATGAAGAGCAGGTATTCCCCTATCAGTGGAATGACCTGGTGACACATCATTAATAATCTGGTTACTTATCAATACCTATAGGTACAGTATATACACATACATAAATGGGGGGAAAAAACAACTTGTTTCGTGTATGGAAATTGTAGCACCTTGTATCTGTAAAGCTGGAATCAATTAAGATTAATTAGAAGTTTAGATGAACTGTGGGAGGTTTGGGAGCAAACCCACCTTTGAGGAGGAGGGGATGATTTCCTCTATGACCAGGAGGAACACGGTGAGCGACACCAGCACAGATGTGGAAAGTGACAGTTTCTCGCCTTCATCTGACGGCAGGTAGAAGACCAGCACCGTCAGGAAGGAGAGGCCGAGGCACGGGATGATGAGGAACAGGGTGTAGAACAAGGGCAGCCTCTTCAGGATGAAGGAGTAGGTGACAAAAGGGTACCAGTAGATCCCGTCCCTCCTGCTTCCCTTCACTCCCGTGGCGTTGAGGATCTCCCACTCGCCATTATCAAAGAAGTCCTTGCGGTCCACGTAATGATCCACCAGAACCAGGTCCACCATGTTTCCATCGTAGGTCCAGGAGCCGAATTTCATGGAGCAGTTCTGACGGTCGAAGGGGAAGAAGGTGACGTCCATGTTGCAGGCGGATTTGTAGCTTGCGGGCGGGGTCCACGTTATGGTTCCATCCCAGCGCACGATGGCTTTGGTCATCAGGGAGCCTTCGAAGCGACCATCCGCGCTGAGGGGACAATGAGGTGAAGGAGACGTTCTGTCCTGTTACGTCACATGATGGCAATGCTAAATATGCTAACATTAGCCTGTTGTACTGCTGAATTTAAAACGTGTGCTTAATTCCTGTGATCTGAGTGGTTCATATATCACCGCTGTGCCATCCTGCCTGATTGCAATGACTACAAACTCCTAGCTTAAGCATTGCTAACCTAACTGATAGTCTTTTACAAGAGTGAAAATTGGAATGAAGCACTTTGTAGATTGGTTTGAGGAGAGCAGAGCGCCGCTGGGCGTTAAGACTGTTGAATCAGCACTTGAGCGATGAGATGGTTCAGTCAGGAACGCTACGGTGAACTTTATGGACCGAGCAGCTTCATCCGTCTCCACCTCAGTTCAACGAAGGCAACGTTAATGTCATTAAGAATATGTTAATTTCTGAATAGCTGAAGTTGTTAAACTGACAATGTAGTGCCTCGTTTTTATTTTCAGGTGACTTTCTTTTATTTTGAAAAAAAAACAGCTTGAGATTTTGTTTTCTTATTTTACATTAAAATTGTTGGTTACAGGTTTATAAAAGTAATCCCCCTAAATATTTGCTAAGTCATTGTATCAGAGTGCCTGTTTCTTTCCGTTGTAAACAGATACAGTTAGCATCCAGCAGCTAATTAGCAATGACTTCATGATTACTTTATCTAGTTTAAAATGTACTATTGCCACAACTGGAAAGGTGGAAAAGCGACACGTAACTCACTTTTCATACAAGACGATATCGGGCAGCCATATTGTCTCTGATGGAACTCTGATGGCAGTAATGCCTCCATAGTCATCTGGGTTCCATTTCAGCTTCACATCAATCCACTCCTTTAAAATGAACAACCCAACGTAAATCAGCTCAAGTACATTAGAGAATATTTATATCCTATCATTTCAGGTGTGCCGGACGGCGCTGTTACCTGCCACAGCCACACATTCGTCGTCATCAGCTGGTTCTTTTCATCCTGTAGGACAACAGAACAGTGGATTTGCTATTTGTACACAGAAAAAGACAATTAAGGTGGTGGAAAAGGGAAGTTGGAGATGGAAAATGGTCAATTCAACCCGTTCAGAGAGGAGGCTTCTGGGTAATTGACGTCTTGCCTGTAATTCAACGACGGCAATATTCTCCATTTCTGATTAAACACCACAAGGTGGCCCCCTAAAACACTGCCCAGACTGAACAGCGACCCCGTGTCCAGCAGATTGGTGTGCGACCTTTGTGTGAATAATAAATGTGACCTGGTTCCTCTCAGCCTGATGAGCTCACTCCTCCCATCGCTGTTATGAGCCTCTACTCCTCTAACCTCGCTCTCTTCCTGTTCTTCCGTCCTCTCCATCCTCCCGCTTGCCGTCACCTCACAGTTGCTTTGGGATTCTAACTTTTAAAAAAATAGCCACCACTCACTTACATGGATTGGGCATTAAGCCTTTGACCTCGAGCGCTTTAACAAGGTGGTTGTGGCTAATTTTGATTTTATGTGAATTATCCCTTTAATACTGCTGTCTGGCTCCAGCACGTGGTGCTTAGCTCAAGGGCACTCAAGATATGGGCAAAGAGAGACAGTTTAAAATGCCATATTTCTAATATGATTGGCAAGAAGTGCTCGTACGCTGTCCTCTGGATTTTATGTCCTTCATTTTCAGATTGACTCTCATCCTTCTAATTGAATTGACTTCTCTTCCAGCTTTCGGTTCAGCCCCTCGTCCTCCTTCCCATACAAATAATGTAATGCAAGACTCACCACATCAACCAGCTGGGAGATTTTCAGTCCGAAGCGAACCGTGATGGTGTCGTTGGCGTGTTGGACCGGCCGCACCCACTTCTGGTATCCCTTGAAAAGGTTCCTCAACAAGGAATCCTCCAGTTCGGCCAGTGACACAAAGTCTTCTTCAGCTGGAAACAAATACGCAGAGGTCAGGAGCTAGCAGGCGCTGGCAGGTCACCGGGGTTTTATTGCTCCCACCCATCTACGCTCCTCTTCCTGACCCCTTTATCCCTTTGGGGTCACGGTGCGGCGCACATATGGGCGAGGGCGGGGTACACCTGGATGTACCAACAGACCGAGCTACCCCCGCCCATCTATCAGGTGTACACCTACACTGAGGCGCGGTGGTTGTTAAGCACAGGGACCCCCCCCACACACACACACACACACACTCCGCTAACCCCAGACTGACGGCTGATCATGGCTCCACTAGGGCACCCAGAGTTCTCCATGGCCCCACTAGGGCACCCAGAGTTCTCCATGGCCCCACCAGGGCACCCAGAGTTCCCCATGGCTCCACTAGGGCACCCAGAGTTCCCCATGGCCCCACTAGGGCACCCAGAGTTTCCCAGAGTTCCCCACGGCCCCACTAGGGCACCCAGAGTTCCCCATGGCTCCACTAGGGCACCCAGAGTTCCCCATGGCCCCACTAGGGCACCCAGAGTTCCCCATGGCTCCACTAGGGCACCCAGAGTTCCCCATGGCCCCACTAGGGCACCCAGAGTTCCCCAGAGTTCCCCATGGCCCCATTAGGGCACCCAGAGTTCCTGCTCGGGCCGAGGGGAGGGATGGGGGATGGGGGATGGGGGATGGGGGTGGGGGGGGTCCACTTCACCATCCACTGCTGACACTGCAGGATCTCTTTGGTAGATCCTTCCAGACAACACACTCCGATGCCGTACAGGAGGGAAGGTGCCAGAATTTGAAGTTTTGCTTTCCCTGCCAGCCAAGAACGCTTGGAGCTCAGTCCAGAAGCTCTTGTTAGCTGCTCAGAGCATTATGTGGTATTTGCTGGTGGGGGAGCGGAGATCAGGCCGTCCTGCTGCATGAAAGGACAATATTTGGCACAGACTCTAGTGAGGCGAAACGAGGCAAAGGCCGGTAGGAGGGAAAAAAGAGGTTTAAATCAGCAGCCTTTCAAACAAGAGGAATGGAACGGAGGAATGGAGAGTGCTGATAAGAGAAGAAGGGAGACAAAGTGACCTCCAGCAATTCCCTCCAGTGCCTGAGAGAGACAAGGAGACCGGCAGAAGGAGAACCTAACTGGGGCAAGGGGAATGGGAACAGACAGTAAAACAGATAGCAAGGGGGGAGAGTCACTTCCCGTGCCCCTCGAGCACGAGCCGGTCCGAGTTGTGTGTTACTCTGTTACCCACTCTGCTGGTCGCCCTCCCCATGCACACCACCCTCATCACACCCACATGGAGACTGAGCAGGATTCTGCCCCCTCTGTGTTCAACGCCTTCACCCCAAACGTGAAACTGTGCAATAAATGCAGATTCCGAGCGCTTGCCTCCCGTTGCGTCAGTGCTCATGTTGAGCGTTCAGTTTGTTCCAGGCTTAAGGATGAATTCTGCTGCCAGGAAGTGACGGCTGAGACGCTGGAAGTCAAACACTGCAGCTTCCTCCCTGGGACAGAGGCTATTCGATCTGTGTGTGTGCGTGTGATGGAGCAGATGGGAGCAGGGATATTGATTGGGGGGGCTAACACGCTGTCTGGAGGGGGGTGGATTTCCTATGTGAATTTGTGCAGAAGCTGTTTGAATGGGGGAATATATTTATGTCATGTGCGCGCATCTATGCGTTTTTACGTCTGTGATTGTGTATGTACGCGCGTGAGCGATACCGACACGCAGATGACTCGCAGTTGTTCAGACATCCCTCCCTGCCCCCCCTCTTGATCTCAAACACCCCAGGGTCCGATCACCTCGGCGCCGCTGCCATCTGTTAACGGCGGAGCGGCTGCGGGATGTTCCCGGAGCCATGAGACCAAGAGGCGGGACAGAGAGGAGCTGAGGACCGGGGGAACCCGTGTCGGTGAAGGACAGTTCAACTTGGTTTTGCCTCCTTCTCACAGCTAATGAGAAGCCTCCAGCTCGGAAGATTCAGCCACTGCGGCTGCAGCTCTGCTCTTCTTCCACTTAATGCAACTTGACAGGGAGCTCTGAGACGCACCAGACTTTACCGTGCGGAAGCATTTCCGGCCATATCACTGCACGTCAGCAGGCGTGCAAGCGTGCATGGAGCAGCCGGCCACGTCCGTGGATGTCAGAGACACTGATACAGGTGTGAACATGGACATCGGGGCCCTGGGGCCCTGTCGCTGAAGCCACTTCTGACAAACAGAGGAGTTTGTGAAGAATTCGATTCATCAAGCATCAAGTCGGGCTGATGAAAGTCTGCTGTGTTTGGGGGAAACAACCCGTGCGTCATTCATTATGCGGGGGTTTCACCCCCATTATTCTCACATTTATCTCGCCGCGTCCTGGGTCCTCCTCGCGGAGCTGCTACAGCCCCATGGGGGCGCTGTGCCCACATTAATAAATCATCACCGGGCTCTTCTCACCTGACCCGGTCCCTTTGTCCTCCTTCTTACTCCACAATTACAAACACACACGAAAAATCCGAATCCCGCCCGAACCCTTTAGGAAGCTCTGCCCTGTCAGTCTGTCACCACCGGGCGCGAACTCCGCCTGCAACGACTGCAACACTTGATCAGCGTCCCCGTTCCACGGTCCCAACTGTCCCCTGGTCTTGTTTACATCCGACGGACCCGCAACAGTTCGCGTGCGTGTTGTGTTTGCGGGTCTTACCTTGGACGGCATCCCTCACCGCAGCCAGGGAGACGCACAACAGGGCGACCGCAAACTTCATTCTTCCCATCCACGGTACCGACTCTATTCAGATCAAACCATTGTTAATTCTCTCACACATGTGCGCGCGCGCACGCAGATGCACTGGGTCCTGCGGGCTGCATCACTTCACCGGGACCTCCGGGATCAGGGCGGGCGACGTCAGAGCCGGGCGCGTCCACACTCACACTTCCGCCTTATCTTTTAGCTCTGGCCGCTTCTTCGGGACGGCTGTGCGCGTGTGTTTGTGTGCCCGCGCCGCTGTGCAGCCGGTGAGGGCGGGACGGAGCAGGAGGGTGTGGGTGCATTCTACCCCTGAACCGAGTGGGTAAAATGGACTTTTTTCTGACCATTTTGTACCATTTTTTTTTAACCTTTTCACCACGTTGCTGCAGAAGCTTTGTCACAAACAGCTCATTCAATGTGTATGAACCAAATTCAAGTATTTTATTATTACTGGGAGTTTTACAGTGTGAAATTTGCACGAGTCCGACAAAGTACAACACCAGGAGAACAAATAGGATCAATCAGAATATTTAGAGAATTTGAACATGTGGTTTTAAAGACAATTAAATACAAATGTGGTTTCAAATACAACTTCACCCTACACAGAGATTCTGCGTGTCCTGTATGAATCCGAACGTTTACCCCTAACTGCTGGTTCTCTACTGGGGTGAACTGTTCTCCTTCGTGGCCGAACTTTCGTGCACGCCATCACAGGGGCTCTCAGGAAATCCTCGATCCAGTTAATCAGTCTGGATCCGTGCCCACGCTCCCGTGCTGCACCCCTGGGCTGCACGTCTACATATGGGGTGAAGCCCTCGCACGTCATGAAAAATGGCTGTGGAACATCTTCCAGGAAGCAGTGACCTGTGAGTTTCCTCTCAGAGGCTCGTCACTTTGGTTTATAGGTGGAGAGCGCGCGCGGTATCGTAAATCACCAGCGTGCAGTTGGATGCTTGGGCCATTCCGCTTCTCCCTCCTATAGGTGCCACGTCCCACTGCTATGATGCCATGGGAAACGTGAACGATGACATAAGCGCCTGGTAAGGTGGGGGTGCCTGTTTTATTAGTTCCCTTGCGCCATTATACCCAATGATGGCCTTTCAGTCACTCAAGGTAAACGGGTGAGGTTGACCCTCGCTGCCGCGCCATTGACGTAACCTGCCGTTACTGTCAAGTGCACCACGTGATCTATCGAGCTACTGTCACAAAATGGTCGCTTCCTATTAAAAATAAAGTGATTTAAACAAAAAAAGACACTACTGGGGCGGCTTATTCCACCACATGGCTTTGAAATGACGGCTGGTGTGGACAGGAAATGTCAGGTGCAGAGTGATTTATGGAGGCGCTGAGGTCCAACAGCCTGAGCCAGAAAGAGCTCCAATTTATTTGCTATGTGCCATTTATTTAGCCAATCGAACAAAACCTCCCCCACTTCTCCCCCCCTCCCCCCTCGTAATTATTTAACGCTAGCAGGAAGAAGAGCAAGGTGACTCATTCTGCAGCCATGCGGGAAACACTGAAGACAAATGCAAAATGTTTGATTGCTCATTAACAGGCGCCGTGACGAACAGATCATTGATCAGACACCTGATCGCAGCGTTGTTATCGCCGAGGCGCGCGCACGCACACACACACACACACACACACACACACATAGAGTAGGCACAGGCTCTCTCTTATCTAACACCCAAACAAACTGTACCATCTGAGTCAGAACACACAGATGCGCATCACAAATCCTTCAGCCACGTTTGAGGGGAAACAGAGATTCTGGAAAGTCTTCGCGAGGCTTCGGTAATTAGTCTCATTCCATTTTCAGTCCACGTTAATTAAAAGTTCACAACGGGGTCAGCAGAGAAGTTTGCAGTGTTTGCTGTAACTGGACGAGGAAATTCTTTCTTTCTTTCTTTCTTTCTTTCTTTCTTTCTTTCTTTTTTCTTTCTTTCTTTCTTTCTTCTTTCTTTCTTTCTTTCTTTCTTTCTTTCTTTCTTTCTTTCTTCCTAAAAATATATACTAGAGAATAACCCCACCCCGTATCATCCAACTTTAACGCTGGGCCGGTGTTTGATGCTGGAGCCACAGGCACACCATAAAGTAAATGCAGGGAATTACAGAAGTGAGTAAATTTCCCATAACAGGATTTAACTCGACAGGATTCCGACGACGTGCCCCTGCGCCAGCTAATACCTGGAAGCTCAGCGGCTGTCATTCATCAGACCGGGGGGACTTCGTATCATTAAAGCGCTCTCATTCATGTGTTCTATATTTCACAAAAGCAGCGGTTTCAAATATTTACAGATCTTTGCCATCGCGTGTCGTCTCAGGCACGTGCACAGTGATCATAAAGCGCAACGTGCTGTTGAGCATGGCACTGCTGCAGAAGGCTGCTGTAAATCCTTCCCCCACCAGCGGTAATCCGGTGTGGCTGACAGGCCAGTCTCAGAACCCGGGAGAATAAAAGAGGTTGAGCCTTATATTGAGACGACGAGTAAACAAGCAAAACAAAAGGTCATCTACACCTCATTCTGACGCGCGTGTGGACGCCTCTGAAATCGATGTATCGAATGCAGCCCCTGCGCAGAGCGAGGAGCATGCGTTGGTGTTTTCAGGTGCTGGGCAGGTAATAATGGGACGATGTCAACGCGTCTCCCTTTGGTCTGTGGGGACTTGACAGGTGCTCCTGAGCTGTTGGTTGAGAGGCTAACAGGAGGTTCAGGGTGAAGAACCCTGTGGTGCTTGTTTTCTGCCCATGTACACACATCAAATCAGTCTTGATGGGGGGAGGGGTGGATGCTGAGGGAGCTAGCAATTGCCTCCTTCCATCATATTGGAACAGATATCTAATTCATCAAGCTAATGGTAGCTGCTGCCGTCCACAAATATTTAGAACTCAGCAACCAACGTTGCAGAAGAATATCCAGTTAGCTTCCCAGGCGTTAGCTAATGCTATTGCTGCACCACTGTTTGCAAAATTTTAAGCAGGGATCTCCAGTTGGGTTGAATGTTTTTGAACTATATTTTATGGGTGTCTGAGCGTATCTTTATCAAACCTTTGCATGTAAAAAAGCCCAGTTGGATTATGCATCAGGCTCACAGAATAATTGAGGAGAGGCTCACGTAAAAAAGGAAAAACTCGATCTGGTGTTCATCGTGACAAAGCGATAGGCCTAATTTTCTGCCCCAGTTGCCGTGGCAGCTAGGAGCAGCTGCATCAGTAGGGTAGCATTTGCTCTGCCATTTTACTCCTCCATTCCCAGAGCCGGTCAATTACCAATGATATGGAAAAGCAAGGAAAGACCCTCACAGGCCTGCTGCCTGGTATGGACTGGGGCCACAGGAGGGGACAAGACAGAAGAGGGAGGACATGTTGGCTCATTAATAGACCAGCTGATGGTGAAAGGCATTGGGAGAAGATGAAAGAGGGAGCGAACACTGACAGAAACGCACAGTTTTAGTCCCTCGGGGGACGAGTATGGATTTACATGACTGTAAATTTATGGCATCATTAACCGCAGGTGCCAACATCTATGAGGTCTCTTCCTGTCTGAAATGACACAACCACAGATTGTCTGT
The DNA here is from genome assembly GCF_003711565.1 of Takifugu flavidus. NCBI lineage: Eukaryota > Metazoa > Chordata > Actinopteri > Tetraodontiformes > Tetraodontidae > Takifugu > Takifugu flavidus. The sequence goes on from NC_079525.1 coordinate 643,248, forward strand.
CTATAGGTTGCAGCTTTTGCAGAGTTTGGACGTCGGCGGCGCTCTCTGAGGTGTGTGGGCATCTGTTCGGAATGCCTTCGGGATACCTCCTTTTGGAGGCCTACCAAGTGTCTGGGATCAGGTCTCCAGCAGGTCCCGACGAGGAGCCGAACATCACTGCAGACGGATGGGTGGAAACTGTCGGATAAACTCTGGTCTAATCCACCGTGTGTGAGACGGTCCTGGACGCCTTCCATCGCATCCTTACAGATGCAAATACATATTCAGGGGTGGGCTGGAAACATTCCAGTGTGGATTTTTCCCACCAACCAAAGCAGCAGCCGACCCTCCTGCATAATGAAAGACCCGTGTGATGAAGGCTCCATTCTGCTGAAGAACATGCAAATGTCACCTGTGTATTTTCTTCTGCTTCTGTTGGTGCATCGAGACCATTTAGAGGCGCACACACACACACACACACACAGAGCAAAACCTAAAAGGCTTTCTTAATTCTAAAGTCTAATTCCACCCAAAAAGGCGTCTACATTCCTGCTGTTTTCACTGCACCTCTCTGCGTCTTCTTGACTCAGGTCGTCACAAACATGTTCTAAATCGAGACTTTCTTGAGTCAGTGCAACTGTCTGAACCTGTGGTTGATGCGTCCCCTGATACATGCAACCATGCGCGTACACACACCTACGCAGGCACGTGCACATACGCCGCTACAGCAGAGGATGTCACAAAAATGTTCTGGAACGACAATTTGGGGGGCGACCCAGTCAGACTCGTCTTTATTTTGCCCTCCTCACATGACAGTTCCTACACACACACACACACACACACCTACACACACACGTTTGTTCTCATACAATAAAACTTCAAAAATGTCCATTTATCCTTCACTGATTCCAGTGGACAGGCTAAGGCAAGGTTAAGGCCAGACATGCTGTATAATGTGGAGTTACAGTACAATATGACATTTTTTTGACATCTTCTATTGTTCTGGTCTTTTAATGAAGGGTCTTTTTATATGGGCGGCTCGTTAAAGACCCTTTATGATGACACAGCCAACATATTGTCAGTATAATGAACGGTTCCTAAAGACAAAAGGTCAGATGGATGTGTCACCCAGATGTCTCCAGCTCAGAGTATCAATGGTGTGTCCTTAAAGTAAAACTACACCTGAAAACCCCTTTTCCCCCGCTGGAAACACAATATTATATTTGATATTTATTTGGGTATGGAGTAATGTTGTTGATGGAGTCTGTTCCAGCTCTCAAAATTTCAGTTAAAGTATTTTAAAAGGCTTTTTTAAAAGCCGAGGTGTGTAGTTACACTTGACGTCTAAGCCTTAAACCCAACGGTTGCCTCTAACCCACATGTGTGCTAAAATGTATAGAATAGTATAGGATTGTATGTTTATATAGTTTCCTGCGCTGGACGAATGATTTTATTCTGCTGATTTAGCATAGACTTTGTTTTTGGGACAAATTCATTATTTATTAATGAAAACATGGTGCAAATTTAGAGAAATGTACATTTTTGATGGATAGTTAAAGACAAACAAGCAGCCAGTTTTGCATTATCCATGTACTCGGGATGGAGATGCTATCTTTAAACATACATTTTCCATTTTATGGTTTGTATTTTCAGAGCACAATTGCAACAGCGAGTGTTACATCAGGACGGGGTGTTGGTGTGGGCCTACGTCCCCCTCCTACTGCTCCGTCTGAAGTGTGCAAGCCTGTGAAGAGTTGCTCCCTGTTACAGTGAACGTTAAATCTTGTGATTTCCTGCCTCCACCGACCATCAAAGCGACACCTCTCTGCTGATGCCGACTACCTTGCAATCTTCTCTTCTTTCCCTCCTCCAGCACCACGCAAGCAAATAGAGCCAAGTTCAGAAATGCCTTTACAGAAATAGAGTAGAAAACGCGTGTTTTACTCATAAAAACCCAGTCTGAAAATACATTGGCGTGCTTCTGTTCCGTGGACGTTTCTCCGCCCTGTAGCTTAAAAGTGCTGATGTGCGTTTGTTCCGTCATCCAGCAGCATTTAACACTCAGCTGTTTCCGACTCTGCGATGAACGTTATGTTAGAATGAGCAGAGCAACGGAGCTTCCAATAACACAATTTGGCGTCAGTCATCTACAAAGTTGAAATCGGGACATTTAACACCATGTTCAACGTTGTCATCGTCCCCTTGTTCATTCCATCCAACCTCATTTCACCTAATAAGCATTTCCTCAGACGGCATTCTTCATAAACATCCATATATAGTAATTACACAGGAAAGTATCATACCAGCCACACAGAATCAAGGTTGCTTTGCTTCATTTATTTTCCATAACTTGGCTTTTTATAACGTCGTGACAAATTATTCAATGTTTCAGCAGAGAAAGGCAATTTCGTAGAAGGACTTACGCACGATAATTCTTCCTATTAGGATTTAGCTCTGCTCCTTTTTGCAAATCTCAAAGAAAAAAGAACATGAATCACCACATAGGATGTAATTCCATTTCTGCCTGACATCCCAGTTCCATTTGACCTGCGTTACCGAGAGCCCTTTATAGCAGATAGCACTTCTGGGGTACGCTCGTCCATTAATATTTATGATGTCCCCTGTAAGCACAGCGTCCCTGAATTAAAATGGTCTTTGAATTACATTTAAATCCCATTTAACGACTGCATGTCAAGTAGAAATGAACTCGAAACGAACGCGGCTCATTGAGTCCCTGAATTTGGGGGGTTGTTTCTCAGCGTGTGACCGGACGATTTGGTGTTTGTTGAGTCCAGCATCGTCGTCATGACTGAAATTATGGCTCCTGTTCTCAGCCAGACGAGGGCAACAGGAGTTCTGGCCCAGCCCAGAATGTTCTGGCTTAAGTTCCCAGGCCCACTGATGCATTGATGATGAGCTCTTTGATTTGGCTTCCTTAATGAAGATCTTGTGTACTGGCTGGGCACCTTACAAATGACCTCATTTCTTTATTTTGGACTCTTATTCTGCATGAATAAAGCAGCATTAATAAAAGTAAAAGCCCCATAAGAGCAATCACGGGAGGAGGAAATGATTAGTAGTGAATTACTAGTACAGAATCTTCTCACGTCTCTGCTGTCTAATCCTGTTCCTGAGGCCTCTGCAGCCTCCAGCTGTTTACACGTGTGTCTTTCATGCCTTGATGGCACCGTATCTGACTATGGACGTGATTATGCATCAAGCAAATGGCCCTCTGATCTTCTTAAAGGATGTGTGCTTGTGTTTTCTTATCAGTAGCTGAAGATACGCTATTGTCTTTGATGTCACCACATATAGTATCTGTGTCGCCGCTGACAATGAAGGATCTATAATAAGAATTATTGAGTGGCAGAGTGACGTCCAGCCGAGGGCTTACTGACGGTTTATCTGAACTCATGATTATGTCTTCATCTTCTGCTTTCAGCTCTTCCTTTGAGGGATGGGAAAAAACGCTATCATCTCCTCCTTTCACCCTTTTCTTTACCAGCTTTATGTCCTCCTTCTCTACACCCATAGATGTTCTCTTTGGTCTTCCTCACAGTCAAATCCTTCCACCCACGTTCACTGTCCCTCTGCTAGACACGTCCAGACCACCTCAGTCTGGCTTTATCTTCAAAACGTCCAAAATGCTGCAGACGTGCAGCTGTTTTCATGTTTGGATGAAACGTTATTAACTGTCACGTTGAAACCTTCATCGATGACCTCCAGCCAGGGCGACAGAGCCGTTGCAAACCTTCGCTGTAGTTCCTTCAGTTGGGCTTTAATGGTGCACACCAAAGGTGTCGTGGCTCATAAACTGTGCTAACTCATTCTCCTTTGGACCTGCTTCAGGGTATTTCAATTAAACAGCATGAGCCAACAGAGGAGCGGATCGCCTGTCTCGTTCTATCCAGAACCTTAATGGACTGTTCATCAGTGCTTGTCATCATATTTTAGCCAGAGAACAGTTCAAATATGTGAATGCATGTGAATAAAAACAGCAAATGAGTGTTGTTTTTATTAAAATCGGCACCTTTAGCCATTATTCAGAATTAACGGCTAAAGGTGCCGATTCTAATTGTACGCTGCAGCACAATTAAAGCTGTTGAGTTGTAATAAAATGGCACATTATTCACGTGTACGACACAAAAGAAAACGACTCGAGCGCTTTTACGTACGTTTGCTTTTAATTCAAAGACAGACAGACGGGAGGCCAATTCGGACCAACAACATTTGCTCCCTTTCGGCGTTAATTGTGCGTTTCTGATGCGTCACGTGGTGGAAAAATGACGGAGACTGAAGAGCACAAATGAATAATTGGTCATTTGACAGCGTCTGTGGGCAAAGCACAGTCCAAAATTCTGTCATGCATGTTTCCTGCGTCGCATGCTGTTTCTTTTTATTGTCTCTGTAATCCAAAAATGAGAGGAACTAAAATCACTAATAGGCATGGAGTGGGATGATAAAACCCTGTAAATGTGACGCTATTTCAGGAGCAACCAACTAGCATTTAATCCAATATTTACCAGGCCAACCAATTAGAAGGTGGAACATTAATCAGGGAGAACATTTATAAACACGTGGGTCCTAATTACAAAAAGTAGAACAGCCTGCCCTTATTTATTAAATGTGCTGCCAAGTGTGGCAGAAATTTAAGCTGTAATAGTAGCTGACAGACAGCAGCTTGGTGAAGCCGTCCAGGGAGGGGGGGTCGGTCATTAGACAGCTCAGTGGGGGGAAAGGTCTCCGCAGAGGTCGCTTCAGGACGGCAGGGCTGCTCACGCACGCTAAAGCCTCCCGTTTTCACATCACCTCTGACATTTGCTTACAGAGTTTGTGCAGAATTTTCAATCTATAGAAATAAATTGAGGTTTGTAGCTTTTTAAAGCTTCTTTTTTTGCAGTACCAGTGGTGGAAAGTACAGGAACAGAATGAGTGAATCTGACCCGGTTCTTCACACATGATAATACCCTATTTTAAGCTATACATTGTATTGTCTTTTCTTTTTTTTTTTAAATCATTGTGTCCATTTTTAATTAAAATAATGAAATATGTCACCAAGAATGTATCGTCCATTCATTGAATTATTACCTCACAGGATATAAACTCATGGCTCACGTGAATATCTGAAACCCACAATTCAATAATACCAGAAACAATATTTCATATCCCCTTTAAGCTTTGCAGCAGTCTCTCAAAACAGTCTCTCAGGAACCTAAAATGTAACATTTTAAACAGTTGTTTTGTGTTACTAGTGATTACATTAATAAACAGTTTTTCCACCACTGGTAACTCTACTCTCTTAACTTAGTCTAGCAATTTCAGAAAGTAAAAAAAGAACCAAAACCCTTGATTTTAAGGCATTTTGACATTAGGATATGTTACCAGCCATCCTCAGACGAACAGAACACCGGTGCTTCAAACAGAGTTCATTGAGGGGAGCTTCTGGAGCACTTAAGAGACGAAGCCGCAAAGAGGCTGGAGGAAGAGGCCCACTGTTCCCAGGACACACACGGTCACAAACACCCAGAGGAAGATTCTATCGATCACCATGGCAACATATTTCCAGTCATCCTCCACCTGTGGGTGAGCGAAGGGACAAATTTGTGAGCCGAGACCAAAAGAACAAGACAAGCGCGCAGTGACAACAGCTGGTTGAGTCAGAACCTCAGAGGCAGGTGGGAGGTTCTGTTGGAAGGATTAAGCTACAAGGACGGAACGACGACAGCAAGAAAAGGGTCAAACATTTCTAGTCAGCCGACAGTAAATAGATACAAATCTCACTATGATAATCGCATTCCCGCTGCAGCGACAGCGCTGTGACAGAGCTGATTGAGCCCCGTGTTTTTGCATATCAAAAAGCTGTTTCTTCCCCGTCGAGATTCCGCTCAGTGTGTTTAGAAGCATCTGAGGACGGCGGGATCCCAAACTCGTCCCGTCCCAAACTCCCTCTTTCAAACTTGTACTGCTATGAACTTCCGGAGCAGGTCGATCAATCCCAACAGAGGTCTCCCAGGAAATCACAGGCTTTATGTTACTGGCATAAATAGGTTACTTTATGTTTTTCTGTTCCATCAAGTGAGCAGTAAAAAGAGCTGCAACTATCAGTCCTGTCAGTATTTCTGCCTCTTTCATTGTTTTATTGGGCAGAAAGCGAAGCGTCTAAAAACCACACAAAGCTGGATAAATGGGACTGGCGCCATATCGGGACGACTGACCTCTCTGGCCTTGTTGCGGCTCCGCATGTTCTCGGCGATGTACTTGATGCTCTCGATGGCCTGTCTGATCTCAGGCGACACCACAGAGAAGGCCACCACAGTGTTGACGCTCTGCACCTTCCCGAGATCCGGAGTCCCCGGGGTGTCCTTCTCGTGGCGGCAGGGGCAGGGACACCTCTTCCCAGCGCCGTCCTCCATGGAGGACAACTTGCTGTCCCCGAACTCCAGACAGTTGAGAGAGCCTCCCGCGACCTGCTGGAGATCACATTTGAAGGTTAAACCCAGTTGTGACCAGTTGGCAAAGCCTGAGATTACACTTATAAGGTGTAGTCAAGGCACAAAATGGACGTTTAGAGGACAGTCAGTGGCCAAACGGCATTCTTCTTCAAAGTCTCAAGCTCCTGGTGCTGCAAACGTCCGTGACCACGGCGCCGGTTCTGCTGACAAGCTTGATTTTAAATCACTGTCTGCTTCAGAGTCCAGGCAGAACTGCAACTACAGTCACACTATAAATACAAGCTTCTGGGACAGGAAGTGGGCGCGGACCCTTCGCACACACTTTGACCGCAGCTGGCGCGCGTCTGCACGGGCACGTGGGCCGACCGTAAACCAGAACGGGCACAGGACTCATCACGGTGCATGAGCATCTCCTGCCTTCAGGACGGGTTTATGAGCCGGATATCGCCCACATGAGCGCCAGTGTCTGGGTTTGTGCCCGAGCGGCAGGGACTCCTTACCTGCATCAAGCTATTCTTCCGCCTCTTCCCTCCTTTCCCGCCTCCTCCTCCCCCTCCAGCTCCTCCTGCCTCCCCACTGCTGTCCACCCCCCGGGCCTCGCTGTTGTCATCAATTGGCCTCCGCATCAGCATAATCCTCGGCAGCACTTTGAGAAACACGGAGCGCACCCAGCCCGGCATGGTGTGCGTCATCGGCGTGCGGTAGTGAACGTTCAGCACGAACACGGTGATGACGATGCTGAGCGTGACGAAGATCATGGTGAAGAGCAGGTACTCGCCAATGAGCGGGATGACCAGCGACGTGGAGGGGATGGTCTCTGTGATAACGAGCAGGAAGACAGTGAGGGAGAGCAGGACAGAGATGCAGAGCGTGACCTTCTCTCCACAGTCCGACGGGAGATAGAAAACCAGCACTGTGAGGAAAGAGATGAGGAGGCAGGGGATGATGAGGTTGATGGTGTAGAAGAGGGGAAGCCGCCGGATGTAGAAGGAATAGGTGATGTCTGTGTAGATCTCCTCGCAGCAGTTGTACTTGATGTCGTGCTTGTAGCCCGGAGCGTCGATGATCTCCCATTCTCCGCTTTCCCAAAAGTCTTTAAGGTTCACCTGGGAGAGCAATAAACAGTCGCCACCACCTGAGTTTAGAAACATGCTTTAAACGTGTGAAATCTTTGTTTGATGAAGGTTCTCGGGCCTCCCGGTCGGAGAGAACTTGTAGTTTAAAGGGAATTCAACTGAACTTCCTTTAGTTTTTGGACTAAATGGAGTTGAATTTTCTTAAACCAGTTGAAGACTAACTGACCTTAGACCCAATAAGTACCAGGTCGATTTTGGCTTTGTCGTACGTCCAGGAGCCAAACTTCATGGAGCAGTTCTGATAGTCAAATGGGAAGTAGGTGATGTCCATGGGGCAGGAGGACTTGAAGATGGCCGGAGGAACCCAGGTGATGGTGCCGTCAAACTTCAGCAGCGCTTTGGTCTTGTCCTCCACGAGGAAATCCCCCACAGCACTGTGCACGACACGTGCGCGAGAAGGAAGGAGCGCGTGGTGGGAGGGAGGTCAGAGGGAGGCGAAGACATGGGAAAGAAGGGAAAAGAAACAGAAGACAGGAAAAGGTTAAAAAAAGAGAAATCATTGCTGAATTATGGAAGAAAGAACATCCCAACTCATATCATCAGTCGCTGCTGGAAGCACAACAGTAAAAACACGTCCTAATTCTGACATTCCCAAATTAGAATTTTGATTGTTTCCCATTTAAATTGGGAATTTTGGAGCCGTGTCCCTTTGAAATTGACCACAAACATAAGACGTCAACGGTGCCGGTCTCACTTGTTGTAGAGCACGATGTCAGGTCTCCAGATCTTGTTGGAGGGAACTCTGATGAACTCAATCCCGTCAAACTCTGTTGGGATCCATCTCAGCTTATAATCATTCCAAATCTGGTGGAAAAAGAAAGGGGAGGGGTCGGTCTTTTGCAGGTCCCATTTGCCTCCAAAGGGGCCTATTTTTGAAATGAATATTTGTGTTTAATATATTAAAAAGCAGGCGTTCCACAGAGCAACAAGGGGTCCTTAAAGCCTTTGTTTCCACAGGAAATCAAACACAAACACATTTTTGATGCCACCGGCAGCTTAGACAGACGTGTGAGGGAATATCCCACTGACATAAATAGAGAATCAGTGTTGTTGCTCCTGGTTCTTAGTGCACCTGCAGGTTACATTCCATTAGTCTTGGCTATTTGCATGTCATTCAAGATGAATTCATTCATTATCCGAGCTGATTAATACCCAGTTTTGACCTGGGAGCTGTTTAATTAACCACTTCATGCTACACTGACGTTCCATTTATCTGCACCAGCCAGGGAGCACACAGCGATTGGCTGGAGATGTAATTGTGATGGAGGCTTCGGGTTAGTGGTTCGTATTTACAGTATCTACAGAAGCGCCGGGTCACATTGCTGCTGGCAAACTTAGAGTCAGGTCCCAAATACGCAGAAAGTGTCGCGCCAAAGGTGACTCCGACTGGCTTATTACTTTGGAATGTGTGTATTATTCTCTGTCATTCACACACACACACACACACACACACACACACACACACACACACACACACACACCTACGCCATGTGTCTGCTTTCTTTGTTTGATCTGTCAACACGTCAACAAAGATGAATTAAAAATGAACTCTAATTTGAATTCTGGCACATTCCGATGTTTATTTGTTTTTGCCACATTGTTGCATCATCACCATCCTCTTCCTCATCGTGTTTTTGGGTGGTTTCCCACCGTCTGCAATCACTCTGCGCAGCTTCTCCGGGTTAAATTGAGGCTTTGCAAAAGGTCACGCTGATGGAAACGGAGACAGGCCACTGTGGCTCTGTCGTCCATGAATAAATTTAGAGCAAAGGGAGGAAAACAATGGCGGAGAGGCAGAAAAGAGGTTGTCTGGGAGAACAGCTGGAAGGCTGAGGTCAGAGTTCAGGCTCTGTCTGTTGGTTCCTGACGCCCAATAGATAGATTGACCATAACTTATACATGGATCCCTCGCCGATCACACTCAAGGGGCTGTCTGAGATCCCCCTGCTCTCTGGTCCACCTGCTCCAGTTTAATCATAGTAAGATTTCACCCACACACGCGACGGAGTGGACGACCTTTTTGATGCCTGCTTAGTCTGTACAGACATGTGCTGTCACAAGTGTTGGTGAGATGGTGTGTGCTTACATGTCTGAGCCATAAATTTGTTTCCATGATTTGGTTCACCTCATCCTGCAGAGACGAGAAGAGAGAGGTTGTTAGAGATGTGTCTGAGTGTGTGTTGAGGAGTGTGTTGAGGAGTGTGTTCACGCTGCAGCAGCTGAGAGCCTGCAGGCGCGGCACAGAGCCTTAAAGACACCACCACCATGTCTGAAGACAAAATCTAATTTTCCCTTAAGGTCTTGTCCTCTGGATCTGGATTGGATTGACTGTCAGAGCAGTCTAAAAGTTTGAATTATGATAATAATTTAAGAGCCCGCAGATATTCTCCATATCTCATATTTAGTTGGATTTGCAGTGTTAATATTATTTTAAGTCAGCCTAAACCACACAAAGAGCTGCACAAATCCCCCTTTGATAGGCAAACACATGGAAATATGTGCAAAGACACACACGTGGGGGCACAGACAGGGAGGGTGCCCTCACACACACACATGCACGCCCACAAGACTCACCTTCAAATTAATCTCACCTTGACGAGCGAGCAGATAGAGCTACATATCAGTCCGGCCTGAAAGAGGCTCCTGCAGGCAATTTCCTCTTAATCTGAAGATTTCCATTCTGAGCTGAAAACCTCTTTTCACCAAGTGGATATGCAGCCTGCCAACCCCCCCAATACCACCACCCGCAGTAAACTTAATAATTCCAAAAGAAAACAGCAGCGTACAACAAACAGTGGGTGACATTTCTGGAATCTGTGAAATTGAGCAGTCTAAATAAAGACCACGCTCACTTTCGGCTTTCACTCCTCTCGTTCCGCAGCTTATCTTTTGGCTTTTCTCTATCAAAGGTAGGAAATATGATTAAGTAAGACGCTTGCAGGAAGACGTCTCACTTCATATAGACCCACACACACGGTCGTCCTTACATGTGTGTGTGTGTGTGTGTGTGTGTGTGTGTGTAGGGGCTGCTTACAACTTTGACCAGTTGGGAAATGGAGACCTCGAACTCCACAGTCACTGGATCAGAGACGTTCTCCACTGGTCTGATGAACTGGTTGTACTTTCTGAACAGCCTCCTGAAGAGCCGGTCCTCCGCCTTGGAGGAGAAGCAGCCTGAGAAGACGAACGGGAAGAAAATGTGGCCCACAAAGAGGAGAGTGACGTTTGCGTGGTGACACATCCAGTCATAAACACGCAGGGTTGTGAAACATGCCAAAACGAAGTGAGCTTGAGCCCAATGTGGCTGATCATTTTCTGACATTTTTGGATTCAAGGCAACATATCTTGGAAGGTGCTGGAATTTCTTGACATTCTTTCCCATAATGACACCTCAAAGAGGAACAGAGCAGCAATACCGCTCATTTTCTTTTATTTGCAAGCTTAATTTTAGCTCCATGCCACTGTGGGATTAGCATTTTCTATCCTGCTTTTAAGGAAGGACAAATATCAGAGAACATACCCAAAGCTACACTGGAAACGCAACTTTTGCAACAAAGATGATCACATTTGATTTTCAGTCCATGACTTCTGAAGGAAAAGCTCCAAAATATTGTATATTTAATAAGGATTAGTCATTTGAGCAATGTGAAGTAGACAAGGAATAATCCTTTTGTATTAACTAAAAATGTGAATGTATGAAAGTAATATTAAAAGTGGGGTTGAAACCAGAGGGTAAACCACAGGAGCGGTGCAAATTCATAACAAAACTGAGAATAAAACGAGCAACTCAGCCTTTCCCATTTGATCTATCAAGACTTTGGAGTTTGCGGATTAAAGTTTGGGGGCTATTTGGTGAGAAATCTCTAGATTATAGAGCTGCTGCTTCAGATCATCAGAGTTGAAATGGACTTTGAATCCACTTCTGTGTGACACGAGATCACTTTGACATTATTCATCGTGTTTTCGTGCCCCCCCGCACTGTCAGGGCGCATGTGCACGAACACCATGTTCCAGTTACCACAGAAGTAGGAGCTGGGCATGACGTCGCAGAGTTGTTTGCATCTCCATACATATACGTCAAGCAATACTACGTATATGACGGAACAAAAAGTAGAATAAATGGAATAATACTGGAGCTTCTACATCAGCCGCCTTTTAAAGTCAACTTGGGGGGGCTGGGAGGATCCTCCAAATTAGGAAATTTGAGCTCAGGTTATAAATCCCGGTGCATTCGGCCCGGTGTGGGGGTAGCAGACGTATGACAGCCCCTTCCATCCTGCGTGGTGATTGCTGCCAGCTGCCTCTGCGACCCTGACCGCCCGAGTGACCTGACAGCTCGCTGTGTCGCTGCTGCAATTTATATTTGTTCAGTTAAGCGTGAGACCTGTTTTTTATTAGCTCCCCTTTCCAAACTCATCACCCACCCGTGGGACCTGGGACCTTCCTCTATGTTTGGCTTCTAATAGTTTACAAGGTAGCAAATCTCTTTGGCAGCTGTGATATTGCCTCTGACTTCAGCCCAGCGGGGCACCCCTGGATTGGGTCTCTGATGATAGTCAATCAAGCAAACCTATTGGCATCGCGTAAGAAACAATTGGACGTCGTCCATTAGCTGACCACTGCTGGAGGACTTACAGTGGGACCCAAAGTTATACGAGTTAAAGACAGAGTTACGACTTGGCGAGACGGCTGCTGAATTTACAGCGACCAAAATATCTTCTTTACTAATGATGAAGGAAGGAGCTTGGAAGGCCTGAGGCCCAACAGTGCAAGTTGCAAGATAATCACAACAGATGAGTTCCTAAGAGTTCCTAAGTTTTATGGGCTACTTACACACTTATATTATCTGGGTAACAGGAAACAGACTGAAAATGAAAAGATGAATTGCTTTATATGCTTAAATAGATCAACAGACAAAATGCCTACCAATTAAAAAGATGAGGAGAGGAGAGGAAGAGGAGAGGAGAGGAGAGGAGAGGAGAGAGAGAGGAGAGGAGAGGAGAGGAGAGGAGAGAGAGGAGAGGAGAGGAGAGGAGAGGAGGGGAGGGGAGGGGAGGGGAGAGGAGGGGAGAGGAGAGGAGGGAGAGGAGAGGAGAGGAGAGGAGGGGAGAGGAGAGGAGAGAGAGAGAGGAGAGGAGAGGAGAGGAGAGGAGAGGAGAGGAGAGGAGAGGAGAGGAGAGCCTACTTAACGTGTCCCTCAGCAGATTATGTAGATCCAGGCTTCACAGCCGCCTGTCTGTTAGCTGTATATCGTGCGAATGCTATGCTAAATACACCTTGCAGGAATGATTCAATTGAAGAATGCTATGGATTTATGTTTGTCGATCTTAAAGTGTGACAAGTAGGAGAAGAAATGGGCTTTAAAAGCGAGGAAATACATTTTTACAAATCATACTGATATATACTGACATGGACTGCTGCGATCCTCATACCTGTTAGCAGAACTACAGAAGGCTGCTCTCTGACACACACACACACACACACACACACACACACACACACACACACACACACACACAAAGCATGCGCTCACTTCAGACGATGCTTAATGTCAGTGATTATAACAGAAGCAATTCTAGCGACAGGTTGAACACACTTTTACCTGAATTAAACGTGGTTGACTCTCCCTCCTGCTGTCTGCACGTGTGTATTTAAACACATTATTAGATGCACTTGATATCAATGATGGCAAGATGTGAGAAATCATTTAACTTCTAAGAGTATCATACATCACTCGCGCTGTTATCTGCACAACAGCATGTGTATTTTTTTTTAAAAAGGTGAGAAACATGTTTGAAAATTCCTTCTGGCGTTAACGGATTCAAAGGACACATTCATTCATTTATTCATAAAAGATGTTGTATAAAAGATGTTAACTTCTGTATCTACCCATGTGGTAATCAGTCTGCCGGCACTAATGACTAAGGTTCTGTCTGCTAAAAGTCCAACGTGTTTGATTTTACCTGCCCCATTTCCAGAAACATCTGTGTTTTCTAGAGCATCATAATTCATAATTCATCACCTCTATTGTGTTTTCACCTAAACGCACACAGGCAAAACTGTAGCGCTTCCCAGGTGCTGCAGTTCGGCTCTACCAGTCTTTATTCTCACGGATTTAGGTTTCAGAATATCTCCACACACTTTAAACTATAATCTATCACTATCAGTGGAACATCTGGAAAATCCCCTCTGGTCAATGTTATGGACAAAGACCAGGCAGGCGACGCTTTCCACTGTAATCCTTTAATGGGAAAAAGATAAAAAACTACATCAAACCGACGCTTTTAATGCCCTGTGTCTCTTTATTTAAAAAAAGAGGAGACACTTTAAAGCCAACAGGATGTATATTTGTATGTACTCGTGTCTAAATTATTCACCTTGACCAAATCTCCTACACCCACTTGGTCTAACAAGCGAGCTTAAACACAAAACCACATGTTGGGATAACGCTTGACTGGGGGAGATGAGAGCGAGCGAAGGAAACAGCTGGGTAGAGGTGGAGGAGTGGGAGGGACGGCACTCGATGACTGATAGAGAGGAAGAGGATCATTTTATGGGCTGTTTGAGAGCCATTACCTCCACTCCTGTCAGAATGCAAATGCTTTTAAAGGAGAGAGAGAGAGAGAGAGAGAGAGAAGGGCCGGAAGAGAGCATGTTTACATCTCAATGGTGTGTACATGTGGTGTGTACATGTGGTGTGTACATGTGGTGTGTACATGTGGTGTGTACATGTGGTGTGTACATGGCTTTAGACTCATTCTGAATGGGGCTTAAGCGATTCCTGATGAGAGACTCTCCCATGTAGCCTTTGTTTTTCCCTCCCCAAAAAACGATGAACTGGGCTGAGAAGAGATGGACAGATGAGCGGAGGACAAATGAGAGAGTGAACAAGACAGTGAGTGGAGAGCTGATGAGGACATAAGCTGAAAGGTCTGGTGTTGAGAGTGGAGTGGAAGTCTGAGGAGTGGGGCCTGTCGTGTTCCATCTGCGTTCCGAGCTGTCATCTTCCTGCCTCTCCTCTCTCTTCAGGAGCGTTGAGCAACAATGCAGGGCCACCTCAGACCCCCCCCCACCCCCCACCACCACCCCCTGGGTCTATATAAGCCGTCACACATTCTTGTGCAGAACGATATTTTCTCTTTTTTCACCTTCAAAATGAGCAGATTAAATGAAAAGTGCTCATCTTTCCCCTCAAGGCAAGTTCCCCCCAAAAGTAGGTTGGATGAATTTGAATTGTGTTTCATATAAAGGACTAATTCAACTTCCACGGTCACGGACCTCTAAAATGAACACTTCCCCGTTTTCAAATAAAAAGTGGAAATAAATGGCATGGACCCACTTAGCTTACTGGAATATTTCCCATTTCCATTGTTATACACAGGTGTTGGTTTAGATGTTGTTGGGAGCCTGAGCGGTGCTGGTTGAGGTGTGAGTCCTGTTATCTGTGGCTCACTTTATCTTTTAGACGCACTCCCTCTGCTCTGCATCCTGCTCTATAAATGTTACCGTGACATCAGCATCATTACCCCCCCCCCCCCCACACCACACACACACACACACACACACCAGCACAGTTCACTGACCACATCATCAGTCGTGCAGTCAAAGACATTAAGGAAGCAGCGCCTTTGCTTGAATGTAGCACAGCTGCAGCAGGAAAACACCTGCAGGCTAAGGCAAAATATTAGACTAGCACACCGAACACCGTGTGTGTGTGTGTTTGTGTGTGTGTAGAAGTCTCTGTGTGTAGGAGTGTGTGTGTGTAGGGGAATAAAAGTCAACTCTCTGTAATACCAGCGCTACAGTCTACAGTCTGCTGACTTCATCCTTCACCCGTCGTGATGCTACGAGCTCGGTGGGCTTCAGCGCCCGTGGATCTGGTCGATTCTAACTGAGAGTTGACTCACTTAACTCATAATGATCCCAAATATTAAAGAACAGGACTGATTTTGTATCAAAATAATATGTTGAAACTTGATTTGCGTTTATTTGTAGTCCATGCGTGGGCTAAAGGAAGACTGTAAAACAATAAATACAGTTAATTTACCTCGGTGCCACTTTCGGGGGTGGGGGTGGGTCGGGGGGGGGGGGGGGGGGGGGGTGAGTAAATCAATAACAAACTAAATCTGTATTTAATCTGATTGCCGCGAGTTATCAACAAAGGTCAAGACGTACTGGAGGTCATCATAAGAGAAAGGTCTGGAACAGCAGCATATCTTGGTGCTCAGCAGGGCTCTCTCTCTCTCTCTCTCACACACTCACACACATACGCACACACACACACACACAGGGCTGAAGCATGTGTGTGTGAAGCCTGATAAGCCAGAGAAGAGCCTCTGCTAGCTTGCATAAATCAGATAGCTGCCATTTATGGCCAGAAGCGAATGTTTATGTTGTTTGAAATGCTGCTGCATAATTACAGCCAGAGCACGTGATTGGCTGCGGGTCATCCAGCCACAGCAGAGGTCAGACATGACTTTCTGTCCGATATTCCAAATCCAAATGAGATTCCCCTCACTTGACCATACTTCCCAAAGCCGAAGAAATCCTTTCTATTTGCTAAGAGGCAGCAGAAGCATCTTTAGCTTATTAGTATTAGTTGTGGTGCAGCGGAATGATGGAATCTGTTTCATCCAAGTGATTCTTCTTCTTCTTCTCCTTCTTTAATCAAATGTCTGCAGAAGGACATTTTCCAGCTGACCGAGATCTGCCTTGTTTGAACCCACAAACTCTCAACAGAGACGCACAGAGCCGGTAAACAAGTTCTAATCTGTTTTGGTTTCCTGAATTCACGACACGCCTCAAAACAACATTTGCATTCATCAAAATTCATTTATCCGCGCTCGCATTCTTCTGTAGTTCAGTGGCCTAGTTACCGAGAAACAAAGTCACGGACGAGGTCTCCGGCGCCACCCGGGGAGACGCCACCGAAAGAGTTAAGCCTTTCCTCCAGTTGAAAAAGTTCAATAATAAAACAACAGAGCTTGAGACGGTTCTGAGGCTTTTGCGCAGAGGCTCAAAGTGCTGATGGAGGCATGAAGCGCGGCTCTCGACGCACATCCACGCAGACACCGACGCGCGTAAAACGTGAGGAGCTCAGGTCTGTAGTGGTGTGGAGCCAGAGGCATCCTACCTTGCACCATCAACGCGAGAGGAAGCAGGAGAATCCACCTCACCGCGGACCGCATGTCTCCGTGGGTCGGTTGGGGATCCGCTTCACTTTCAGGACACTTTTTTAGATCCGACTTGTGCGCTATGAGACAGGAATCACGAAATGACGCGCATCCCTTCCCGGTGCCGCTCAGCGCTGCTGCCTTAATTTACTGTTTCTGATCCGAACAGGACTTGTTTCGTCCCTCCCCTAAGAGCGCAAAGCTCCCCTCTGGCGCATCCATACGGACTCCCCTCCCCAACATTTGCTCTGGAAAAAACACTCCAAAGAGTCGCAAATGTGCATTATTGGGTTTCTGCGCGCGGCGGACTCGGATCCACGTGCGTTAATCACAGATCGGTCGGTTCAGGTGGAAAGTTGCTGGTGTCAATGATTTAGGGGGTTTGTGAGGAACAACAGTTTCCAGCGCCGCGGACAACAGCAGGGGGTGTTCTTTCACCTATACCACACACACGCACACGCACGCACACACACACTACAGCTGCGTCACGGTTACAGGAATTAAAGACTTTTCAGACATGTGACACACCGCCAGCCACGCATGCGCGTGCGCCTTCGCCTCTAAATTCTACCCCACTGACTGACGGCCGTGCGGGAACTCCAGTCCACCAGCATCCGCTGACTAAAGTTTAATTTTAGCCACTCATTTCTTGGTTTGACGTCATCCAATCAAGTAATCTAGGGAGAGAATGGTCATCCTCTTACAACAGGTTCTATTTATGACCCCCTGTGTTACCAAAAAAGGGGGTGATGTCGATTTATTTATTTATTAGTATTACTATTATCTTTTTATGCAATTTCAAGAGTTAATTTTATTTTTGTATTTCAAGAACGGCCTTTTAGTCAATAACATTGCTAATACTTTGATGAATATAATATGTTTTAATATGGCAATAACATAATCACTCAGGTCCCTCCAGCTACTGTATCTGTTTGACACTGGTCCCGGGGTTGCTTGATATGATCCAGCATCCTGTGGTAGAAAAGCCAGGAGGACAAAGGAGGAGAGGAAGAAAAGCGCGTCTAGATCCAATCACCTGCGTGTGTGGGCGAGCGTCTACACATCAACGTGTGAGGACTCATTTTCGTAGGAAAGGCAGAAAAAAGACACTGTGGCTAATCAATAAAAGTCTTCCGGACTTGAAGCGTGACAACAGCCATCGTCACAGTGGGCGTCCTTCTCTTGCTGCCTTATCTTACTTCCATATTTAAAGAGAATTGCGACTAAAAACTCAGCCCCCCACTGACAGACTGCAGAAAGTGGCCATATGCAGAGACCCAGAAGCAGCACAGGAGGGATAATGTGTTTTTCCTGTTGCTGCTGTGCAGATTCTGACAGGCGCGGAGCTCGCAGGGTGGCGCCAAGCCTCGCGCGTCTCCGCCAGCCTTATTAAGGAAATGGTCGGGAGGAGGAACTAGGTGAGAATGGCTGTTTCTGCCAGGACGGTTCAGTGTGACGCACCATAGACTGTCCTCGTGCTGTGCCCTGGGCCATGTTTAATTTATAGTTTTAGTAAAAGCTGAATACACGGAGCCCACAAGCCATTAATGTCATCCTCTTCCCCCCTCCGCCAACATCATTCCTCACACAATGCCCCTTTTTTCACCACTTTATGTCCCCCCATACCTTTCTTTCTCGTTGCTGTGGCAGACTGGTGGTGGATCTGGTCTCATTCATCCCGTGTACACTAGTGCCATCTTCCTGCCTCAAATGTAAGCCAACGCACACAATCGCCAGAACTTTCAGATCCCAATGAATTATTCACGTCCACATATCTACAACACATCTCCTGACCTCGAGACGAGTGCTTTTATTTTCAACCCCGATAAAAACCCCCATGAAATCTGGATGGCCTCTTCTTGTTGCTCTCGTGGTTTTCTCACTGAGGTGGCCTTAATGGAGAAGCGGGTTCTTCTTCTTCACGCGGTGAGGAAAGATGATAAAAGAAAGAGTTTTTATTTTAAAAAGGGCAGAAAAGCAGACAGAGCTGGAACAGCAAGAGGGTGTCGCACCGCCTGGTTCTGTGGATTTCTGTGGACACAAAACTGTACACGACCTACACATTAGTTACTTTGACCATGGTAACGAGGACAGTAAGAAACCAGGCTGATCGCTATTTAGGACACTTAAGACTGATGGGAAGTTGTTTTTTTTCTCTTCCTGTCAGTAGAAAATGAGGTTTAACAGCATTTGCAGTGCTGATGTCCAGCAGATGTTGGGTTAGAGTTAGTTGAGCTGCTGACGTTGTGGCTTATTGACAGTGAAACTGCAGAACAGCCCTGCAGGAGGACTCCAAGTAAATCCTAAAGATAGTTCGACAAGACATTTCCTCCCTAAACATCGCCATCATTTACATGCAAATGAATAATATTCTAATTAATATCTGCAACCAACTGAGCCGGCTTGTGTTGAGTGGTGTTTGGTGCACAAAACAGCTCATTACTGTGGTTATTCTCTGACTTAATCTTTGCATTGTTCTGCTTCAACAGTTAATAAAGACACAGATTTTTAGTAATCACCGCCAACGATGGGATTATTTTCCCACCGAGAAATGCAACCTCAGTTAAGGCAAAAAAAACCATTTCATTTACAGTAAAACACCAGCAACACGAGAAGACTTTACTTTGGAGATCTAGTTGGGATTCTGGTCTCAATGTTCATATAAGCACATGTGGAAGAGCCAAAGCACTCATTTTAATGCACAAAGGCTGATTCAACAAAAATGAAGCATAAAAATGGCTAAGCTAATGTTAAGCTAAGTGAAATAAATCATCTTACAGCCATGATCTTTTGCCTCTGATTACACCGAAGACTCAGATCACCCTGATGTCCCGTGACAGCTTTCGCATGTAGACGCTCGGTCTTGTAAATCACTGAACTCTACAAGTCTGGAAGTGAGGAGTTTTCCAGTCTTAGACTATGAACCCGTGGGTTTAAATGTGAAATGGATGTGGCAGCTCGGTAGCCTGGCGAGGCTTTGAATGTTACAACTTGTGATTGGGAAGGAAGGAGCATCTTACGCTACTGTGTACTCAGGCCACAGGCAGAATGCTTAAACTCTGTTGGTACATCATGGGCACTGTCTAAGAGCATTGCACTCATTAATGTCTGGCCATCTTTTATTCATGGCTGTTGAGGCAGAAGGGGAAAGGGAGTGTAATTAGAGGCCAAATGTGCTGTCAACACTGGGCATGTTTTTACATGGGTCGGGATATCTAAAACGAAGCAAGAAGCCAAACTTTTTAATGTTAGCTGCCAACATTCAGCTTGAATCAGAGCTGCTCAGAGTGCAGAGTGGCTGAAACTTTGGCATGTGCTCACAGCGCGGGTTCATCCCGGATCCTGTAGTCAGACTACACACGCTAACGCGCTGCACTCAGATACCGCAAGATGCTTCAGGTGGGTTATCCAGAGAGACCTGCTGACGTTAGCAGGCAATATCTGGACATAAAGAACAATGTAGAATACTGCAGGCATCCATAGGTGGGGGAGCGTGTGGCGCGGAGCCCGCGAGCTGAGCTATTTGGGTGTGTAAAAAGGACAGATAATTGGGTTTATCACCAGCTTATTTTTAGTTCTCATGGCTTCACATGCAATTTAGAATAGACTAGAAACATGTGGAGGTATGGGAGTGGGAACAGGGAGAGTGGGGGGGTGGGCCTTAATAAAGGAAAGATAAGGAAGAGGGAATTTTATAGGAAAGAGTGTGGAAATTTTCAGGAAGCCCAATGAGTCCTCTGAAGGACGCCTGCGTATGGAGATCAGAAGTGTGTATCCAGTGTCTGCCAAGGTTGTTCTGGGCTATGAAACATCACATCATGAACTAAATGAACTGAAAGCACATCTGGTTCTGAGGCAAGAACCAGCGGGCCCAACTGGTTTCATAGAGGGGGGGTGGGGGGGCTGAATCTTCAGCTTCAAGGGGGAAAAGAGTGCTGTAAGATACAAATACAAGGAGGTGGTTGTTACAGTTACAAGAAAATAAAAGTTCCCCTGATGAAGGAAGCGTATTTCAGCATGGATCAGCGAGGGAAGGTTCCAGGAAGAACACATTTTCTTCATGCACTTCTAGACGTGGTGCAAATGTATTGTGAGAGAGAGAGAAAAAAGGAAAATCCTTTGTAACAACTTTTGAATTTGCCATGCCAACCCACCCCGCTTCCCAAAAAACACCCATCTCCTCCCACCTCAGGAGGTCAGCTACAACCCGAAGGGTCTGAGACAATCCTTTATGCACGGTTCCACGGTTCAGGATGAAAACCATGACGGCGCTTCACGCAAGTGGCTCTACCTCCACCAATAAAGAGAGAGCTGTGCAGCAGAGCCACCACCCATCAGCGTTCACCCACATTACGTAACACTGACCTGGAGTCAGCTGAGGTCAGCGCTGCCTGGAAAGGTCAGAGGGGTTTATAAAGGTATATAGATAGATAGATAGATAGATAGATAGATAGATAGATAGATAGATAGATAGATAGATAGATAGATAGATAGATAGATAGATAGATAGATAGATAGATAGATAGATAGATAGATAGATAGATAGATAGATAGATA
This sequence comes from Takifugu flavidus, assembly GCF_003711565.1. Lineage (NCBI taxonomy): Eukaryota > Metazoa > Chordata > Actinopteri > Tetraodontiformes > Tetraodontidae > Takifugu > Takifugu flavidus. Next base: position 664,545 of record NC_079525.1, read on the forward strand.
GATAGATAGATAGAAGCTAAGCTGTCCATTACCACATTAGGGTTTAACCTTCAGACAGATTTACCAAATCCATCCTATCCCATTTAAAGAGTCCAGACTGTCAACATCTACCACTCAAATATCATAAGTTCATCTATATTCTCCAGTACTAAATATACTGTAGCTTGTCTACTCATTTTATGGTAAATCTGACCAGACAACTAAATGGTGTTTACTTTATAAACGCTAAGGTTGAGCTCATTGTCCAAAATATCTCAAAGCAACTGTCCAAGTTATAACCCTGCTTTTCTTCCTTATGTCACGATTTTTAAAATAAAGGGGGAGGTAAAAACCTGAGCAAACAGGAAATCCTTTTATTCAGAGTGTAATAGATTACAGTCCATGGCATGCGCTGACATGTCGAGGCTGCTACAGTGGAAAAAGAGAACACAACAAAAGAACGGCCAATACTCTTAAACATAAAACTATTGCAAAAGGGCCTAATAACCGAAGCTTAGGAGCAGAACAGGCGCTGAGGAGGAAGATAACGCTGTCAAAGTTTGATGGGAAGAAAGGGAGATATTACCAGGGCTCATTTGCCATGATAAATCTTGTGGAAAAGAAGAAATGAGGGTCTTCTATGTGAGTCTGAACAACTGGGATGATGACGCTGCAGAAGGGAGCAGACCACTGAATGTTCTGGGAGATCGTTAGGTTCAGAATGAGGCTGCAGAGTTCACGGTTTCTCACCAGTGATGTGGTTCTTCTCGACAGTGGGATCACAAAGTGCTGGAGAAAATAGTCGGCCTGGCCAGAACGTCGTCTTCGAAATGAAACATGGCTTGAATGGTGTCTGTTAAAAAAAATCATTTAAAAAAAGCCATGCAGTGAAAAAAGGTCGACGGGGACACTCGGTCCTCAAATCTCCGTTGATCCACGAGGGCCGCGCGTTAACTATCCTCGTTTTATTCTCAGACCACGATAAAATTTAATAAAAGAACATCCTAAAAATCTCCATATCTGTGGAAGAGGAAAAGAACAGAGGAAGGTTTTTAAAATACATGGACACAGAAAGTGAACTTTTCTATGATTGACTTTATTAAAAGCAAGCTCGTTAATCTCCGCGAGCAACAGAACCGTGTGTGTGTGTGTTGTGTGTGTGTGTGTTGTGTGTGTGTGTGTGTGTGTGTGTGTGTGTGTGTGTGTGTGTGTGACTCACGCTGTGTCATCAGCTGTGGGTGTGTTATAGCTTTGGAACATCGGCTGCATGAAGAGCCCCAGAGTTCCCACAACACACACCAGGATGAAGATCCACAGGAAGAGCCGGTCTATCACCATAGCAACGTACTTCCAGTCTTCTATGATCTACAACCAAAGTGCAAATTTTAACTACACATAGGAATGAAAGATAAATGAAACTGGGGCCTTTTTAAATAATGATTTTGTGTAGTTTTTAGTGTTACTCCCGTCAACATGTTCAGGTCCATGTGGGTGCAGCTATAATGGCAGATTGATTGATTGATTGATTGATTGATTGATTGATTGATTGATTGATTGATTGATTGATTGATTGGTTGGAAGCACTTTTCCTCCTCACCCCTTCATCGTCATCCTCTGTTTTCATGTGTTCCGCGATGTATTTTACGCCCTCTACAGCCTCCTCCATTTCTGTGTCCGAGTGAGCGCCCAGGGGTCGTTGGTGGTCTGCAAAGCCAACACTTCCGTCCGGTACCTCACCGGCTCTCCAGCAAAGCCTGCGCGGCGTGTCCTCGGCGTAGAAGGAGTCGGTGTCGGTCGGGATGCCCCCGAGCCTGATGTTGGAGTACTGCTTCTTCTCCGTAACGCTCGTAGCGCGACTCTTCCCGACGCCGGAATGCTTGGCGTCCTTTTGGCAGGACTTATTACGGACGCTGGAAGAACCCGGATGCCTCATGAGCAGGAAGGCGGGCAAACGGGTCAAGAAGATGCGTTTGACCCAGCCGGGCATGTGATGCGTGGACGGGGAGCGGTGGTGCACGTTGAGCACGCACACGGTGCTCACAATGGAGAAAGTGACCAGCACCATGGTGAACATCAGGTATTTGCCTGGAGGAAAGGGAAGAAAAAAGCGTCACTCGTTGGTTCTGTTGTTCCGGTCGAGGTTGTGGTCGTTAGCTCGGGTCGCTTTGTTTGTCAGACGAATTATTGAAAATCTCGTGACCTTTGCTGCAGCGGGAACCGCGAAAAAGGCATTTCGGAACGCTATACGGGGGCTCCGTACTGGGTCGACCTTTCTCGCAACATTGGTTCAAAGGTTCAAATCAGAGGTGGAAAGAAAGCACACTCACGTCTGCATATTTAGCCATCCCAGAATGTCCCACCCACCACATAACCTGTAAAAAACCCCCAAAAGATTTGGCTTCTGTCTGATAGCGACGTCCATACTGACCTATGAGGGGCACTGCCAGAGAGGTGGGGGGCACGATCTTAGATATCAGCAGCAGGAACACGGTGAGGGCCAGAAGCACGGACATGCACAGCATGATCTTCTCCCGACAGTCCGACGGCAGGTAGAACACCAGGATGGCCAGCGACGTGATCAGCACGCACGGGATGATCAGGTTGATGGTGTAGAAGAGCGGCTTCCTCTGGATCACAAAGTCGTAGGTGATGTCAAGGTAGGTGACGTCGTTGGGGTCCTCGTTTTTACGCGCCGGGAGCGAGACGATGTCCCACTCGCCGCTGGGCGTGAAGTCGTCGCGGCTGGCGAAGTCGCTGGTGAGGATGAAATCCACCTCGGTGTGGTCGTACGTCCACGAGCGGAACTTGAGAGTGCAGTTCTGCTGGTCGAAGGGGAAGTTCTGCACCTCGATGGCACACGCCGACTTGTAGATGGCCGGAGGGAGCCAGAAGATGTCTCCTGTGTTGGACACCACGGCGTTGCAGTAGACAGAAACCTCGTACACGCCATCGGCGCTGGAGAGGTGGGTGATGAGAAACGCACGAGTCAGATGCGGCGTCACGGAACAGTCGGAGGTTTCACTGGAGATAAGGTCCTTAATTTCTAATGTTCTTTCTTCCTTGTCTGCTTGGGCCCCTATGTGAGCATTTGGGGGATTCAGTACCTTGCTCAAGGGTACATCGGCAGTGTTCCGGCACCTCCCCCCACTGCCAGAACAACCCCCCCCCAGCCTTCTTTTTTACTAACACATTAAGCAACATAAGAGTTTTTACTGCCTAATAAAAGACTTTTACATGATTCATCTGGTATAAATCTCAACAGCTTTAAAGGAACATAGGACACGACACTAAACCCCTGGAACTGTTAAACAGTTTAGACACATTTAACACCTTCATTTTAGAGACATCACTTCTTGTCCGGTCACATGACCAGGATGGAGACTTTAGTTATGGTCCAACATGTTTAGGACATTGGTGATCACCGGCATCCAATGAGGTGTATCTCTACCGTGTGCTTACTTGTTGTAGAGCACTATATCAGGGAGCCAGAGATGTTTGGAAGGTATACGCAGTTTTTTGATGCCGTCGTATTTTTCCGGGTCCCATCTCAGCCTGTAGTCGTTCCACTCCTGCAGAGACAACACTAAGAAACTCCTCTTCCCCGAATCCGCTGAATCCTACAGGTGTGTGCAGACGGAAACAACGTACCTGGAACAGCCACAGGTTGGTGGTCATGATCTGCTCTCTTTCATTCTGCAATAGAAAAACAAGAGTCAGATCGTGAGTCGAACCCTCAAAATGAGCTACGGGAACATCAGCGCCCCACTGATGTGTGAGAGGACGACGCACCACACTGATGAGCTGGGACAGAGACACCTGGATGGAGATGGCCACCTGCTGGCTCTTGTTGACAGCCGGCCGGATCAGTTTGTTGTAGCGCTCGGGACTCAGCAAATAGTTGACCAGCCGCTCTTCGGCGTTCTCCGCCCTGCTGCCTGTGGAAGGTTTGGGGGGGGGGGGTTGGTTTTCCTGTGCCACCACATTAACGTGCCTTGCAGTTGCCTGCGCGATGGCAGCGGCTGCCAGTCTAATGTTTATGAACAATAAACAAGTTGGCTGGAAAGGAATGAAATTGACCAAAGGGCAGCAGACCATCACATGTTCCCGTCAGAGCGTGTGTGCATGTGTGTGTGTGTGTGTGTGTGTGTGTGTGTGTGTGTGCTTACCGCAGGGTTTAATAGCATAAGAACAAACACAAACCCAGTCGTGCATCCATCTGTGTGCGAGGATCCCTGAAGCTTTCGATTCCGTCGGCCCAAATGAACGGTTATGTAAAAGCAACGGTATGATTAAGTAAGAAAAAAAGCATCTGGAGCTCCGCCCCCCTGATCACCCAGTGTTCTGGAACCCCCCCCCCCCCCCCCCCCCCGTGAAGACATGTCTGTTTTTGGGTGATTACATGGAGAGAAAGCAGCTTCAGAAGGTACGAGAGGTCGTGTCTCGGGGAAGACGCACACACTCTTTACGAGTGGTTAATACAGCGTAACCGAGGAGACGTGCGGGCATCCCAGCATCACATGACATCTTTTTAAAGCTCATGCATTCAATAATGAGGGACGCCGCTGTTACTGTAAAGGTCAGCGTGTTTGGCTAATAGGTGGAGACGAGGGGGCACTTTCCCAGAAAACCTATAAGAAAAAGGTCAAAGTGAGAGCTCTGATCTCAGGAACATCACTGCACACAGGAAGGGTCAAATCACCTGACCTGGGGGGGGGGGGGGGGCACAAGAGGGGAAAGACACACACACATACACACATACACACACAAACGTGCGCATGCCTTCTTGGTGGATTTCATCCCAGTAGTTTAACCCATAGATTCCAGCCTATCGCAGCCGTGATGGAGGGTCCACTGGGCCCCTAGAACCTGAGAACCTGAGTCACCCAACGCTGTTTCAAAGATGGAAGTTGTTTCAGATTAGAAAATACAGTAACTTTATCCGATATGTGAGAACAGACAGTAACCTGAGGGTCGGTCCATCCATCATCCATCCATCATCCATCCATCCATCCATCCATCCATCCATCCATCATCCATCCATCCCTCCATCCATCATCCATCCATCCATCCATCCATCATCCATCCATCCATCCATCCATCATCCATCCACCATCCATCCATCCATCCATCTACCATCCACCCATCCATCCATCCATCCATCCATCATCCATCCATCCATCATCCATCCACCCTCCATCCATCCATCCATCCATCCACCATCCATCATCCATCCACCCTCCATCCATCCATCCATCATCCATCCATCCACCATCCATCATCCATCCATCATCCACCCTCCATCCATCATCCATCCACCCTCCATCCATCCATCCGTCATCCATCCATCCACCATCCATCATCCATCCAGCCTCCATCCATCCATCCGTCATCCATCCATCCATCCATCATCCATCCACCCTCCATCCATCCATCCGTCATCCATCCATCCATCCATCATCCATCCATCCATCATCCATCCATCCCTCCATCCATCCTCCATCCATCATCCATCCATCCATCCATCCATCATCCATCCATCCACCCCTCCTTCCTAATCAGGCTCTAGGGGGTTCTGGTATCCATCCTGATGGTGCTGTCCTGGGCTGTAGGTATAAAATAAGCCACAGTAAATTATTAACTCAGCCCATCTGCCTTGACTTATTTTTAAGGGCAGGAGCGCAGCACGCTCTCTTAAAACGCCTGTCTCCGAGGCAAACCTTGTCAGAGGGAATTGTGCTTTGGGTCAAACACACTCCCGGAGTAACACACAAGGGTCTTCTCAGATTTTTCTCAAGTATCCACAGTTGTAAAAAGGCCCCGCCGTGAGGGGATAAACATCAGCGTCAGCGACCCAAAGTCGGAGTAGTTGCACGTATCAGCGCTAAAATCCAAGGACGTTGCTGTAACTCAGACACAAGTAATGACACAAAACTGGCCAAAGACACAAAGTACACAAAATAAATGGATTTCTGTGTCTTTGCAAGCTAGAGTCGATTTATTCTTAGATAGATAGATAGATAGATAGATAGATAGATAGATAGATAGATAGATAGATAGATAGATAGATAGATAGATAGATAGATAGATAGAATGGACTCACTTGTGAAAGAGAGAAAGCAGAGCAGGAGGACGGTGCTGACAGTCATCTCCCTCTCCTGAAAAGTTGCTCTTGTTTGCATTATTATTTGCAGTATTTCCTCCCAAAGCAGGAATGTGGGTTGAAATTCCACTCTGGCCCAGGAGAAACCGTCTCGTCTTCTTCTTCTTCTTCTTTTCTTCCACTCGCTCCTTCCGCGCGTCCTGCTGCTTTAGAACGAGCTTCTGCGAGGAGGCTTTTCCGGTGGCAGGACTGATTGTTCCACGCGTTTAATTGGCTGAGTCAACATGTTGGTCCGTTGTTTAACAGTCCAGCACAGGAAACTGGGCAAACCCGCTGCGCGCGACCACCAAAGCATCCACGAGCACTTTTGAAACCAGCACTTGGGCAAAATCCAGCTATCCAAATGGCTGAAATCCTTGGTGAAGCTTGTTGGCGTGTTGTCTCTGAAGCAGCCAGAGCTTCTGAGTTGGGTGCGTTCCAGCGACGCGCGTAAAAGCTCGTGCGTAAATAAAGAGGTTGCGCGCAGATCAAATACGCGCTGCAGCTGTTCGGCAGCCCACCGAGGCTCCCATTCCCCTTCAAAGTCCTTTCTTACTGCTTCGAGGGCGAAGGTGTGCGCGCACCTTGCATCTGGACCGGAGTGGGAAAGCGTCGCGTCACGCCAAGTGATGTTCGGCTGGCTGTGACTGCTTCGCGGCGCCAAATGAACCGAAAGCGAAGCAATGAAGAAGACACATGCACATATACTGAAGACAATAGTTTCAAAAGTTTCCATCTTAAAGCTTCTCTTTCAATATCGGTGCCATTGACGATCTTTGAAAGCGTCTGAGGCGTCACTCCGATAAAAGTCCTTAAAACTGGCCAAAACAAACAAATAACGTGCTTAGAATTCAGCAGTTCATGACTTTCATTCAAGCAGTAAAACCAAAGACAAAACACTTTTTGGAGTAGAAGCTTTCAGCTAAATTTTGTAAAAAAAATAAAATAAAATAAAATAAAAAAGCCTCTGTCCCCTGTAGTGGGGATATATATATATATATATGTGTGTGTGTGTGTGGTGTGTGTGTGTGTGTGTGTGTGTGTGTGTGTGTGTGTGTGTGTGTGTGTGTGTGTGTGTCTTGTAGCTGCCTTTTGACGTGGACGAGCTGCGCTGCTTTTAGCCATTTCTGCACGCTGCACATGAATAAACCATTACAGATTCTGTAGGTACAATATTTCAAAAGCACAGATTATTCTGTAGGTGACGAGAATACGATCTTAATAAGGGGGTTGTGAGATTAATCTAAATGCCCTTAAGGGTCTTCTTGTATTCAATAAAACTGGTTAATTTCTTGACCATAAAGAAAAATTGAAAACATTCCTAATCAGGCGTAAATGTGGTTCATTCTCTCATAGTTCAGCCGGTAGGACTAAAATATTTCATATCAACCCACCATTCGGATTCGCGCACATCTGCGCGCGTTTGTGTGCATGATTCTTCCAGGCAAATGCACATTTTGGGGATTTATGGAGCATCGGAGGTCCTCCATGCCCAAAGAACATGACCGAGGTGATGACATTCACGTTAAATCTTTAACTGAGACCTTTGGGGGAATATTGCGGTAGAACCGGTTCGGCCAAACTACGGGACTAAACTACGGGACTAAAGTAGGCTGAGATGAGATCAGGGCTGCTTTGGTGGCATGAGAGGAACAATGCAATATCAGCTGTGTGGATATTCTGTGGATAATTCCATATTATTTTCTCTTGGTAGGTATTTGTGACTTTCAAATAAACTAGTGAGTAAATGGAAGAAGGTCTCAAAGTCATGGAAAACATGCTGCATCTCTTCCCACCCAGGCTTTTCATCACTACGTTGTTAAATGGATGGAATGTTCTGAATCTGAGAAGATTCACTCCAGCCTGAATTGAGGAACAGTTCTTAATAATAAGGGTCCTAATATTAGAGAATCTTTATTTCCGCTAAATAATCTTGAAAACGGGGGCGAACAGAGGTCATGGAATACTCTCATAAACCACTAGATGGCAACAGTGATGCACCATTTCAGGAAAAGGCAGGGTAGTAATAATTTTATCCTAAAATCTGGGATTATGAGTAGTAAACTCGGGTGTTATACAGAGGTTGCTGCTTCAGACCATTGATAAAATCAGCATCCGTAAGGTTGCCGGAGGATTTGCTAAAGGAGGAGCAATGACCTTGAATCAGACCCGTCCTTGTCACGTGTAATTATTTAAAAAGCAGCATTTAATTGTGAAAAATGTTCAGTCGTGGGGAGGGGGGTGTCTAAGAGAGTTAGAGCCTGTCAGATGATTTGTATGAGGGTCTGGCTTTACAGGCCAATCTTCAAATTAGAGCTCAACCACCTCGGAGGACAGGGTCAGGTTCAAAGGTCAAAGTAAGCTGGTGATTCAGAACGTTTAAGATCCTGGACTGCGGCTGGGAAGGAAGTACTTATCCAGTCATGCGGTGATTTGCATGAGCTTTAGACATCTGAAACATCAATTTTCCTCCAAGAATTAGATGTATTTTTATTTATTTTCTTCCTCTGGTGGATGTCGGTGCTGTAACGAGGGGCAGAGACATTATTCATGGGGTCCATCCTCTGTATCCCGCAACTGGTTCCATGACTCCCAGCTCTGAAGCGCCAGTGTCCTGCTGCATACCGGAGTAACACTGCCACCATGTGGACTAGCCCAAAATAACATTGTTCTTTCCCTAGAAATAGGACAATTTAAAATGATTAAAACCCAATCAATAATAGTTTCAAATACATTCGACTCAAAAACAGCGTTTAAAAGAGAATGTTATACATTTATTATTGGACCAGGAAGTCCAAAAGATGGGGGTAAGGGATTTAAAAAAACATTGCACTACTTAATAAAGTATTACTAGTAATAACTCTCATACAAAATGTACAAATGTTTGTTAAAAATTTCATTATCATAACAGGCCTTCCATGATTTTGGTTATAGATATAATACATAATGAAACTACTATGACACGATGACAGTTTCATATTGGCTTAAAAGAAAAACAATCTTGCATGAAAAAGTTAAGAAAACTTGAAAAGAATGAAATCATACAAGTACAAGTGGAGCCATTCTCCCCCCAAAGACATAAATAGTGGGACTGAGGTAATTGCTAGTGTACCAAGCATTGACAAAAAACAATTGTCCAACAATAAACCATCCTAAAACACACAAATGCATAATGTCACTGGATGACCCCTGACAGAAAGGCTCTTCGTTACCGTCGACGTTACGATTATACACCCTCGGCTAAAAAAGACGAATGTGGGAGGGACAGAATTGGTCCTGCTCGTCTCTGCAGTTTTGACAAACATGACCTTAGCCCGTCATCCACGGGGACGGAACCCAACCACACACGTTGCTATAATCATGCTGTGATCCGAGTCTCAGGATCACACGCTGGCATTTCGAGACATCATTGAACAAACGCTCTGGAACTGTGGTGAGAAGAGGAGGAATGTACAAGGACACTCTAGAAAATGAGACGGAGTTTATCCATCGGTGGGGGAAAGGAGTGGTTCGCCAGAGTGAAGAGGGTGTGAAAGTCTTACATCTATTAAAGTGCGCAAGTGTCAAATCCACCATCTGGTGCAGCAGTAGCTTCAACTATCTTACACGTCTTCAAATTTGTCGCTCGGTGAGGGTTAAAAGGTGTCATCCGTACACATTTAGAAATCTTCATATCCAACACTTGGGAAGCGGCTTGTGTTCCAATGCAGACGCGTTGGGACGGCCTCGCTCAGACAGGAAAGCTGGTAAACTGGAATGTCTTTCGTTTTTAAAAGGAGCTGCGTTTCCCTCCTCGGTCGTGGGGGGTTAACTGTACAGTCACGTTACTGTATGACGAGAAGAGCTTAGTGGCTAAAAACAAGAAAAACATCTCATCTGTTGTCTTTAAAACAGGACGTACAGTATTCCAAAATATTTCTCTGGGCTTTGCTAGTTTGAGATGGTGCTAAAATGGCAGACATGGAGAATAGTTTATGATACAGCCCATCAAACTACCCTGGAGGGGTTCAGTGTAACTTTCTTATTTCTAAATCAACCGGGTCAATAAAAACATCTGATCACTAGAATTAGATGAAAAATGTGTGTATGCAAATCAATGAGGTGTACCACAGAGACTATAAATAGGACAGAGGAAGCATCTCTCACACGCACACACACACCACACACACACACACACACACACACACACACACACACACACACACACACACACACGCAGATCGAATAAAGAACATTTCCATTGTTCCAGGGTAGCTCACTTAACTGGGTGACCAGTATCTTTGCATCACCCCTCCCAGGCTGTCGTCAACCTGAAGGAAGCAAGAAAATAAACCAACAGGAGTTCAACCTGTTCTGTTCTGTTCGCCCACAAATATGGCGTTCCCGTAAGACAATGACGTGGTCATCTTTGGACTGCCGGTTCTATCTACAGTCTAGAACGAAGCCTATTAACTCACAGAAGACTGAGACTGGTGTCAGGCAGGGTTGGACAGGCTTAAATACACGGCTCGGTGTCGAAGGCCATTCAGAATGTGAAGCCACCAGGACGGAGGCAGTTTTCCCCCCGAAAGTCTGAGAACAGTCCAGAGAAAAAGGGAGCGCAAGTGGGGAGATTCCAGAGGAGGAACACGGTTGGGTGTTCATCAGGACTGGAGAGTGGAGGGAGTAAGGAGAGCTGCTCCAGGTATTTGGAAGATGTGTGAGCAAAGATGTCACCGATTGGTCGGCTCGGGGTTGGACGTGCGCTCAGTCGCGCTGGACCTCGGCGCGGCAGATGGGACAGGTTCGGTTCGCCTGCAAAGAGAGAAGAAGAAACCTGAGCTCAGAACGAGCCACAACACTCACTGAGGCACACAATGATGACCGGACCCAGCTGGAAGCTTCAGGCTTCAGGCTTCCAGCTGAAAACAGCTGACAAACTGACGGCTTGAAAGCGAGTTTCCTCCCTCACCTTGAGCCACTTGTCCACACACTTGGCGTGGAACTCGTGAGAACACGGCAAGACTCTGAGAAGCTGGCGAGACTCAAAGTCACACATACAGACAACACACCTGGAAGCCAAAACACCAACGTCAATAAAGCTGATTATTTCATGTTCGTGGTCCCAATAAAACAGAAGCACTCACATGGTTTGCTCTGAATGATGGTTGTTGGAGTTAAACTTGTACGAGGGGATGTGTTCGATGTCGGCTTTAGTTAAACCGCGGGGTTTGGCCTCTCCTAGACGTTCAGCGAGGTTCAGCAGAGCCTGACAGAGCAACAGGAAGTGTTAGGAAAATTTGATAAAGGTGGCAGAACGTTGTGACAGCAGTGTTCCCCACCTCATAGTTCTCCACCTCTCCGTTCTCCACTTCCAACTCCACATTGATCGTGGGGGCCACGTTTGGGGGCACGGGTACTATAGATCTGCGGGACGTCAAGAGAGGAACATTATTACGTTACGGCTTTGGTAAATACTGCACGTTTGAAGGATTAAAAAAGACTCACAGGAAATAAGGCATGAAGTTGGGGTGGTAGGCCGATGGGGGAACCGTCTGCTGGGAACGGTAGCGCTGGCTTATAAATAGCCGAGGGATGAAGTTGGGGAAGGACTAAAAGATAAAATCGGATTCATTAAAGCATTCAAAGACATGTTTTATTTTCCCCGACTCGATATAAAGTCAGTAAACTCACAATTGTAAAGAGTTCCTGCGAGGGGGGGTCATGGTGGGAAAGGAAATGCAGCGGTGTGGAAGACGGCAGGGTGGAGGGGCCCTGGTGGTGGTGGTGGTGGTGATGGTGCGCGTAGTTGTAGCCTCCGCCTACTGAAAGCTGCTCTCCGAGAAGGTCGACCTCATTCTCAAGTCTCTGTAAGAGCTGAGGACACACACGCCAAAGGTGAAGCGCTTTACAAATAACACACCTGTGTTCACTGTTAGGAAGTTCTCAGTGTAAACCACTTACTGTTTGTGGCTGTTGTGACTGAAAATGCAGAAACTGTCCCGGCACCGGAAGGTGGGGCGGGTGGGGAGAGAGGTGGGGTGGGTGGGAGAGCAGGAACTGCTGGTCACTGGACAGAAGTGAGGGGAAGCCATATGGCACTGGGAAATGTTGCACCGAACATGCCTGCGGCACCTTCAGAAGGACAAATAACAACAGAGAGCAAAGAGTTACAGTCGGTCTTTAACTGGCAGTTACCCAGACTCGCCACAAGGGGGCAGACAAGTGCTACAAGCTGCCCTCGGTGGGTTCTGGGAGACCAAACAACCCACACAAGTTGAGCACTGCTCTGTTAATCTCACCGGGTGGTAGTGTTGTCCAGCGCTGATGACCACATTGCAGGAGGGTACTTGTTGTTGTGAGGAGCAGGTAGGGGGGAGGTGTTGACCGCTGCACAATGGCGTTGTGAGACCTTGGGGAGGGACGTGGGTCACCGTGTAGGAGACTGGAATATTGGCCTGCTTGAGTTAGAGAATAAAAAATGTTACCGTGCAGTCAACCATAACCAGTGGAGCAGACGTCTCCATGCAGCCTCACCTGATCGTGGAGGTCCATGACCACAGATCCCTGCTGCCGCTGGGCTCCGTGGTGCTGTTGCTGATGGTGATGGTGGTGGTGGCGTGCGGCAGGATGGAGTATTTGTGATGACAAGGTGGGTGGATGGAAAGCTCGGGGCTCTTCCAAGCCTGACCCCCCACTCCCAGTGGTAGAAGGTTGGCTGTAGGCACTGGGTGTTTGTGTTGGGTATGCCTGCTGTGCAGAGGGGTTGTGGTTGTGGCGGTAGTTTCCATCTTGGAGCTCTGGCGGCGATGGGAGGGCTTGGCCTTGGGGGGAGGGGTGCAGGTGATGGGAAGGTCTGGAGAGGCGGCTCCGCTGGCGCCTCACAGGGGTGCTGGAGGGTGTTCAAATGAAACAGTTCAACTTCCTGCAGTGTGCAGGGCCCACACAAGCAAGAGGGTGCTGTAGCAGGGCTGGGGAGCTTCAAATCTCCCCGTTTCAAGGAGCTCCAGGTAGAAAAACAAACAGGCCATACCTGCGTCTGAGCCGGACTGGAGTTTGGCATCTCTCCTGGTCGTAGTGTGCGAGGGAGGGGGGCTGTCTGCGACTCGGGGGTGATGACTCCCAGGGTCGGATGGGGGGCGACGGCGTGGAGGGTGGGAGAGCGGATGAGGTTAGCTGTTCCAAGACATAGTTACTGGACAGCCTTTGGCGCTTCGGTCTGGGGCTTTCCTCACTCTATAGAGGGAGGGGTGGAAAAAGGGGAGAGCGGATGAGTGTCATGGTGACCCACAGCACAAAGTTTGAATTAATTTCACCAACTTGAACAGGCTGTCGAGTTTTAAAACACAGACACTAAGCTCTTTTGTCACTCATGGCATTTCCTGTATGATCCAGCCCTCGCCTGTGCGTGTGTGTGTGTGTGTGTGCGTGTGTGTGTCTAAAAGAGAGCACATTACACCATCAGTGCTGTGAGGCCCTGAGGGTGGAAATGCACTTCCTCTTAGAACAAGGAAATGCAAAAACACAAAACAAGCACTCACAGGCCTGTGCACGAGTGAAAAGTGCACACCCTCAACTGGATTGCTTCGACAAAGTTGTTTGAGAAAGCATAAAAAAATTATTTGAAAAGTCACCAGCACACACCGAGGCTGCGACATTTCTGAGCATTTACTCATGGGAGCTGCGACTGACTCAGGAGTTCTCATCTCTCGGACTCATCGGTGACTCACTTCACTTACAGTCAAGCAGTGACTCCCACAGTCGGCGCCGTGCACGGCAGGAACAAAGATGCTCGTGTGTAAGCTCTTAGTCACTCGCCTGTAGAGGGACCTTAACTAAACTGGCGGTTCCTGAGACATGGCGCAACACACACCACGCGGTTACCAGCAACACTCTTTCCTCCACACCTCGCGCTCACAAGCCCCGCCTCCCCGCTCTGCATGTTGTTATAGTGTGATAAAAAAATGACGCAGCAGCTGTGACTTTTAACACACACACGCACGCATGCACACGGAGCTCGGCAACCTGGAGAGCAGCGTGATAGTGAAGAGGAAACAGCTGGAGTCGAGCGTGCACATATATGTACTTGCATATATTTACAGGATCTCGTTTACACAGGAGCAGACACTGTTTGAGCTCTGCTCCCTAGAAAAGTACAGAACCTCCTAAAGCTCCCGAGAGGCTGACGTTGCCGTTTTATCAACATGGATTTGAACAACATGTATTTTTCACTGTTGCTCGGATGTGACCCGAGCTGGAACAGCCTTTGGAAAAGACAATATCAATGGCGAGATGGAGTTTTGATCAGAATGGGCCGCGTTTTTTTTTATAAAATAAAAGGAAAGGGTAGAACCAGAACCAGAAAACATGGCAGCCGGAGCTGCAAGAGGCAGAAGCTTGGTGGGACTTCCACTGACCAGGCTAATAGCCCCGCTTCCACTGCAGGAACTTTTATTATTTACCGGGGATTTTGAGAACTCAGCACATATTCACCAAAATTACCCAAAATAAAAAACTCCTCCCCAATATTTACATTTTTTCCATGCAGATTTTGGATAATAAAAGCTTCCTACATGTTGGGCAAACAGCAACACGAACTGGTGAAAGGAGCCACAACAGCTAGAGTGGGTCCGACCCCCCCCACCAATACCTCATTACTTTGAGATGTGCTCAACACACCAAACACACAGATTACCAGGATTAAGTTTTAAACCGAGTAAGTAAAAGTTCCTAGAAATGATGGTGGAAAAGGGGCCGAATGGAGCTAAAGCATGAAAAGCTCCCGCACAGCGCTGACTCTTTATTGGCTGCCGTGTGCCATTAGATCAAGATGGAGGGTACCAATTCTTCACCCCAACCCCCTCTTCCAGCCAGAGCCCCCAAACCTCTTTACCAGCCACCCCAAAACCCTAGGGACATCCACTGTGCCCATTTTCAGGAGAGCCAGCCTGCTCCATCCCGAGCCTGACATATTTCATCCACACACCCCCGCCCCCTTTTCCTTTCTTCTATCTTAGAAGATGAACCCCTCTTGCGCGTCCCCTTCGCCTCTCGTTCCCTCCTCTTTTCCCCTTGTCTCTGTCTTCTCCAAGACCCCAGCCTGAAATGCGAGTGGGCGACACACACGTTCAGGACACGCACTTCTTAGACGGGACACAAACAGTGTGCTTACACACATGCAGACTATTGGCCATTAGTATGAAAGTTTGATGGCCCTGTCTACTCATATTAGGTGGCAGGGTGCTGTGTCAGACAATGGAGAGAGTGTGTGTGTGTGCGTGTGTGTGTGTCCTTGGCCATTAACCCATGTTCTAGTCAAACACTACACGTGTCTGAGCTGAACATGTTTTCACAAGGCCAGAAAAGTAGATAACAAACGGTGATTAATAAAGCCTTAAACACACACTGAGCCTTTCGAACACGGCCCAGAAACAGTGCGGACAGCTCTGTATCTAATATTTCGGCACATTCTGCAGCGCTCACAGTATGAGGACCACACACACACACACACACACACACACACACACACACACACTCTTACACTGGCTCCACAGTCAGACAGGGCAGATATCCTGAAGCATGAATGCAGTCCCACCCGCCCATGTTCTCCTTTGCCGTGTCTGCGTTTGGGGAACGCTCGCTCACACACAACCAGCGACTGTGACAGACAGTTGCTGCGGCTTCGCCGTCACTCTGAGAACCAAAATAAACAGGGGCCTGCAGAGCGCGTCCGCACAAATAAGAGGGGTACAAACAGAGCGCGGCGCTCCCTCTTCTGCTGCTAGTAATGGTGCGTGAACGTGCACGCTACACAAACAGGGTCATTTGCTCTCATAGTTTCATTAATATTTGCCGACGTTCCTCCACCAGCACTCAAACCCTCCTCCCTCCCCCACTTATTTTCCTTCCATCAACAAGATTTCAAAGCCCATTTTGTTTCCTCTGCCACTGTTCCTCCCTTCCTCCCCCAGCCCACTCCCCCCCACTCCTCTCACCAAGTCCCACAGCTGGAGGTGAAATCATTAGCAATGCCCCCCCCCCCAGTTTTGGCCTCCCATCCTTTCCGTCACCACCTCCAAGCTCTCTGCAACACCTTCAGCATCCTGCCATCCTCTTTTATTTATCCAAGAACTTTGTGATAATGGCTTCAATTAATGACTGCTCCCTTTACAGTCTAAGTTCTATATGCTGGTAACCAAAAATGGGGGGGGGGATCTTTGTCATATTCAGATCACTAACACAATTGATGCCCTAAGTGATCTGCTACGAGAGTTGAATGTGAAATCTCAGTACCTCCTCATTTTGGAACAGCAAACAGCAAAATGCTCAATATTCAGTTGTTTATTTGAGCCTAAATTCAAACCCAGTGATCTTTGTGAAGCACGACATGACTACAAGAACAAATACACACACGGAAACTAAAGGGAAAAAGTGACGGGTGAATTTAAAGGACAAGGAGGAAAAGATTTTAAACCCAGGGATGGCAGGACATGCACCTAATGAAGCAGCCTGACCCCCATCAGTTACAGTACACACTGGGCATCACAGTGATAACGAGTCGTGCATAATTATCTTAATAAGGCTACAAAACATGCAAGCAAGCACAAATGTTGTGTGTTAGTGGAGAACAGCTCACCTTATCGCGCTCCTCTCCATAGATGATGTCTGGGAGACAGTGATAGGACCCACCAGAGGCTCCTGAACAGACGCCAGAGCAGAACATTAGACATAGGTGCATTCAGTTTCTCCTAACATTGCTTTGCATTTGCTAATTAGGGATAATCTGTGTTCTATACGTCAACCCATCAAATTCAAGCAGCTACCAGCTGCACAAATGAAGCCACTGACACCTGAGGTGACCTAGGTTCACTGGTCCACGGAGGGGTATGAACCCCCGGGAGACAGGGGTCTGAATGGTAAAGGCAGCAGCCTCGGAAGCCACAGGACCTGGGAACGACATGGGTCCACCTCTGGACGGAGCCAAGTCTGGTCCACAATAGTGCCTGTGGGTTTTTTTTGCAGGTCTGTCATGTATATTTTTGATTTGGGAAGGTTAGAAGGCAGATCCTCCTAGAAAATTCCTCAACAGTTTCTAGTGGTGTGGTAGGCTCCATTATCCTGTAGGGTCAAAGGTTAGTCACCAGCATAGTCAGCCTGACACTGACCAAGCCAACGTGATTCACTTTAACTGTCAGTGGTTTGTGTGTGAACCACTGCATTAATAACACATTAATAACACTACACGTCGTTTGGTTACAGTACATTCCAGCGACTCCTCATTCACACCACAGAAACCAACGGCTGTGGGTGGCGATCTTGTAAAATGTGTCTAGGCAGGTCCACCAACAGCCTAAACAGACCTCCACAGACCGTATCACACTTTGTGTATCATTTCCCGATCCAATAGCGGGAGCTGGAACACCCTGCTGTGAAACAAACAGCGTGATTACATCCAGGCATTGTGTGGAGCAGCTCTCCATCCAGATACTTCATGCACTTAATCCCATTGTTATTGCTTCACTGGAAGTTGAATTTAATAAACAGCAGCATAAAACAATGACAACATGTTTGTGAGAAAGGCCATTGACCATGCGGATGGTGCAAAAAGGCTTAGACCCATATGGTCTACTGTTGTGTCGGATCCCAACCGAATGGTGTGTGCGTAAACACACACACACACACACACACACACAGAGTAATCCTGGATTAGAGAAGCTGCCTGGTGATACCGCTGCTTGTCTCCCAGCTAAGACTTTTACTGTGTCTATACAGCCATTCCTTTTCCCCATTGTTTTTCCCTTTTAATCAAGGCTTTTTTTGATTTGAATGCACATGTTTTTGCTCTGCCGTCCCACATGGTGGGACATAAGATGCTAGTGGGACATAGCATACACACAAAGGTTATAAAGGGTATAGTTTTCATCCCATGGTTAATTGTAGGCATGGTTGACGAAGTTGGGTTTTCACATATTAATTCCTCAACTCTTAAAAAGTTTTGCTCACAACGGAGCAGGCGAGGGGGAAGGAAGCGACTGGAACAGGATGAAAGGCTGTTTTCATCCAGATGATGCTGGATGTGAAGTGCCGAAGCCTTCGCCGAACTCCTATCCTGTGTGCTGCTTCCCTCATTCGGCGCTCATAATGGGCAAATATCCAGCTGAACACGGTCTCGCTCGCGCGTCGTCGGAGACTTGCAACAGTCAGAAACAGTTTGAGGCGCAGCATTTGAAACCATTGCAGGCTCAACTCTGGCCAAAGGACCGGCTCACATGAGCCCGACGAGAGCAAGTGGCACATTAGCAGGCATGAGACTGCATGCATCTCACAGCACAATTCGGATTTCATTATTTATACGATTCTCTGTCCAATTAGCGCTGCTGTATTGTATTTCTCTTCATAAGCTCTGTTGGTGTGTGCCAATGCGTCAGTGCCTCCCTGGGAGTTGCCTACACGTCCGATCTGACTGCGCTGCAGTCGGATTTTAAATGTGAGGAAACCACCTTCCAAACGGGTGAGAGTGGGGCTCCAGCCCGGTCAGACATGGTTCAAACCACCAGCAAATGTCGGCTGTGACAGAGGTTCATGCAGCTACACTTCACTCTGAATGGACACACAACAGCGAGGTTAAGATGAAGACAGAGGGGCGAAGGAAGACCCCAGAAGAAGGTGGCAATGGGAGCGCACGTGCGGCGGATGTATACGGGGAGAATGGGGGATTGGAGAAGATGGTGGAAGGGGAAAAAATACAAGATAGATGACTGGAGGGGGGCAAGAGGAGTCAGAGAGAGGGAGAGCAGGTTGGGGGTTGTGGCTCTCCCTCTTGACTGCTATTGATTTTCTGGAAGCCTCAGAGTGCATCAGCTATTTCCAACCATTTCCTGCATCTCTCCCTCCCTTTCCAATACACCCACCTGCCCCAACACATAAACGCACCCACACAGAATTCAGACATCCTCCTCCCCCTCGGTCTTGGTCCCCATCCCTTCCCGTGACCCATCTATTCCCCTATCTGTTGGCCTCTCTCGCTCTCATATATTCCTGTTGCTTCCTCCCAGTGCTTCATAAAGGGACACTTCTGGATACACGGGAATCTTTGGAAGACCTAGCTCACGTGTTCGGAGACGCATTCAGCCGTCTTTAGCTCACCCATGAAATCTCGTGATATTCCAAAATATTTTAAAACTGAGAAACCGTTCAGCAGGAGACAGTTGCCAGAGTCCTTGAGCAAATGTCATGAGGATTTGTTGTGCTCCATTAAGCACGCAGCATGCCGGTCATGACCTTGCAACCGATGCACTTATAGTAAACTCCACATCACCAAGCCAATTAATATTATTTCCTACACATTTAAACACTCGCTTTCCCATTCAGAGGCGAACAGCTCTTCAGTGAGCTCGTGCTTTTCTGCTCCAGGCCCACCCAGGCTGTGACCAAGC
Source organism: Takifugu flavidus (assembly GCF_003711565.1). Classification (NCBI taxonomy): domain Eukaryota; kingdom Metazoa; phylum Chordata; class Actinopteri; order Tetraodontiformes; family Tetraodontidae; genus Takifugu; species Takifugu flavidus. The sequence continues at coordinate 684,078 of NC_079525.1, forward strand.
ACGGCACGTGCACACACGCATTAGGCAGCGGTACATGGACACACACCAAGCCAACCTCTCCCTTTAAGCCCCCCCGTGGAATGACAAACCAACCTAGAGAGGGTGTGTACGGGAGAGAAAGTAACATCCAGAAGGTCAGAGACGCGTTTAAAGCCCACGTCAATTAAATTACCCGAGACCATCTTCACGAATGGAGCAGTCACACGGCGGCGTTTCTTATATATTCATCGTCACACAGCTGTTGTTGAAGGAGAGTGTCTAGTTTAAGGACACGTCAAAGATAATGCACTTTGTTATTGCGTCTCAGTTTTTGCTCCTGATAAAAACTCTTCACATTACGAGCGTGCAGCATCATTGCCTCAACGCGCGCGCACGAGCACAGCTGAACAGTCTCATATGCTAAAGTAAATAGCGTCGCTACGTTCCAATACCAACTGAAAATGGCGATATTGCTTATATTTTGGGTCATAAAACACAATAAACAAGGTTTTCTTCGAACTTCAAAAGTCAGTTCGAAACACAATCTTATTGCTTCAATAAACATCAGAGCAACATCGCATGTGGGCCCCCAGGGTGGCTGATCTTGTGGCGCCGAACTTGAGCGAAGACACATCAGCAACTCTAATAAAAAGTAGAGCAGACAACAGAAGCGGCGTCTTTAACGGTGCAATAAAGCTTTAAAGTGGAAACTCCTTATCACATTTTACAACAATGTTGCTGTGACTGTCAGGTGAAAGAGGGACAATAAAGTTCCTTTCTTCCACAGCAGCTCATAGAATTCACAGTTGCTGTCGCAACGTCACAATCATCCGAACCATCTTTGGCTGTTCGTCCCATTTTGGAAATTTGCTCAAACGAAAATTGAACTGTTCAAAAAAAGACAACTGGGAGAGAAAGTGCACGCCACAGAACCTCCAAATATATGCTTGTGCAAGGAGAAGAACAGGGTTATTACTGGTTGGATGTGAGGTAGCCCAACTCATGGAGGTAAAGGCCAGTGAACCTTTATGCAGCTCTCCTCTCCCGTCCTCATACGTCAGCATCCGTTCCTTTAAATATGTTGCCAAAGGTCTCGTGTATCTTCCTTTCCCTCTACTTTTGCTCATCACTCCATTTATCTCGTCCTCCAAGGTTGAATGCTTGACTGTCGTATGGAGACGCACGCTTCCTCTCTGCACTTTGCTGATAATTATACTCGTCCTGCGACTCCTCCACGGCCAGCTTCAGTCCATGGGGCCTGGTCACCTCTCGCATCTGCTCTCGTGCTTCAGTCTAATTACCTCTCCCTTCCCTGCCTTGTCCTCCCTCTGCACCTGACCTTCCCAAAGATGGGTGCAGCACTTCTGCTCATCAACTTCTGTAACCTCCAAATCAAAACAATGACTCCTTTCAGCCGCCCTCTTCTACTTTTACGGTACTCATCTTCTATAATTATTTAATTGACTTCTCTTTCTCCTTTTATGTATTAAATAAATGTACAGTAGCACATCTTATATTTATCCAGTATACAATTACTGCCCTGTGCTGCTGAGCTTACTCACCAAAATGTCACCATGAATCCTTTTTTGGTACCTTCACATTTGGGTCTCAAACATGAGACACACTCAAAGCTAAAATTAGCCCGGTAGCACACTGCAGAGTGGCATTAGCCGCCGAGCCAAACACAAGCTAGCTGGAGTCGTACTGTACAAGACTGAACTCAACTCAACTTCAAAAGCATCTGGGCGGTGAAAGTTGTTAACAACCGTTTAAAAACGAGCATAATGAAGCAGCACATAAAGGAGGAAGGAGTAGCGATGATTGAGAAGAGTGGGGGCGGGTAGAGCATATCATTAGCTTTCATGGGCCGTGCAGGTGACCGACTGAGGAAGAATGGACCATGTCCTTGTGTCTGCTCTCTCCCAACAAACAGGACGAATGGAAAGAGTCGGATGAAAGGTGTGTAGTGGCTGCAATGGTCTAGCTAGCCAGCTGCTTCGCTTGTCTACGAGATCATTCAGCATTACCCTGGGGTATAAATATAAAAGTAAACAGTGTATTTCCCCACTTCAAATAAAGCAGCTATTTGAGAGGCTTGATTGCAGCTGGATGAAGCACACCCAGTTTTTTGTGCCTGCTTGTCTCTGCATCCAACGCTGCTTTTTAAAGACACACACGCACACACCTGCATTCTGTAGATTTGAAAATGTACCCAGATAATGAGCGTGCGTCCTGGATAGCTGGCCAATAACTCCCCCTAGAGATCGAAATCTAGTTGGATGGCAGCACAAAAAAAGGCTATCCATTGATTTGTGTTATGCTACACGTCATAGGCGAGCAGCAATGACAGAAATGGACGCATATCACAGCAGACGGACTCCGACAGCTGTTATTATATAACTTAAAGCAAGTACAGAGAAGATGGACACAAAGATCCATACTGATGGAATTGTTTGATGTCTACGGCTTTGTGCTTTTATAATAGCAAAGCTTTCAGCCAAAACAGCGGTTTTAAGAGTGGTAAATTTGGAGCTAATCCTGGAAGGACCAGTCAGGTATTTGTGCACGGATGAAAATCGGCGTGCTCTTCAATGTCCTATTTCATCTCCCCAAAGAACCACAGCGACGGAGCCTGCTGAACGTTCTGAAAGACCGGTTTCTCGGTGTGAAATCCTAGCTGTGTCATTCCCATGTTGCGTGGTTCACTGCACCCCATTCAGTGACTGAGAACATGCGCGCATGTGTTCTACACACCCAGCATCGGTTCGTGCACTTTGGCCAAGTTAAGCTTTGCAGCGAGGCACAGACCAGCAGAGCTCAACTTGCTGCAACCATGGTAATCCAAATGGACTGAACACAGTTTAAAGCCCTTTAGAAATATGCACGTTATGGTTTTTTTATAAGTAGAATATTAGATTAAAATAACGCTACGGTAATTTTCCACATGCTGCGCAGTGCCAAAGTCAACCCCAATACTGTCTACAAGCTGTATTAGTATCAGAAAACCTGTACTTCTCAACAATAATGTCACTTTTAACCCTAAACTACCAGTTTGTGTTTTGTTTTTCCCTTTTTTTAAACTGCATAATTACACTGGAAAACATTCCCAGTTTAAAAATAACCACTCTCAACTGTACTTGTGGACAACGTCAATCCATGAAGTAAAAAAAGACTGGAAAGCCATTAGAAAGGGTCCATTATAGAACCCAGAAGCTTTTCTTTTGAGCCTGCTTAGATGAAGCCTAAAAACGAAGTGCGTGTCTTTGTGTTTTAGTTCTCTGGTACACGACCACACAACCATTGTCAGATATCATGCCAGCTGGGGAGGGGGGTTACCTGGTGCCGGGATCGGGTGCGCTTCGGGAACTGAAGAAAACCTCTGAATGCCGGCAGAGGCGTTGATTCCTGGCTGGTTCTCCGTGTGGCCGCCGGGAGCTCCGAGCGGTGCGCAACCGGCACCGTGCTGCTGCTGCTGCTGCTGCTGCTGCTGCTGGAAATGAAGATGCTGTTGCTGGTTTGGGTGGTGGTTAGATCCCATGAGTCCAGTGCTGGTAATTCCGTTACCATTCCCACTACTGTATTGCTGATAATATCCTGATCGGGAGCGCGATCGAGTCCTCGGGGGCTCAACGGCCATTTGGTGCGAGTGGAGCGGGTGGAACAGAAAGGAGGTGGACGCGGCGGGGGACTGCGGTGGAGTGCCGCTGATGGATCCGGGCTGTGTGTACCCTCCGAGTCCTCTACCCCCCTCTGCGCCCCCGTACTCTATTCGCTCTGCCGCCCCCGCTTCGTCGAATAAATCAGCCCCTTTGGGGACAGGCTCCGGGGTGGAGGGCAGTCGGAGGCAAACTCTCGGCTCCTGAGTTGTCGGCTGACCGGTGGCTGCGACTGGCATTTCCTTTTGGGGGATTTCCTCCGTTTCTTTTTCACCCTGTTTTTTTTCTCGTTTCCTCTGTCTACGACGAATAGTTTCTGTTAAAAACACAACATTTATGAGTCGTTAGCTGAAGAGTCGTGGGCCACTCTCTTGGGTTGGTCCCCCCCACGCTTGTTCTCAGCCGCTGCATATTTTGACAGCCCCGAATGTGTCGAAACTACTCCCCCCAAGTTTATATTCGTAACGTTACCAGACAGCGTGGTTCCTCCAGCGGGTTCAACGACTACCGGTCGTGTTGTATCTCACTTTACACGAATAGAAAACTTGAAAGGCGAATTGGTTTCACTGCGCACCGGCAACATTAGCAAATTTACGCGAAGCTAGCGGTGAGGGGACATGCTGGCCGGTCCAATAACGTGATAAACGCATCACGGACGCATTCTAGGTGCGTAATAACCGTGTACGCGTTTACGTTTACCACTTATCCGCCGCCCGTATCTCTGTACCGAGTCTAAACTAACTTTATCCACTTCAACAACCATCTAAACTTGCCTATCCAGCATGCGTAATTTCGCTCGCTAGCATGCAAAGCCATCCCCTCCTCCACAGACCAACACAGGGGGAAAAACGTATCGAGCCACCCACGCCTCGAATCCCTTTAAATTACTTTATTAGTTTAAAAAAAAACACACAAAACGTCGAGAAAAACTATGTCCCTTCATTTTGAGAGAGCAGTCGTGTAATGTCGTGTTTACTCGACAGGAGAGGAGCGCAAAGAAACATAAAAAAAGTAGTCCACGTACATTTCCAAAGACAGAACCGCGGCGCAAACCAACCCAATCTTAACCGCCGACTTCGCCTGTCAGTACGGTGGTAAATGTTCCGGGTTTCCCGGTGCTGGTACCGTTTCACCAACTTACCTTTAGCGTGTTCTCACTCAGCTGTAGTCCTGACTCGGATCTGTCGATGATCTGCTGAGCCCTGTGTGTGTATATGTGTGTGTATGCGTGTGTGTGTGTGTGTGTGTGTGTGTGTGTGTGCGTGTGCGTGCGCGCAGCCTCCGCCTCGTATGCGCCCAGCCTTCAGCGTGAAATGTGACAGACCGTCAACGTTTCGCCAGACCCGATCAATCGAGAGCAGAAAGCCGGACGCGTTTGTAGTTGTGTGTCGCACACACGCACACGCACATCCTCACGAACGCCCCGCGGGCAGGTAGAAACAGAAACGTCCTTCTTCTGTCGTTCTCTGGTGTTTTGATCATGTTCGCTTGAGTTGTTTTTGTTTAATTATCATGTGGTCGGCGATCGATTACTTTTGCTGTTAAATCGGAAGCTGTGGATAGTTGAGCGGCAGGCAAAAGAGCTTTAAATTATTTAATTACAAATACCAAATCTGTTGCAGCTGTTTCCCGTATTTGTAAAACGCTGTCAATGGTTGCATGGCTGTTATAATTGCGACGAAAAGAGACTACATATATATGTATGTATGTCTACACGTGCACGTGTGTGTATACATATACGTGTGTGTGTAACTGACTTTGAGGGCTGGATCCAATGTGCACTCAGCTCTATAATGGCAAAGTTTCTTGGAATGTGGCAGTTCCGAATATTGAGTAAAACTAAAAATGACACTTATGTCATAGATTTCATTGTAATAATGGCAAAAGTCATTATATGACCTACATGTATACATAAAAACGGACTGTGTGCTGCAAATAATGGGACTTGTGCAAGTGTGTGGCTGGAGGGTGTGATGGCTTGACGTGTCTGTCTCCCTCTGTCTCTCTCTCTCATGCACACCACATGTATTTACCTCTTTCAGTCTGCCTCACCTCCCATACTTCATTCCCTCAGACTTGTTCTCATTTCATAAACACATGACCCCTACCCCTTAACATCGAGTCTAAGACACACACACACACACACACACACACACATTCATTACACTCCCTTTCCTTACTTTGATGATATGCAAATATCCTCCCCTCACTCCTCCTCCCTCCCATGTCTTCCTCCCTCTCTGCATGCAGCAAGCTTCCACACACACACACACACACACACACACACACACACACACACACACACAGGCTAATGCATTGTGGCAGCGTCCACAGACAGGCGGGGAGGATCAATTTTTCACCCAGTGTGCTACCGATATTCATAAGATAAGGCCGTAGAAGAGAGGGCAAAGGCAAGAGGGGGAGACGGGGGAGACGGGGGAGGGAAATGATGAGTGGCTGTTGTAAAGAGAAGTTTGGGCAAAAGGGTGAGAGCAAAGGAGGAAGATGACTGGGGAGCAGTTACTCAGGAAGGTAAGCATGGGTGAGAAAGTAGGCGGGTGGGGAATTCTCGTGGGTGTGTGGGAGGGGTGGAGGCAGGATGAGTAAGTGGGTTAGGGGTGGTAGGAAAGGGGGATGGGATGTAGTAAGGGCTCAGGGGGATGGGGTTGGGAAAAGATGGGGTGGTAAAAGGAAAAAAGAGGGATGGTGTGAGTGTGTGTGGAGGGGGGTATTTTGCTGACTTGCTCTGTTATTGGTTTGTTCAAATGCTGGGGGAGGGGCAGCCACAGACCACGCTCTCACCAGCTGTAGGGAAGAGCAGAGTAACAAAGGGAGAAGAGGGAGGTGGGGGCAGATATGTGTTTTAATGTTGATATTCTGGTCTAATTAGATTCCTCTCTAAGTAGCGGAATGAATGGGGATAGAAAGTCAAGCAGTAGAAGAGGGAGAGGGTTTTGTTTGAGAATGCTGTTTTCAGTGCACACCGGGGGTTCTTGATCTATAATTCAATTTCACTTGAGAGACAGAGAAGAGCAAATTGCAGATGCGGGAACACTCGTGCTCACATCCTTATCTGTAGATAAGGCAGCTCGAGCACAGCTGAGTTTGGGATGACCCGTGATGCTTCAAACACTACAACAGTGCATTTATTCTCTTGAGGTTGGAGACGAGCAAGAAAAGAGAGACATTTCTTTAAATTTGCCAATTGGCTGAGATTTGAAACATGCGAGAGATGGAAACAGATAATATAATATAACCAGTAAGGAGAAAGGAGGATATCATTCCAGCACATATGAGAAGGCAGATTGAGGACCATGTGTTTGTGGCTCCCAGCTGAACCCCGCCTGCTAAACCAGTCCGCTGGCTGTGACAGACTGACAGCCAGGGAAATAGAGAAGGCGGTGTGTGTGTGTGTGTGTGTAGAGAGAGAGAGAGAGATGAGAGAGAGAGAGAGAGAGAGAGAGAGAGAGAGAGACTATAAACGGAGACAAAGAAACAAAGAGGTAGAATGGCCAATTCATTCTGACCCCAGAATAGAAAGGTACTGCAAAGAGAAGAACAGGAGAAATGTATGAGAGAAACTACAAAGAGAAAGAGACAGGGACACATACATGGGGAATGAGAAAGCAAAGGGGGCTGAAGCCAAGCTTTCTGTGGCTCAGCCAGACTGAAGCGGTGGGACTTGGCTGGTTGTAGACCCTTGGCTTCAGTTTTAAAGCGAGAGAGGGGAGAGAGAGAGAGAAAATCACAGTCAAAAAATGAAAAGGGCAAAGAGCTATGCCAAGAATGCACAGGCAAGAAGCAACACATTAGGTTTGTTCCTTCTGCCCATCTTTTTGTTTTCCTAAGCAGGTCTATAACCAAATATTGGGACCAGATTCAAGACATGAATGTGATCTAGTCAGAACCCTGGTGAGTGACTGACTGGCTATGAAAGTTTAAAATTAAGGGTAATGAGCATGACATCCTCTTGGCACACGGTTCAAAGTCATTTTGTTTAACTTTTAATGGCTTTGGGATTGTAACATGTATGATTTATCACTGCGCTCCAGTTTTGTGAAGCTAAATAGTAAGAGCGTCTCGAAATACGGCTTTCAATCCAAAAATAAATAAATATTTGAACTGATGTATTTGCCGTTTTAACACGCACAAAACTGAAGTTTGCTCAGTGGGTTTGATCAGGGTTTCCATGTGTGGTATTGTCTTTGTGGCCCATGAGCAAAAAAAGCAAAAGGCGGAAATCAGGAAGTAACTTGGTCCCCATGAAGGTTGAGTTTTGTCCTGCATCAAAAGAAAGCCCGCTGCGTTGCCAGGCAGCCTGACAAGCACCCACATTGCAATGATGCCGACTGCAACAGCTGCAACATTGATTGGTCCATTTGTTTGCCATATATTCCCAGCCACACAATTCCAGTCACTTCCTGCTACATAATGTTAACCAACAGACATACGGACTGAAGAAATCTAATATAACTTGAATGCTTGTGTGTGTGTGTATAACAGGCATCAGTACGTCCCACCTGTGGGGGGTTACATTGGCCCACATTTTTAAACAAACCAACAAACATCAAAACATCCCAATCTGATTGACCTAGCAACTGAAAACTACTAATCACATAGTAATCATGATATCACTATATGGAGGAATGAATGGACTTATAGGCTTTGCCAGATTAATAGTGAAAAACAGGGTCTTATTTTCCTGACTTTTCCATCTGTTGATACCCTAAGTAGAGGATTATAGCTTTTAGATCATCTGACTCCAGAAATGCCGTCACAGAGGGGGATATTTGTGGAAAACATGTCCCCAAAACTGCTCACTGTGAAATATTGCATAGAATGCCAAGATATGCCAGTTTCTGTTCCAAGTGATTAGAGCACCAGGGTAGCTTTGAACAGTAACTGTGAAGCCAAATCTTTCTTCTTTTCTTTCTCTTCCAATTTGGCTTTGAAAACAACATGTAGGAAAAGTCCTTCTGAAAGGGGAATGAAGACAGTTGAAAATATCATAAATTCCACCAGACAAAATGCCAGTACCGAAAATAGGTAGCAGAGAGTCCATCAGCATATGGTCTTTTGGTTGATTTTCATCTGTAGAATGTCTGAAATGCTCTTTGATGGTGTTTGCCATATGTCTGTTGCTGTGAGCCTGAATCATGTGTGCACACAGCTGAGATGCAAGCCCAACAGCCATGTCATATTCTGGGCTCAGTGGAGAAAGGAGGATGCCAAAAAAAATGAAACGTGATGATGAGTGGGTTGCAAGAGCGAGCGGAGGGAAGCGAGCCTTCCAATAGGGCTTTTTACTCCATGTGAGTCTAAGTGTAGTTTCATGTGTATGCACATGTGATCAAGAAGTTATGTGTGGGAAGAGGGAGTCCTTCCAGCCGTTTTCTTTCCTGAGCCTCTTCCTGTTGCCCAGCACACACACACACACACACACACACACACACACACCACACACACACGCACACACACACACAGAGCTCTCAGTGCTGGCGTCAGAGGGTTCGGCCAACCCAACAGAGGAGACGGTTGAGAGGAGCCAGTGTTTCTCTTCCTCCTCCGAGCTCAGTCTGTTTCCACCCCCTCTGAATGTTACCATAAATCCTGTCCGTGCACATATTCCCACACCTCTCGTCCATTCTGTGTTTCTTTATCATATGACTTGGCAGAAAGAGAAACGCACATACGCGTGTGCCAGTTGAGGAACGTGTGTGTTTGTAGAGTTCTGGCAGTTTTCACAACGTGGCCTTACCAAAGCTCCTGTGGGAAACGTGGTTTTTAACGCCCCCCCCCCCCCCCCCCCCCCTTGTCTCCTCTTGTTTCATTCCTCTCCCTATTTCACAATTACATCTCTTTTGTTCCTCAACATGTGGCCGCTTTTATTTGAATTTCTCTCCCATTTCTCCAGCCCACCTGATGGAGACCTCTCTGCTTCTTCATTGAACTTCTCCACTTTCTTTTTTAAACAATTTTGCTATCAACTGTAAAATAATGGCCTTTTTCTGAATATACCTCTACTAACACTGTCCACACAATGAATGCTGATGGAGAGGTGTGATGGGCTATCCTGTGGGGAGGGCTGGTCAGATGAAATACCTGCTTGGTGTTCCATCCCTCTGCAAAATGTAACACGCAGGAGAGAACTGCTGTAAAATATGCAAATAAAGAAGTACTTCATAAGCCTCAGAGGTTCTTCTACAACAAAATGAACACTCAGAGGTTCATCAGTGTGTGAATCCTGGGAAATACGTTACTGCTGGACTATAAGACCATTTGCAGAAGAAACCTCTGTTGTTTCCAAACAATTCTGCTTTTTTATGTTAAAACTCTTGTTACTATGTTCTCTTTTAATACCTGTATTGTCTTTCAAAGAGCAGTTTCACCAAAAGGGACCCATCAGTTTATCACAGCACACTTTGAAGCCGTAAAACCTTGTTTCCACTGTACGAGGGGTCAACCTGACGGGGTCAGCCGGGCCCAACCTGGACCTGAAAAAATAAGAAGAAATATCCAATTTTTTGTGTTTCTTCTTGGAATGCTCATGTGGCTTTCTGTTCTTGAGTTACAGTGTGGCGAGCTCAGTCCTTTAAATATTTGAAGGTTAATTGAGCTGTAAAACCATAGAGGGCTGTTCAGCCAGAGGCTGGACCCAAACTGTAGGAGACTGAAGCACAAAATCTTTAAGGTAAAAATAGTGTTTAAAAAAAGAAAAGAAAAAAAAACAGAAAACAGTTCTACAACTATCACAGGAAAAGAGAAATATATGAGGCAGCGCTCTAGTGCTGGCACAGCCCAAAGCTTGCAGAATTATCTGGCACTGGAGGGACGCCACCACCAGCTTTTTAAGGTGAGTTGACTAGTGATCGGTCACAGCTTGGTGAGGTGCTCTCGCCAGTTTCCTGCCCAGATGAGCCTAATGAGGGTGACAGAGGGAGAGAGAGCCCTGGGAAAGAGGAGGAGAACCCAAACAAGTAACAGAACCCATAACATTGACAGTCTACGTGTGAGCTATTGGTCGTCGCGACCTTGCCCGTGGCTGGCGATTGGGTTTAGAACCAAACCTTGAAGGATTGCAGACCCTGATTGGACATGATGCCTTCAGGAATGCCACAGACAAGCTTGGCCGTTTCTAAGATGGATAGGTGTTGAGGAAGGGGAACAAGATGCACAGCCTTAGATAACCAATCTGCAATTGAGACATGGTAATGTTACCCTCAAATGGGGCGAAAACCTTGTCATAGCTTTGGACAACCATTGGCCACAAGGCTGTGTCGCATTGCACAGAAAAAGCAGGCTGCAACAAAATCTTGGAAGTCTCTGGACAATGAGGGCCATCAAACGTGTTTATTGGCTCAGGGAGGGCAATCAATGAGCACCAGGATGGTAGGCGATCCTAGAGGGACGTCACCACTAGAGCATCAACGTTATCGGCAGTGGAACAAGCATCTGAGTGGGCAACCCTTTGGAGCAGGATGTTGCTGGAGGGCTTTCGGGCCTCCGGACTTCCTGTTCCACCTGCCCCCTAATGGCTCTGACCATACAGGAAGAGGGCAGGATGGTGTCCATGGCCCCCTCTTCTTCATTGAACAGACTGAACTGGCACGACGGAACGTCTGCTTTCGGATTGGTCGGTCCTGGCGGATACCCGGGTGAAGTTGAGCCACCCCATCAGCTTGTCAGGTGAACAGAGCGAAGGTTAGACACGATTTTCTCATCTGTCCATAGGTAAATGCAAAAGAAAAAGAAAAGAAAAAAAGACAAGCTGGAAACTCCAGGAAGGAAAATCAAAAAATGGCTGCAAGGGCAGGTAACTGGCTCTATCAGGGAGGCTCTTCCTGACAGTCACAGGAAAAATACGAAGGCGTGAGGCAAAGCTCTAGTGCCGGCACCGACTCAAACATGCTGAATTATCTGGCTCTGGAGGGAAGCCATGATCACCCTTTTAAGGTGAGTCGAATGGTGATTGGCTGCAGCTGGGTCATGTGCCCCTGCCAGCTTCCTGCCCAGGTGAACCGATTGAGAGTCATTTTTATTACAGCTGAGGTATTTTTTTGAACATTGTTTCAAAAGTATGTGCTAAGGTGGTCCGATCTGGTTCTGCCTCCTCCCGTGTCTGTCTCAGCTCAGTTGTGAGCACGTGTGAAGTGAAAGAGACAGAGCTGCACTCGCTGACCTCCACGCTGACTTCTGCAGCCTCGCTCGCACTGCCAAGTTCACCAGAGTTCACCTTCTTCTTTTGTCCCCACCGAGCAAAGGCTCGCTACTGTCTCCATCCTTGTCTCACTCGTCTCTCATCTCACCCCCGCCCCCCTCCCTCACCCACCCCAGGTCCTCTTCCATCACCCTTCCCAGGAGAAATGGCTCTGTCCATGAAGCAGACCTGTGCTAACCTTGCTTTCGCCTCCATGCTTTAGCCCCTCTCGTGTGATGTCATGGAAGAGAAGCTTTTTGGTGCCTGTGTGTGTGTGTGTGTGTGTGAGAGAGAGAGAGAGAGAGAGAGAGAGAGAGTGTGAGTAAATGGGTGAGTCAGTGAAGGCTTGCCTGTGTATGGGATATGCAGAGTGATTAGAATAAAGAAAGGGAGAGAATGGAACAAGTGTCGTGTTTCTCTTTTTGTCAACTCTTTTTAATCTACAAAAGTGGCTGAAATCAGAAAGAAAGAAGTGAGGTGGGTCTGTGAACCACTGACAACTGGGGTTGTGTTCCACCCTCTCTTCTTCCTCATTTTTTTTGCCATCACTGTTGGACTCTAGAGGCATTTAAACTTCCAGTATGAATAACAAATGATCACAGGATGCCATTATCGCAGCTCTATATCTGAGTTAGCAGCTATGCCTGTGCTTGTATGTATTTTTATATTATCTGGTCTCCTGAAGTTTCACAAATGTTCCATTTGTTTCCTTTTGTTTTTCCACATTATTGCATGAAATTATTGAATAAATGGGCCTTTCATGTATTTTTAACACTGATGTCAATGAATGTGAAAAATGCAGTCTTCAGAGCTCTGGCATTTTCTCTGTCTTGAGATTGTGTTGTACTTAAAAAATGCCTTAAAACCTCTAATTCCTTTAATCTCTAAATCCATTTGCTTTTTTTTTTTTTTGTCTTTTACCTGATACATGTTCTGCACAAATGTAGTATTGGTCCAATCAGATTTTTTCACACTTCCTGTGACGTTTCACTCACCACATCCTGGTTCTGTCTTCACAACACGCCAACACATCTTCAGTTTTAACGGTTTTCCTGTCAATTTTCACTTCACACTCTGGCATAGGATCAAGTTTCTCACCTCACATGCTAAAGTGTGCACTCCCACGCTGAATAATAAATAATTGTATACCATTATGGTAGACTACTGTCCAATCTGTGGGAAGCCTGTTTACTTCGGTGAGTCTCCCATTTGTTTTGCTTTTGCTCATTTTATTTTTTAGTTTATACGCCTGTCTCCCTCTCTGTGTCTAATGGTAATATATGTCTTGCTCTGTGGAGTTCTTTTGATCTCTTCATGTTTCTGTTTAAGTGGCTTCATCTGAATGGGAAACGAACATAACGACAGAGAAAAGTGATATTAATGGCCAAAATATGCATTTAATTCCAACATGATGGAGTAAAGCACAGCTTTGTGCACACTCTGAGAAACTGGAGGATTATTAGTCACATCTGTGCTTTTCTTCTGCATGATGACTCAAAATATCTACTTTAAAAAACATGCTTTGATTTTGATGCTTCAAAGAGAGTTTTTTTTCCGAGGCAGAATAAATTGGAGCTTTTGAATCGCTTTCTCCTACTCATTGAAAGACACGCAAATGCAGGAGCACTTGTAACAACAGGATGTGGGTCCAGCCAAACAAGTCTGTGCGTTGCTCTCTGGATTTCCTCCTCTGGCTTTTGTCTGTAGCTACAAGCCTTTGTTACACGCTGACATCATCACTGCTGTTTTACATGTTTTACCATTTTCACTTGTGATCACATCTACTAGTAGGTTCAAAAAGTCTGATGGACCATGGTCAACTGACCTCCTTTCCCCGTTCACCAGCACCACCCAATTTTGGCCCCTTTGGTGCTGATGAGAGCCACAGCCAGCATTCAGACCATAAATCACCCCAGAATGCTCCATTTAGGAGCAGAAGGGAGGAAAACCATCCAGGTTACCGACAAGTGTGCTACTTCTTTCTTGTGTGCAGCTGAGCGGAAGAGGTCCTTAGGGAGAGACTACCACCCTCTGTGTCTGAAGTGTCAGAAGTGCAGCCGACAGCTCACAGCTGGACAGCATGCTGAGGTAAAAAAAAAAGAAAAAGAAAGGCGTTTATCAAGAAAATGACACCCTGAATCCATGAATTCAATCATGGAGTCGAGGTTTATGTCATGTAAAATGTGCTGTTATTGTTTCAGCACGATGAGAAGCCGTACTGCTCACACTGCTACCTGATGAGATTTGGTGCACGACGTAGGTGCTCTCTCTCTCTCTCTCTCTGTCGCTCACACACACACACACACACACACACACACAGTCATAGTTATTGTCTGAATGTCTTTTCTCTGCCTCTCCTTCAACAGGTAACAGGTGACAGTGTCGTACTCCCTCACGGACAGCAGCCACAGCCTAAATCGACAAATACAGGAAAGCAGAATTGCTGTGAGACCGATATCGAGCAAACCCTCTGCCTTAATTTGCCATTTAGGTCTCTGCGAATTGAATTATTCATTGGTTGCCTTAATCATGGTGCTATGTGTGTGTTTGGTCATGCTTTAATCATAAAAGGGTTCATTTGTAATAAAACAAACATGAAGTATTAATAAATGCATTGTTTTGTTAAAAAGAAAAACAGCACTGCCTTGTGATCAACACTGACAAATGAAATATGTGAGCATGTGAAATGAATCAATTTAGATCTACCTAGAGAAACGGGGGGGAGAATGGACAAGGGTGAACGCTGCTGGCACTATAAACAAGTTTTTATGACTGGATGCAGGATCTGCTGGCATGGGTGTTACATCATGACACACACACACACACACACACACACACACACACACACACACACACACACACACGAGTTAAGCACATATGTTTTAACTACACATTACCTAAGTGGCTTTTCATGCATATATCCTTGAACAACCAGGGATCCAGTCATCCGGGGAAGTGATACATTGACAGGAGTGATGGGCAAAGGGAAAATGGGCTGATGGGATTATTTAAACAGCCAGGGAAAAGCTGGCAGAGGGGGACCCGTGTTGCGATAGCACGTCTTTGAACATGTCCATCTCCTCATCCCCTCAGATCCCTCCTTTATCCTCACCTCCCCTTCCATCCTTGCGCACTGTGAGAAAGCCGTTAAGGTCCAACAGCATCACCTACCGGTGCAAAGGTAGATACCCGTGTGGCAGTTGAAAACACCACCTGGGCAATTCGGACACGCTTTGCCAACTGAAATAGAAACTATGGTCTTCCTAAGTTCAAAGCCAGGGGGCTTTGATCATAAAGCAAGCAATTATAGTGAGTGACCTTGAATTACTGATGTGCTATATTGCATTATGCTATTGGCATCACCAGACCTCAAACCTTTAAACCTTTAAAGTATTTCTTATCTTTCCTGTACTCTGGCATCACAACCTCAAGTTTGATGCCCAACCGCATTGTTGTGAATAACCCTAAATACCCACAGCCAACCCAGGTCTTGTTCATCGAACTCAGACCCTTCCAAGCACCTGGATTCTCAAACCTAAAATATTAGTCCATAACCTGCTGCCAACAACAGCAAGTTTTCCACCAACGCTCAACATCAAACGTTGGTCCTTCAAGCCGGACTGAATGCAACCCAAGATGCTCATGGGCAAGGCAGCATCAGCCCCCGCAGGGCAGGTTGGCCAGGTTGGATTCCAGCCATCCATGCACCCAGCTTCACCAGCTACTGTTTCCCACTGTCGCAGCCATGACAGCAGCAACCTGAGCTGGTCATCCTGCAGCTGTTCATATACCCACAGTAGGTGTGCATGTTACTCTGTTGGTACACGTCTGTCTTAGGGTCTGGGGTCTGTCTTAGGCTGGGAGATATCCACCACCTCAACCAGCGATCCTTCCACCGAGACACCCTCGAACACCCCGCCCCCTCCTTTCCTTTCCTTTCTTTTCCTTTCCTCCATCACTGTCTCCTTCACCCCTGTAACCCCTTACCTTGATAGATCACATGACTGCTGTGATGCCAGCTGGTTGACTGCTCATTTGCATGTGCTTTAGCTTCACTCCCTTATTAGAAAGAAAGGTTGCATTAGAGGTGTTGAGGGGAGAGTAGTAAAAGGGGAGTGTGATGCAGAAGAGGGAGGGATGGTTACTGTGACAATTCAAATAACCGAGATAATCCATCTTCTAAAGGAGATACTGAGAGAAATGAAGGTCAAATTGGCTATTGTGTGTAAGAACTGGGGTTTACCAGAAATCCAAACTAATATGCACCCTCTTCAAAATCAGTATGGCCCATGTTTTAGTACACTAAAGTGTAAACAGGCCAATGAGGAGGACCTGCATACAGACAGATTACACCTTTCTACGTCCACAAACGAGTTAGAATTTTGTAATGTAGAAGAGAAATATTATATTTATAATGTAATATTTGACGTCTGAAAGTAATATTTTAAAAAAACGAGTTAGAATTTTTTAATGTAAAAGAGGAATATTATATTTATAATGTAATATTTGACGTCTGAGAGTAATATTTTTTTTTTTAAAAAACGAAATTTCTTTGGAATCACGTGATCGAGCCTCTTCCGCGAATCACATGTCTTGGTTTCGCGCATGCGCATTGAATCAACGCGGAAGCGGCCTGAGTGTTTCGGGGGACGTCACTGCTTTCGTTTGAGAGGCTGCGTTTGTGTGTGGAAACGTGAAATGGAAGGGCCACATTTGAGCAGGAGTTTAATTTAATTGACAGTACTTTGCAGTCTACGTGTTACCATCCGAGCCGCCATGATGTCAGAATGCGACCCAGCGGAATCCGAGATCAGCGAACCGATGTTGGTCGCCGGAGCCACGGCACAGTCTGTTCCAGAGTGCGCCTCCTCGGACCCGCTGAAGGTCCTATTTGACAGAAATAGGCTGGGTTTGGGGGGCTTGGCGAACCCCGGTGTGGCCGTTCGTATTTCGGACTCTCGCGAAAGCGTCTTGACGGAGCTGGAGACGGACGGCTCCGGGGAAGAGGCGCTCTTGTTGCCGTGTTTAGCCGGAACCGCGTCGTCTCCGCGCGGTGGACGAGACAAGCGGAACAAGCGGAACAGACACAGCTCATCGTCGGATAAAGACACCCTGGCCTCCCCGGGTAATTGTCTCAATTTTGCAGATGTCGGCAGATACATAAGCAGCTATTGGGCTCATGCGTAGTGAGGAAATACCTCGAGGTTCACGGGAACATCTGTGCTTCAGGTAACAGGACAGTTCCGGTTCTGGAGCTTATTAGGTGCCCTGGGTGTTGTGGGGACAAGGAAATGGGAGGAAAAGGAAGCTATGCAAAGTTAAAAACCCACCTCTGGAGTCTGGATAAAACTTCTCAGGCATTCTTGGGCATGTTAATGGTTTGGAGTCTCCTCCAGTCAGCTGATGGAACAGGCCTGTCACTGTTATCAGGCCCAGATATGAGCTCATTGATTGAGCTGGGACCTTGTCCGCTCACATTCACGTGGCATTCACTGAGTCCACGTATCTCCTCAGTCCAGGAACACTCATAACGGCACAGATTTTAACTTTAACTCGGTAATGGCACCGTATTCTGAAGCTGAAGTATTTTAGCCTGTCTGATATTTTGCCTCGCCAAATATTTGCAGTGTGCAGGTGCTTTGGAAGCATTCGTTCCATAGCACCTGCACACGTAGCCTCAACTCATAGTTGTTGGTGTGTCTCCCACAGTATGTTGTGATAAGAGGTTTAATTAGTAGTGGTAGTAAGAGTTTTATGGTGTCGCAGCTGCTGTGCCATGTTTGAGCACATCATCCCCATGGAAAATTCTAACAACCGCATCATGTGATTCTTTCAGGCGTGTGTTTAACCGGAACCCTCATCTTCTTTAGTCCTGGATGAGGCAGCAGATCATCATGTAGAACCTTCCACCAGCACCTGTGGGGGAACACCAAGGGGATTCCTAGCCTGTCTGGGGGTGTAATACCTCCATCATGTCCCTGTTTTGCCCCAGAATGATCCCCCCCCTCTCTCTTCCTCACTCTTACCTGAGTATACGAGTGCATTGGTGCATAAACCCGCTGCACGATTCCCTCAAATGAACTTCCCAAAGTGCTGCAGTGCCTCGGCCGGACTGAAGCCATTGAGATGGACTTTAAATATGCACAAGGCAAGTCCTCTGTGTAAGCAAACACTGCGGCGCCCAGGTTAATGCTTGGAAAGATGAGGATGATGGCAAATTATAGAAAAGTAGAGGGTAAAGAGTCATGTTTACTAGGTTTAGATTAATGGAAACATTCTTTGGTCCCCATGACAGCTGGATTATTACAGACCTTTATTTCAATACTCTTTATTTGGTGAGTTAAGGAATCAAAGTGGAAAAGCTCAACAACTATTGTGACAGTATCTTAAAAAATGACGCGATGCATCATGTACGGCTAACTTGCATGCAACTAACTAGCAAAAGTCTACCTAGAGCTCCAAGCACAATCAGGGCCTAATTTGAGGCTTCCTGATGCCAAAATAAATGTGAGGCTGCTGAAACCATATGTGTGGTGTGATGTGGAAGAGTGTCTTGAAACTCGCGAGGCTTTTTAAAGGTTTTCTCTCGGGTCAGCCGTGTGGCTAACACCACCCTGACACTTAGCTGCTTGCTAAATTAGCCAGTTCTCTGGTCTAATTATTGCACGGTCGCTCCCTTCCTTCGTGTGCGCTCCTGGAGCCCCTACAAGTGAACAGGCGTCAACGCTAACTTTGTTCCTCTTATTTTTCTGTGACAAATGGCACAGTGACTGTTCTTCCTCCCAGAGTCTCCCCCCTCATCCTCCCCCGTCTTTATTGGGACAGATTCAGAGCATATGGAGCCTTTGTGAGCTGAGGCAACAGCCCGGTTTGATGAGGAGGTAGAAGGCTTCCTGTCACATGACTGGCCCTTCATCAAAGGGACAGTAGACAACGCGCATTCTTCTGACGGCGGTTCGAGTCCGGATATTGTTTAGAGCTTTAACACAAAGAGGAGCTTTATTTTGTCCTCTCTTCACAGCACAGATGTTGAAGTCTTTTCTCATGGTTCTTCTCACCTAGATTTGAACCTCGACTGGTCTTTCTAACCACAGATAACTGCCCCTCGCACCTGACTTCACCCAGTGCATGCTGGGTAAAGGTCTGGCCTGGGTAATGACCCTGAGCGGGGTTAGCAGCTTAGAGGTGCGCTGACAGATAGATTATTTGAGAGATTAAGAGATTTAAAGCCAATAAATGGGTCCTTAATTTCCTCCGAAGCTGAGAGCAAAATATTTCTCCCGTCTCACCCATTTGATTAAAGTGAGCCGGTCAAACTTCAGGGAGAAATAAGCTGGGGAAAAGTGTCCGATTGTCTGGTGGAGCGGGTCAATCATCAGTGGTTCTGCACCTTAATGTTGTCCTCTTTGTCTTCTAGGTGCCAACTGTGGTGACTTCAACTATTTTCCCGATGATCCTGAATTTGCAGACATTATCCAAAGGGCAGAACAAGCCATCGAGAGCGGCGTCTTTCCAGAGCGGATTTCTCAAGGATCCAGTGGGAGCTACTTTGTCAAAGATGCAAAAGGGGTGAGGAAAACAAGACCTTTGTCTTTCGCCTTTTATCCCGTCAGGCTAAACCTTTTCCTAAGCTAAATTATGCTAATTTTCAGTCATTTAGCTAATTGTTAGGATAGCCTACATGCATGTTAGCATCGCATTAGCAACTTACAGATATTGTTCTCTGACTTGTCAGCAGCATCTCTGTCACTCTATGTTTCCTCAGGATGTTTTAAAGCTTGTCTCCTCATAGAATAATAAGCTGTCTGCATTCAACATCGTTGGCGTGTTTTTCATTGCCCTTTTATTTTAATCTTTCATACAGAAAATCATCGGAGTCTTCAAGCCAAAATCGGAGGAGCCTTACGGACACTTGAACCCCAAATGGACCAAATATTTTCACAAGGTAGCGAGAGTGGTGTGTTTTTATCTGTGTGAGAATAAAAACGTATAAACACCTGTGGGGTAACAGTCTTTCCCTTGCTGCCCCCGCTGCCCTTATCGCACCGTCTCTCCAGCTGTGCTGCCCGTGTTGCTTTGGACGGGGCTGCTTGTTGCCTAACCAGGGTTATCTCTCTGAGGCTGCTGCCTCATTGGTTGACACCAAACTGGGCCTGGGAGTGGTGCCAAGAACCAAGGTAAAGGCTGTCAAAGTTCTTTCTTTGTTTCTGTGGCACGTTTTCCAAGTTTCCTGTGGTGTTAAAAAGCTTCCACTGTTCCTAACAGGTGGTGTACCTGGCCAGCGAGACATTCCACTATAGTGCCATTGATCGAGCCAAGTCGAGAGGGAAGAAATATGCCTTAGAGAAAGTGCCCAAGGTGGGACGTCGCTTCCACAGAGTGGGCCTGCCACCCAAGGTAAGACTCTGCTTCAGACTGTTTGGCCTGGGACCCTGAAACCCTGGAAGCTTTTCTCTGTTGCTCCTCACTCAGGGACAGTAAGATCAGATTGTTTTGGGGTTTGAAATATCAGCTTTCCTGACTGCTCCCTTCCAGGTGGGCTCTTTTCAACTGTTCGTGGAGGGCTACCACGAGGCGGACCACTGGCTGCGGCGGTTCGAGGCCGAGCCCCTGCCGGAGAACACCAGGAAGCAGCTGCAGTCGCAGTTCGAGCGGCTGGTGGTGCTGGACTATGTTATTAGAAACACAGGTGAGGGCGTGTCGCTGTTGACATTCTGGAGAGTGTCGGCCAAACTGTCATTTCCCGGATTCATCTCCCGTTTCCTCTGTCAGATCGAGGGAACGACAACTGGCTGATCAAGTATGAAAAACGAGGTGGCGAAGGTCAAGAAAAGGTAAAGCTCACCGAAGGCTCTCGCCAGCCCTTCTGCTCTGTGTGCCTTTAATTAGGTAATAGAACTGAGTGGAATATGGGGGTGGAGACCAGTTGACCTGGTGAACTGGAGCCTGGGCGGGACTGGGAGCCACCTGGTTGTTATGGGTCCGGCTCCAGTTCAGTTAGGAAGCGCTGACACCAGTTAACTGACTGGGCGGTGATGTGGACGAGTGGTCAGGGGGCCAGTTTAGCCGTTGGTGATCCGTCAGTAAGTAGTGGTGACATCTGCGACCTTCTCTCCTCTCATTATAGGATGCAGAGTGGCCCGAGAGCTGTTCGGAGTCCTGCATCAAGATCGCAGCCATTGACAATGGCCTGGCCTTCCCCTTTAAACACCCCGATGAATGGAGAGCCTGTATGTACCTGCCCCCCCCCCCCACTCTTTCTTATCTACATTCTTTATATACACTCAGAGATGCAGGCAGCTGGATTTGAATGCTTTTCCTCAATCCAACCAGCATCAAGTCATGGATTCATTTAATTAATTCCATAATAACCTTTGCTATTAGACGGCCTCCGTTCTATCACTGTATAAATCAAACGTCCAGGATGTCAGAAACAGCCTGAAGACACGCTGGAGGAGTGGACAGTGCGGGCTCGGCTGTCGTTAAGGTGTATCTCTTCATCCTCTTCAGATCCCTTCCACTGGGCCTGGCTCCCCCAGGCCAAAGTGGCCTTCTCCCAGGAGACCAGAGATCTGGTGCTGTCCCGCCTGTCCGACATGAACTTTGTGCAGGACCTGTGCGAGGACCTCTACGAGCTGTTTAAGGTACACGCCGGCGCTCTGCTCTACTCCTCTGTGTGGGTGTGAATGACCGTGACCCCCCCAGCAGAGGAACATGTTGCTTACACTGGCTGTTTTTGTTTTCCTCAGAGGGACAAAGGCTTTGACAAAACCATGTTCGAGAGACAGATGTCTGTTATGAGGGGACAGGTGAGTGTGTGTCCAGGAACATTTAAAAATGCTAAAATATGGAAATGTCTTTTGATGTTAGCCGCATATTTTCAAAAGGTTTGTGATAACGGATCCGTTAATGTGGTTCCGTATTCGGGCTTGATAACGAGTGTTTTTAAAGAGACGTTGGTCTCCGTCCGCAGGTGTTGAACCTGATCCAGGCGCTGAAGGACGGGAAGAGCCCCATCCAGCTGGTGCAGATGCCCCGGGTGGTGGTGGAGCGCCGCTCCGGAGGGCAGGGGCGCGTGGTCACCCTCGGCAACGCCTTCACACAAACCTTCCACTGCAAGCAGCCCTTTTTCTCCTCTTGGTAGTCGGACACGCGCGGGGAGGGGCGGACATCTGAGACATCAAGGGCGTTACCGTGGCAATAGAAGAAGAAAGGCTGGCGTTTTTGCCTTGGAGAAGACTGGGAGCAGCATCTTCCTGAGGCCTGAGCACACCGGTCCTCCTGGTCGGACCTGCTCAGACGTCAGCGGTGGTTTCTGGTTAGATTTATTTCACCCAGCTGTCGGCTGTGACTGGGCTAATGGCCAAAGAACAAGCACTCGCAAACCACGTAGTCACGCACCTCCGGTCCAGAAATGATTCACGGGATACGAAGGGAGTTTTCCAAAAACCACGTATGCTTATAGGATCTATAGTTGGGAATGTTTGACTCTTCCTCAACGGGCTGAAACCACAGTGTTAGTTTTCAGCGTCCTCACCCCTCACTGCCAAACTCTGATTGTGGAAGGAGCTTTAAAAAAATGCCTCCTTCCCTAAATCCTCACTGAAGCCGTTGTTGGAATTTTTGAAACTTGAATCTGACTCCTGGAGGGGGAGAACCACAGGTTGAATGTAATCTGTTTACGATTTCTATCCACCTTTTTTGCTCCTGAACATTTCATCCCCGAATGCCATCGGAAACACGACCTTTTTCTGTAACAATGAATGTATTTGCTCTTATACTCGTATTTATTTACTAGTGAGAAGCTTTCATTGGGACGGGGGGGGGGGGGTGGCGGTACAGTACACAGGGGGGGGGGGGCGGTACGGTACACCTGATTTCAGGACAATATTTCACTGGTTCAATAATGTCGTGTTTTCTTATGTATGCATCTGAAACTTTTTATTCCAAACTCGATGATTGTATGGCAGAAGTTGTATATTTAACAAGAAACGACAAAATAAAATCTGGGATTTGGATCTGTGGCTCATTTATAGCCCGGACAGAGATGAGCTAATGGTGTATCGATCCTAAATAACTGTTTCAGAGACGTAGTGACGAACCTCGGGAGCGTTCGCCGCCCGATGACCTCGGTGAACCCAGCGTTGGCGCCTCAGGTCAGTGAGCAAGTCAGCGTTGCCATGCGGACGCATACAAACGTATGCATAATTTACCTGCTCTCATTAAAGCCTGCGCTTGCATGTGCACACCAAGCACGTGCAGCAGCACATGTCCACCCACTTCCTCTGCAGTGGGCTGTGCTCCGCCATGACAGGAAGGCTGTGGTGGGAGGTGAGCGGTGCGATGCGGCGGGCAGGAAAACGCCAAAAGAAGCATCGGAGCATTCGCGCCACTTTGTAATTATTCTTAGTAACATTTCGCGCCGGTGTTTCACGGCCGAACGCTGTGTGTTTCACACCTTAGACACAGCAGAAAGGACAAAAGACAAAGCCAAGCATGGCTTCATGTAGAGGAGCCACAACAGGATAAATGCTACATAGATATCAAGATGGGAAGATGGAGAAATGGGGGAGTTGTTGGGGGAGAAGGAGAGTTTATTTTATTTATCCACAACACATGCTTTGTGTGTAAAGGTGGGCCATTATCTGCATTTAGATGGAACAAAGGAGTCACTACTGAGACGCTTGGCTGTGATGGTGGTGTGTGTCCACCAGATGGCGCTTTAATGCAGGTCCCGCCGGGCTCTTCCTCTCGGTCTATATATAACTGTGGTTTGAAGACCTCAGATGTTTGAGTACGTGGAGAAGAAGAAGAAGAAAGAGAGAGCAATGAAGAGGGAGAGCCACTCTGACTGGGGAGGCTGTAATAACCCGTTGGTTAACCTCTGGTCTCTGAGCAAGGCTTAGCTACTTCTGTCCTCATGGATGCTGCCGATCTTCCCTCGTGGCACACTTATGCATTTCAGTCCTCAGGTCAGGTCTTGGGTGTTCTTAGTCCCCATTAATAATGTACATATACCTGCATTCATGTCAACACCTCTCACATGCTGGAAAGGAGGGTTTACTTGTGTGTTCCGTCTCCTCCATCCATGGATCCCCTCCCAAACTCCCTTTATTACTCTCTGCATGCTCTCCCACAGTGTTGGTGTTCAGGGGTGACCTGGGTGCCCTGGCAAATGCTTTTACCTTCACAGGTGAAGAACCAAATATTTCTGTCACTCAGGACGCAGGACAGGACAGAGAAGAACAATAATGCTGCCCAACTCCCCACTTCAGAGCGAGCAAAGCCCCAAAACAAAGTGTAAAATGCTGCTCAGTAGCTAACCTCCCCCCACATCCACCCCATCTGACCCCTGGGAGGCATCACCCCCTCCCTTCCTCTCACACACGCCACCACCAGGACAGATGCCAAACTAAGACTCGTGCGACAGTGTGTTGGACAAGGTGAGGGGGCAGCAGGCAAACACAAGGGCAAAGGTTTAACGTGTGTTTGGAACGGGAAGACAGAAAATAATGACCTGAATAGTGACTTGACACGATGCAACAAAGCGTCAGTGTTGAGTTGTGCTGGCTTGTGCCCCCCCGGTGACCTTCGCTGACATGTGACTGTTGGCAGCTACACCGAGGACACGGGAAGGAGAAGGAAAATAACTGGAGCGGAGCGGAGGAGAAAACGAGAAAAACAGCACGGATGAATAACATCCTATTAAATCAAAAGGAGTCCTTTGCTGACATCTGCTCCGTTGTGGGTTGTTTTGTCTTTTTGGTTTTATTCTTATCAGAACGTATCGTCTCAGCAGGACACAACTGGCTGTCCTGGAACAGACATCACCAATACGTCACGAGTTCCACATCTGGAAATGGACTTTCCACAGTCTTCTTCATCACAATCCTGCCACCTGGATCGGCTCCTTCCTGTGAAACCCACCACAGCAGAATCATCTCCAGCCACACTGTTACGGTCAGGCCCGGGTGGAGGGCAAGACTCTCAGCAGTGCACACAGTGAGATGGACAGTCCCAGGTTTGTCTGCCACATTACCTGTGAAAAGGGGGAAAAAACCCGTAATTATTAGGCATTGTAGTTTTGAGCGGGGGTGTTGAAGGAAAACTGACTGCAGTTGCAGTTTTCTCCCACTAGAGGGCGTGTTGGTTTTGCTCTGTGCCTGACGTGGCAACTGTTGGTCGTGTCCTGTCGTGCACTGGTTTACCCACAGGTCTGGTAGATGTTGAGATAGAATACATTACGACATCTAAAGCTGCTCTGTTGCAATCATTGTCCGAAACACATCTGGACTGAGTTTATAGGAGAAAAAAAAAATGTCGCGCTGGCAACTGTCTCAATGTGAACTGAGCAGCGGAGAAAAGTTTTCTGTCACAACTTTCAAAAGATGATGAGACGTTCTATGAAAGGCAACAGAGATTATATGATAATTACACTGATGAATGCACACATGGTTCCAGATTCACAATCCTCAGCGGCCAAAAAGCCAGAAAAACAGACATTTCCTTCAGATGGACCCTGGTTGTCCAGTCATGAAGATTGAGCAATGCTAGTTGCTTTAATATCACTTTACACCTCCTGTGTGTGGGCGCTCTCATCCTCCCACTCATTTACCCTTCACGGTGGAAGACTGGGGGGGGCAGAGGTCCTTGGAATCTGACATCCATGAGGAATAATGGTCCTTCAGGTCCTTCACCAGATAAAGACCACGAGGCGTTCGCAGTGGGGCGTCTTCATAGCGTATGTAACGTCCAGCTGTGAGTCATGTGACCTCATGACCTGGTAGATGTTGTGACTGCAGCCAGGAGCGGTAAAGTGCTAATCAGAGTCTGCTTCCACACACACACACACACACACACACACACTGAATATTGTACTCCTTTACAACTTGACTTTCACAATATAAACAGGGTTAATGCAGCTCTGGGGGCCGTACGAGTGTCAGGCTTTGGTCGTCTTAAATCTCCACGTTGGCATTAGTTGGGATCCTAAATCAAACAGATCTAGAGAGGATCCATAATGAAGACGAGTTGGCGAAATGAGCCCAGCTATAATATCACCATATAATTATTGCAACTAAATGCATTAAGATGACATCACAGGCCACCAAGTGACCTTGTATCAACACAAATCTGTATTATTACATGTTGTTATTATTACATGTTGTCTTTTCTGAGCATTTACTGGATCTAAAGTGGCTCAGGACCAACGGCTGATAATAGAATTCCAATCTCTCAGTTTCTCTGTCAGGATTGCTGAGAATGTATGAGTGGAAAACATTCCCAGTGCTTGGGATCCCAGGGAAGCAGGAGATGCTCTGGCCACTTTTTTGGCTGAATGCTCTGCAAACTGGGGGCATCTGTCTTGGCAGCGGAGCTTTAGACAGATCGGAGTCGGGAAAAAAAAACCCAAAACGCTGTTAAACTGTGGAATTACAGTAGCACGGGCCATAACTACTTCCATCTGTCGGTCTCTGTAGGAGTCAGCCCAGCAACGCTGCCGTGGTAACTGACTGAGATGGGAGCGGGAAAAATAATGGGACCAGGGAGTGGGTGTGAGGAGAGGAGGTAAGAAGGGAAACAGAGACGGAGCGTCTGGGATTGTGTAATGTCGGAGAGCCCGAGAGCGGCAGACGCGCACGTTGACGCCTTCGGTCGTGCATTTAACCTTAAAGCGCCGCGCACGTGTAGTAAAATGGTGCACAACTGGGACAAAAGGCTGCGTGGGGAAGGTTCTCTTTTCCTGAAGGCCACGTAGTTTTCCAAGGATAAACGAGGGCTGGAATTCCAGGCATTCCTGCGAAACTGCGATTAGTTTGAGTTTTTCTGTGGAAGTTTCCACGTCTGCTCGGACTGGAGAGAGAACAGATGTTTCATCCCTCCTTTCCAGCTCACTCCGAGGTTCATCGGAGGAAGGACGCATCACGGCGAAGGAAGATTCCCGTTGTGCGGGATTATCCGTTTAAAAGGAGAAATCATTCGGTGCTTCCATGTGAAAGGCCCTCAGCACGTCCAGCTGCACTCCGACTCCCTTTCCTTCACTCCCCACGTAAACACAGCTGACACCAAATTCCCTGGTAAGACAGTTGTTTAGTCCAACTGGTCCAAATGGGCGGAGTCAAAGAAAGATCAAAGTTCTGACATCAGAGATTTTAAGCCCCGCCCATCTGCTTTGGATTTAGCAAGATTTACAGGGATGTTTGGGTGGATTAATCATCCAGCAAAGTCACTTCCAAAACTATTGTAGCCAAATCTGCAGGGACATACACGAGGAACTGGTACGATTGTAAACTTGAGCTGGAGATGCTGGAAAAAAGGCAACAGGAAGCACAGAATAGAGCAGCAAACCAGGACGCTCCCGGATCCTGGAATGGCTTTTCTGCACATCCAGGCCGGAAGAACGCGTCTCCTCTCACCTCTAACTCTGAGTCACAACAGTGGTTCTCTCCAACTTTTTTGCGCAGGTCTTCTTCCAGATGGAGACACTTTTTTGGCTGTTTTTTTTCTGCGTGCAGCCTTTGTGCTGGTCACCAGGGCCACGGGGAAGACGTGCGCCTCCAATCATCCAAGCCGCCGAAGCTGGCTGACGTCCACGGAGCTCTGATCTGACCTCTGATCTGACCTCTGATTTGGCCTGAATGTTCCCAGTCCTTCACGTCCTGTCGTGTTTCATTTCTGTTTATGAGCCCTTTCTCAGGTTCCTCTGAGATGAACTGACTCTGAGAGGGACAGTTTCTTCTGAACCTTCTCCTGCTGATGCTGAACCTTCTCTGCTGATGCTGAACTTCTCCTGCTGATGCTGAACCTTCTCCTGCCCATGCTGAACCTTCTCCTGCCGATGCTGAACCTTCTCCTGCCGATGCTGAACCTTCCGTTGCTGATGCTGAACCTTCTCCTGCTGATGCTGAACCTTCTCCTGCTGATGCTGAACCTTCTCCTGCCGATGCTGAACCTTCTCCTGCCCATGCTGAACCTTCTCCTGCTGATGCTGAACCTCTCCTGCCCATGCTGAACCTTCTCCTGCCATGCTGAACCTTCTCCTGCTGATGCTGAACCTTCTCCTGCTGATCCTGAACCTTCTCCTGCCGATGCTGAACCTTCTCCTGCCACAGTTTTCACCCCTTGAGGGACGATTGTTTGGCAGCTGCGTCCACCTCTGGACTCCCATTACAGATCAGAACGAAGATGAAGCAACAGCTTTTTATAAAGGTGAGCAGCAAATTTTGAGTTTGTTAGCTAGACGTAAATACATAATTGGAAATATCGTCTTTTCTTTGGAGTGAAACAGAGTTTAAAGCAGCAGAAAACATATATAATAAAACATCACGGCCTCCACACAGAATTCCTTAGTCATGATGTTTTTTATTGTACACAAAAGAGAATAAAAACATTGACGTGCAGGTCATCATGTGGTCAAACAAAACAGAAATATGCTGCCTATCTATTACCAGCTTTCCCCGATGTCTTAAAATGGAAACAGCCTTTATTTTGTTTCCCTCTGAGGCTTCTGGACTGTTAAATTCAAATAACTCAGCCCACTAAAGTTCAGAATTTGCTGCTGTTCTCAGGTTTAAGTGGTCATGATGTTTTTCAAGCCTGAAGATAAGAGCTTTCCGAGCGGGATCAGTTTTCCCTTACAGTATTTTGCCTTGGCAGGAATGTGCAGTAGATCCCCAAACAGCGACGCATTAAAGCATTCCGTACATGTTTTTACACAAATTCCTCCATTTCGTGCAGCCACATTCATTCTCTGAAGGAATAAGACAGACACACACACACACACACACACACACACACACACACACACCACACACACACACACACACACACAACACACACACACACACACACATTAGTGGGCTCTGAAATTCTTTTGTCATGGCTCCAGTGAGAGCTAAATCCTGTGAGCCCTTTTGTCCGTCTCACTCTTTTGGCAGACTGCTGAGTCATGCATACTCCTCCTTCTCCTCTCCCTTTCTGTCTCTATCGTCTCTTTGGCAGCCTTTTGCTCAACTCAGTTTTTTTTTTTAATTCTTGGGATTTTGAATAATGCAGAGCCTATAGTGTATTTCCTGGTCTTGTCTTCTGTGTGTGTGTGTGTGTGTGTGTGTGTGTGTTAGATGCACGGTTTGTGGCTGTGCTAACGCGAGCGTCTCTTGGCTACACAGTTTATCTGAAGCACTGGACTGATGGCCTGACATGCTTCAGAAGCTTGGCTGGTCTGTGGTTTATGGACAAGGTTTGCGTACGTATGGAAATGAGCGTTGCTGAAAAATGGCGCTCTTTATTATTTAGCTTTTACTGGTGGCTAACAGACGGGGAGTTTTTATTTGTTTACGCTGGCGGTCTGTCGGCGGCGTCGACGCCCCGCAGAGCCAGATGGTGACAGAGTACCTGAAACCAATCAGAACAGACGGTCTGGGGGGGGGGGGGGGGGGGGGGACACATGAGAAATGAACAACACATCGACTAAAGGGAGAAAAAGCTTCATTTCAGCAGCAGGTAGCGGAACAGAGAAGCTTTACGGTCACGAGTGTCCTGGCGCCACAACTAAAAACCAAATAAAGCTGCATCAAAACATCCTCCAGGGAGCAATTTAAGAGAAAAACATGAAAAAGAAATCAGATAGCTAAAGACATGTGGTTCCACACGGCCACCAAAATATTTCAAAGCCTACATCTGCATATTAATGTTATTAGGAGGAAGCTAAACATCAAAGAGGACACGTGCGGGTTCACCGGCCACCTCCGGCTCTTCTGAGGTCGCCTACGATGTGCTGAGAATTATCTTTTTATCCCCCTCGTTGATAATAATTGTCACCCATTTAACAACATCCTGCCCTTTCGGAGGAAAGGTCACGTATAAAAAATGAAGGATAGAATTGACAACGCCTCACTGAACATTAGCAGGACAGGCTAAAGCTACAAACAGCAGAGCGGCAGGACAAAATTAAAGCAGAATCGCTCCTTTCTTGCCAAGTGACACTGACGTTCGTGTTCTCGGCGAGTGCGGAACAACGAGCGTGGATTTGTCACGTCGCCTTCGGTCGGACTGATGTAACGTCAGAGGGAAAAAAAAAAACCTCTCACACCTTCGGTACGTGAGAGCATCACCCTCACATAGTCACTCCCTCAGCTGAGCGCTCACAACATCACCATGTGATAGCGCGCGCGTGTGTGTGTGTGTGTGGTGTGTGTGTGTGTGTGTGTGTGTGTTGTGTGTGTGTGTGTGTGTGTGTTGTGTGTGTGTGTGTGTGTGAGAGAGAGAGAGAGGGGAGGGAGAGCGACAGTGTGGGGGTGTAAATGACTCCATGTGTGTCTGGACATGTGAGTGTCTGTGTGACTTAACATTCTGTGTCAAGCATTTGCCATATAGCTCACAGGGCTGAGGCCTATTTATACACCCGGACCCCCCCCCCCCCCCCCCCCCCCACGCTGGAAGCCCCTCACCCGCGACATTTGGTTCCATTCTTCCTCAAATTATCTTGCCGTCCCCCCAACACACACGCACACACACACACACACATTATGGGCCATGTCGTAGCTAAAATGCCCCGTTCTCTGGTCCTGGTCCTGGTCCTGGTCCTGGTCCTGGTCCTGGTCCTGGTCCTGGTCCTGGTCCTGGGTACAGGGACCGCAGGAGTCAGTGGATCCGCAAAGGTGTGGTTGTTCTTTCAGCCTCTGAGGAGTCAGTTTGGTTTGGTGTGTGTAAAATATCTGTTTCGGGCACGTCGGCTGCACTCGCCGTCGACATCAGTAATTCAAGATGGCGGCTCTAAAATCGCTGAGCGTTTCGGTAAAAGCGATGATGCAATATGCATCCATTTTTCTCCTGGTAATTTATGAATAGTTAAATATTGTGATAATGCCCCGTGTCCCTCCGAGGCCTCTTAAAATCGAAGCGTTGCGTTTGCGTGGGGGTGAAAGAACGAAAAGAGGAGCGAGGACAGAAGGGCAGATGGGCTGGAGCTCCACGTTGTGTTTCGGACCGTGGGAATGGCGGCGTTACGTAATGATAGTAAACGCTCCGAGTCATCCAGCCGGGGGGGGGGGGGGGGGAGTCGGGTGGACCCTCCGCCTGCTCACAGGACATCTTAAGTGCTCGTGCCATCCACGTTGGGTTGCTTGCGTAACAGTCTCTCCCACCATGGGAACCAGGGGAACACGTGACCACAGAGAGGGCTCCTTCTGGCTGACGGGTGATTTCTCATTCCCCCCCCCCCACTTTTCTCGCTCCAGCGTAGCAACAAAAGGGGCTTTTCCTTCCACGCAGAACTGACTGGGCTGCTGAGTCCAGCGCCGCGTTCTCCTTAAAGCCAGTTAGATACGTCCAGGGTGTCTCTCGGCCCCGAGCCCGGTGACGGCTGGGATGGACCCCAACATATCCCGCGACTCTGATGTGCAATACGCATGTATGTTACAACTCATCCAGTTATGGTTGGAATCCACATCGGAATTCTGGTTCTTACTGACCTTTGAACCCGTGTGTGTGTTTCTCCGAAGGTGGGGGTTCAATCAGGATGTGTAGTTTTATTTTTGCTCTCATTCTCCCGGGTACATGCTGTACTCTGGGGGAGCGCCGTGCACGTGAATACCCACTTTATTTACATGCTTTGTGATATAAATATATGTCATTTGTGTTTTCCCACATTGGGATGCATTTTCGTTACCACACAGGTGAACTCACAGCAGGAATATTGTATCATACATATGTTGTATCCTGTATTTTATCATTTGTCGACGCTCCATGTTTTCATCTTTTAGCTGAGGGTCCTTGAGAACTTCTAAGTTGTGCCACCTCAAAGATGCTGCAACGTTCCCGTATCGATGTGTCGTGCACACCCCCGCCCAACATCAGCTTCCTCGGTTCCTCCGTCGGAACGATTATTCCCGAACGCCATTCCCGATATTGTCAAGAAACAGTATTTTAAATGCCGTCTTATGAGGGAGATTAACGCAAATCACTGCAGGAGAAGCGTGAAGTTCAAAGAGTTAGGCGGCCACAGGAGAGCTGGTGTTGCTATGGAGATGAGTGATTCCGTGTGTGTGTGTGTGTGTGTGTATGTGTGCATCACCTAACGATTCAGGGGGGGGATGCTGTCACTGTGGTCACAGCGTGATCCAGTTTGTTAGCTCTGTGTGTGTGTGTGTGCGTGTGTGTGTGTGTGTATAAATAGATAGATAGATCAATAGATAGCTAGCTAGCTAGCTAGCTAGATAGCTGGATGGATGGATGGATGGATGGATGGATGGATGGATGGATAGATAGATAGATAGATAGATAGATAGATAGATATAGATAGATAGATAGATAGATAGATAGATAGATAGATAGATAGATAGATAGAACCAGAGTACACACACACACACACACACACACACACACACACACCACACACACACACAACACACACACACACACACACATTCCGGATATTTGTTAAATTCCAAGCAGCACCAAACCAAATGCTCACGCATTCACCTTCACCCAAGGATATTTTGCACAAACAAAGTTGAGAGGGAGGCAGAAGGGGCGCGTGCGCGCACAGCACGCCATCCCCATCTTTTGATATTAGCTCTTGCTCGCGTGAATATTGTTCAAGCGTCACATGAGGCAGCAACTGGCTCCACGTGCGGGGCGCACGGCATCGCCAGCGAGAGGAGGCACCGCGCAGTGCGCATGAGCGGGAGTAAACGCGCAGCACTTGGCAACCTGAACTCCTCATTCCTCCAGCTCGCTCGCTGTGGACCCGCACGTGGTTAAAACCGAACAAGTGAGCAGGACGCGAGGAACAATTCAGCGGAAGTGAGATATTATGTTTAAAAGTAGCCGCTGCCACTGACGGACGCTAACAGGAAAGAGCCGTTCAGCACTGGACAGCTCTCCCCGCACGCACGCGTGGCATGCACGCGGCCGAAGTGGCCGTCCGTCACAGTTCGTGGGCGCCGCGCGCAGATGCTCGGCGCTGACGCGGAGCCGCGAGAGATGAGCGGCATCCCGGAGTTCCTCCTGGAAGTGTGCGTCCTGGTGACGGCGGTCGTCTCGCTGCTGACAAACCTGTCGGTGCTGCTGTGCTTCTGCCAGAGCAGCGAGCTGCGCTCCCACGTCCCCGGCATCTTCATCCTCAACCTCTCCTTCTCCAACATCCTCCTCGCCGCCGTCAACATGCCCTCCACGTTCCTCGCCGTGGCCCGAAACGGGAGACCCTTCGGGGACGCCTTCTGCCAGGTGGCCAGCTTCGCCGAGACGTTCCTCACCACCAACGCGATGCTGAGCATGGCCGCGCTGAGCATGGACAGGTGGGTCGCCGTGGTCTTCCCGCTCAGTTACTCCAGCAGGATGCGCTACAGGGACGCGCTCCTGATCGTGGCCTACTCCTGGCTGCAGTCGCTCGGCTTCGCCCTGACCCAGCTGCTGATGGACTGGGGCGGCTACAGCCACACCTACGCCTCGTGCACCCTCCGCCTGCAGGACAGGTCGCGGCGGGTGGCGTACGCCGCCTTCACGGCGCTGTTCCACTCCAGCAGCTTCCTGCTCTGCCTTCTCGTCCTGTGCTTCGCTTACCTGAAGGTTCTGAGGGTGGCCCGGTCCCACTGCAAGAGGATAGACGTGATCACGGTCCAGACCCTGCTGCTGCTCGTCGATATTCACCCCAGGTAAAAACCCCGAATCACACCATGAATTTGTGCGCGTGGAATGTTTGAGCTACGGCATCACTCCATCGTGCGTGTGTGTGTGTGTGTGTGTGTGTGTGTGTGTGTCAGTGTGAAGGAGCGGTGTCTGGCCCAGCAGAAGAAGAGGAGGCGGCGCGCCACCAAAAAGATCTGCATCTTCATCGGCTCCTTCATCCTCTGCTTTTCACCGTACGTGATCACCAGGTAAGGACGCCGCCGCCGGTGGGCTCGCGCGCGCTCTCGCCAGCGCAGCTCACCTGTCCGTGCTCGCCCCACCTGCAGGTTGGTGGAGCTCGTGCCCTCCGTGCACGTCCCCCGGTACTGGGGCGTGGCCACCAAGTGTCTGACCTACGCCAAGACCTCCAGCGATGCGTTCGTGTACTGCCTCCTGCGGCAGCAATACAGGAAGGTGCTGGTTAGCATCGTCTGTCGCCTTCTGAGGAAGAACCCGTACCCGCTGTCGGCCTACAGCACCAGCAGCACGCTGGACACCACGGACGACAGCTGCACCCTCAGAGTCACCTGAGCTGGGAGCGCGCACGTTCAGCGGTTCATCGCCTGCAGAAAGGTCAGAGGTCAGCCGCACGGGCGCTGACGAGGATTCAGCGGTAAAGGTTGCGAGCGACGGGATTCCTCGAGCCGCCGCGTTTTTGGGGGCGCTGCAGCCAGGGGGCGTCCGGAAGGCCGCAGGCTGCGGTTGCCATGGCGTCGGGCTGTTTGATGCACTGTGACGGAAGCACCGCATGACGGACACAGCCCTCGTGTAAATGTATAGTTTAAGGAATCTTGAGTTTGATCAGGAGTGGTCTTAGAGTCTCACTGTGTTCTGATGACTGTTATTAATAATAAGATGATAACAATAATTATTCATGTCTGTGTTGATATTGAACCTATGAGGTCGTTATTTGTGTTGGGATGTTTTAGCACCGTGAAATAAACTAGCGCACATTAAAGAACGATGTTCCACGCTCTGTGTGCGGTGTTTATGTGGGAACGGCGGGACCTCCTGCCAGACTTTCAAACCGGCGAAAATAGAAAATGGGATCTTTTTTTCCGCCCCTCTGCAGCAGTGAAGCGGCCCGCCGCTCTTTCCGGAGAATCTCAACTTTAAAAACAAAAGTTTCCTTGGAACCTACAGATCTTTCCAGTTCACGTAACCAGCTCACCCCAAATTTGCTGCACGGGGGTTGAGGCCCAGACTTGGAGGGGCCAGGCCGCCGTTTTCAACATTCCAGCAGATTCCAATCCAACAAATGTAGCTTCCGCCTGTTAAATCTCCGTTCTCGCCATTTTGGCCACTGCTGCTCCTATTTGTCTCATCTTCCTCCTCTTCGACCTTTCGGGGTCCCTCTGACCCGCACTGCGGCGTCATCGCACCTACAGAGACGATCTTTGGTGAGCGGATCATTCCTGCTGTTAAATGTGCTGCAGGCACAATCTATGGCCAAAATAAGAGGAAACTTACCTAACGCCCCCCATCCCCCCCCCCTGGCCACGTTTTCTTTGCATACACACACAAACACACACAGGCTCGCACACGTACGCGCAGCTCGGGGCAGTGAAACATGATCGTTCGCTTCTTGACGCAGAGCCGCGCAGGGATGCTCCGCGCAGACAAAGGAAGGAGGTTTCTGTGCAGAAGGTGGTCGTTATCACTCGGGGAAAGTCGCAGCTCGCCGCCACATCGCCCATCACCGATGTCAAGCGGCTCCACTCAACCGCAACATGCGTGCAGGACTTTGGTTCCCGTTTCTGAGCTTGGTGGGAAGTTGTTGGTGCGCGCCGCCGCAGACATGTCACCCCGGAGACGAGTTCTTAGGTAAAAGTCACTTCAATTTCACCAAGAATGATCCAGCGTGCTGTCGTACCCGGAGCCTCCGGTAAAAGCGAGTAAAAGCCGCGTTCTTAATGGCATGAGGCGCGTGTCGCTCGTGTTTTTTGCAACTCCTTAAATCATTTCTTTAAGAAAGAAAGAAAATTAGAATTCTTTCTTCCCTTTCTTTCTTATTTAATTTGTCACCTGCTGTTTTTAAAACCTCTTTATTGCTGCCACAAACAGCCATTTAGCAGCTTTTGCCTTTCTTTCGAAGCAGTCGCCCCCTGGCGGCACATGCGCGAATTGCTTTAAGGCGCCCTGATCGCTGCCTGTCCTGTGGTTTCTTCCAGGGATCTGTAGCAGCAGCAGCGGGTTGGAAGAGAAACGTAGGTGGACTTTTACATTCCCTTTGCATTCTGTTCCATCCGTGATGCTGAATACTTTTAAAAACCAGTGTTTTCATTTATTAAACTTACCTTTCCCAAGTCAAACTGCCACTGCGACAGGTTTCCTTCTCAGAAGGTTAAGAGGTCAAATGGACCACTAGTTGACGCAACTGTAGAATATCCAGATGTGAACGCAGGGAGGGAAACATTCCAGCATCAACATGCCATTCCAGCTGTGATGCAACATTGGATTCTAAAGCCAAAAATAAAGGAAAATATCAGAAAAATTTGTGTGTGAATGCGATGACGACAAGGTTTCGACAACGTTCTCTGCGTCTTCTCTCCCTCAGCTACGTGCACAGAGCTCAACCTGGGCTACTGTAATGACCTGGAATACTCCAGGTAGGATTTACCCCAGATAGTGCAAACCTTATTATTCTGGAGTGGGATATTTTTTATCCACTAATGAAGCTCTATGCGGCCTCTCCAGGACGATCTTCCCCAACATCCTCGGGCATCGCACTCGCGTGGACGCAGAATCGGGCGCCGAGTACCTGCTGCTGAGCGTCATCCACGGCCTGCTCAACGGGGAGTGCTCCCCTGAGATCCGCCTGGTCGGCTGCTCCGTCATCGCCTCGCCCTGCCGCAACGACAAGATGATCAAACCCTGCCGCAGCACGTGCGATGCTCTGAGGAAGGACTGCGCCCACGCCTTCGAGGCCATCGAGATGGCCTGGCCCTACTTCCTGGATTGCGACCGCTTCTTTGCCAGTGAGGAGGAGGGCTGCTTTGACCCCCTGAGAGGACTGAGAGGTAAAAGAAATAAATGGAATCCACCTGTCACGCCACTTCTCTTCGGACTGATCCTCTTCCTGTCTCCGCCTCCAGCCAGACAGGAGCTCGCCCTGGCCAGCATCCATCCGGTAGAACCCAGCACCATCATCCAGTTTATCTACACGTCCAACGCCCAGATGTACAGCTTGCTGAAGAGAACGGCGGCCAAGTGCTCCCACATCTCTCATGTGTACAGCATCGGCCGCAGCACAGAAGGCAGGGATCTGCTGGTCATTGAGTTCACCAACAACCCGGGGCAGCACGAGTTGCGTGAGTAAGAAGACAACTGTGATTCCTGTGAATCGGAATGTTTGGAAACTGTTGTTGCACAGTTACTGAAGCATTTTGGTTGTGTGACTTAGTTCCAGCGTCAACTTCTTTTGATTCTAATTGCTTATTCAGATATAATGACATGCAATACTCGGTATTACCACCAGGTGGCAGTAGATCCGCGCTGTAAACGGTGGGTTATGTTAAAGATGCCGTCTATAAGATGGCATCACGTTAGTTGTAAGATATTTATATGACTGTCCAACTATATCTACATCAGTATGTTACATTCCCCTGGCAACCACTGTCGGCTCGCTGACATCAGTAAAGAAAGAGGGGAGTGCAGGTACTGAAATGTTAATGCCAAATTGTAAACACAAGTCGAGTCCTTATTTATATTGGGATGTTAAAACTGTTAAGGCGAACTGCATGCACGGTGAAAACACACTTTAGAGAGGATGTTCCACTCTGTTCATGTAATGATTCACATGTTGTTGTTGATGCACGATGTCTGTGATGCACGTAGTGGAGCCAGAGATCAAGCTGGTGGGAAACATGCACGGCAACGAAGTGCTGGGCCGCCAGCTGCTCATCTACATGGCCCAGTACCTGTGTTCGGAGTATCTCCTCGGGAATCAGCGAATTCAGACCCTCATCAATACCACACGCATCCATATTCTGGCTTCCATGAATCCAGACGGCTATGAGCTGGCCGCCTCAGAGGTAGAGGATAGCAATGATCCGGAGCTCAGCAACCAGGAAGTAAATATTGTTAACAGAAGCAGAGACAAACCGCCATTATCCGCTCTCCCTCTGCCCGCGCTGTCTGTCCAGGTCTGGAGGTAGAGGCATGGAGGAGTATGAAAAACAGCATGCTAATGCTAAATCTCTAGCTGTGACTCCGGGAAGTCACAAGCAAAAAGATCACATTTGGCGTGAGGACATGTTAGCATTGTGCTAAATGGAGCGCCACAATGTCTCCCCATGCCTCCCACCTTTTACCTTCCACTATATCTGCTACTCAGTCAATAATCTCGTTATTAGCATGTCATATATGTTTGCATGGCAGCCGTTTCAACAACACTGACGCTTTGTTCGTCTCTCTCCAGTCGTGCTACAGCCACAAGCTTGCATGCTAATGCGCCGCGGTCTGTGCA
The DNA here is from genome assembly GCF_003711565.1 of Takifugu flavidus. Classification (NCBI taxonomy): domain Eukaryota; kingdom Metazoa; phylum Chordata; class Actinopteri; order Tetraodontiformes; family Tetraodontidae; genus Takifugu; species Takifugu flavidus. Next base: position 722,047 of record NC_079525.1, read on the forward strand.
CGTTTATGTGATAGAACTGCAACGAGCCATAAGAAACAGGACATTTTGGTGCACTGCCATTGCTGAATTGGCCCTAACGCTCACACGGATGGACCAGATTCCTCCGCCGAATCCGATTATGTCACATGAATATAATCGCTTATATTCTGGCATGTCATGATTTGGGTTCACCAACAGTGGCAGCATCCATTGGGGAACCCTGCATACGTGCATTCTCAAAAATATAAATCCAAAATGCTTTCTGAGGGGTTTGAGGGATGGATTATCACCTGTAAGTAGAGTTGAAATATAAATTACATGGGTTTTTTCACCTTTTTCCTTCTCAGATGACGGATAATTGGTCTTGTCCACATGTTAACAGCAGAATTAAGAAAGTCCAACCCGCTTTCTTGTTCTTACTTTCTCATGTTCTGGATGTCCTGCTCACAGTCGTTGCTCCCACTAATACGTCAGAGTGTCGCTGGAGGTTTTTTTTAATTTGAAGATTCCATTTCTCCACCTCTCAGGGTCACCTGTTGAACGGCTGGACCAACGGTCGGACCAACGCCCAGAGCATTGACCTGAACCGCAACTTCCCAGACCTGACCTCCGTTTTCTACCGGAACCGCCGCAGCAGACACTTCCGCACCGACCACATCCCGATCCCAGACGGCTACTGGTTTGGCAAAGTGCGGGAGGATTTCTAATCCCGTTGATCCCGTTCAGAATCTCGTCTTCAGTACCCCGCTTTGGGCTGCAGGTGGCGCCAGAGACCTACGCAGTGATGAAGTGGATCAGGTCGCTGCCCTTTGTCCAGTCTGCCAGCCTCCACGGGGGGGAGCTGGTGATCTCCTACCCCTTTGACTTCTCCAGGGACTTACACGAGGAAAGGAAGTTCTCCCCCACTCCTGACGAGCAGGTGACTGACGTGTCCAGGGCTGCTGAGGGCTTTTATGGGCTGTCCAGCTTCACGGCCGTTCTCCTCCTCAGGCTTTCCAGCGGCTGGCTCGCACCTACGCCGACAATCACGCCACCATGTCAGACAACGACACCGACAGGTGCGGCGCCTTTTTTCACCGGTCCAGAGGCATCATCAACGGGGCGCTGTGGTACAGCTTCGCCGGAGGTGAGGTGTTGCGTAACAACCAGACGGGCTGGTCTCCCGATGCGCACGAGGGAGTCGTCATCTCCCGTCTCTGTCGCAGGTATGCCGGACTTCAACTACTTACACACGAACTGTCTGGAGATCACCGTGGAGCTGGGCTGCGACAAATTCCCAGCGGAGCAGGAGCTCTACCCAGAGTGGAAGAGGAATAAAGAAGCTCTGCTCTCGTTTATGGAGTCCGTGAGTCTCAGAGAACTTCCACTCACTTTCCGTACCATCGGCCGGCCCGGGTGACGCGCGTGTACGTGACATTAACGTCTCACCGGTGCGGAAACCACGTGGTTCTCTTGTGTGTGGGGACAGGTCCATCGGGGGGTAAAGGGAGTAGTGAAGGACGCTGATGGGAACGGAATAAAAGGAGCCACCGTCACTGTCAGAGGCATTAGGAAAGCTGTCACCACAGGTAAGAGCACTTAACTAGCTGGTTTGGCTGGTCAGCACAGCAACAAAGCGTGTCTAATTTCTCTGTGGCATCAGAAATCGCATCAGCAACATTATTAAAGTCCTCGACTATAAACTAAAGCTGGAGAAAATCCGGAAAGTTCCCCGCTCAGAGCTCGTTTATTTGATGAGACTTCCTGTCACCCTGCGTTTAGATCTCAGACTTTTAGCATAATTTGCTTTAATATCAAAGATGAGATCTTTCTCCTTCTTCCTTCTGATCACCTCGGCTCCAGCTGATGATGGCGACTACTGGCGGCTGCTAAACGCCGGCGTTCACATCCTGACCGCCACGGCTAAGGGTTACTCCAGGGTCAGCAAGAGGGTTTATCTGCCTCCAAACATGAACAGGGCTGGACGCGTCGACTTTGTCCTGACAAAGGTTGGATCTTTACTTTTCATATCCTCTTAGTCGGGCTTTATTTCAGCGTGTTCCTATTCCATGCTAAGCTAGGGCAGCTTTTTAAGAAGGTCATTCTCACCTCCTCACCCTTGTCCAGGTTCCCGTGGAACCCGACATTGACGACCACCTTTTCCCCACCGTGGAGACGTGGGATAGATTTGACCCCTACAACCAGTTTGAGCGTTACAATGATCCAGATGCAGGAGGAGTGGAGCGGGAGGAGAAACCCTGGTGGTGGAACTACTTTGCCCAGTCTGGTATCTCCCCTCCACACTGGCTGCTGCGAACTGTCTAGACACGTTACTGGACAAGGACGTTCCCGGCACGCCACGGGGAGGACAGTCATCTGGAAATGAAGCCAGGAGTTCACAAAGATTCACAGAGATTCACAATGTTCTTGAAGGGTGCGAATAAGCTCTTTTTGCTCCAAGCAAGACCTTTAACTGGGCCCTATAAACAGTTGTGCTTCACATTTAAAGTGTCAGGTTTGAATGAGTTTCAACTACATTTTATTTTATTTTCCCAAGTGGAAGCTCGCTGCACTAAATGCAATTACGCAATGATTGATTTTACATTGCGCACAGTTACTGCAGGAAATGTGTCTATGTGCATTTTGGGTGAAAGTTTCGCGCAGAATTGACGGATCTGACACGCTCCAAAGGCACAAACGCTCCAATTCTCACCATGAAGCACCCTTGTAAACACCTGTAAACAGCAGGTGTAGCTTGTCTGTATATGGCTGCGATTCACAGGCATGAAAAACCATGTAATAAACATGTACGACACATCTCCGTTCTGAATTAAGCTGAACATTACCGGACTTCACCGGACTTGTAATTCAATCGTTTGTTCGCTAGATGGAGACAAAAAACAAAAAATTGCGAGGGTAGTTTGACGTAATTCATTAAGAAGCCAAATGTTAATGTAATTAGTCACAATCTAAAGGGAAATCTATCACTGCTGATTTGTATAACGACAATTCATAGTTTAAGTCTCTCTCTCATAATATGGAGAAACGAGATAAAGATGATAAACAAGTAGTTCTCAGGGGTCAAAAATGCGGAAGAATATTTTCAACATTTCCAACCGTTTTACTACTTTGCGTCCTCAGGTAGGTGTTAGATCCCTACGCCTTTCCTCCAGGTGGGCTCGTTTGTGATTGCTCTTACCTGTGAGTACGTTGTTCATTCAATGAAGACACCGGAAGTTAATTTAGGAATATGAATCTTTACTGCTGGAACACATCAAGACTCCAATAAAGAAGCCAAAGGTAAGGACCCATTTTATTTGCTTACATAATAGCCATAATTCGGTTTAAATTGACAAATTATGTAATCTTAATTAAACAAACAAACAAAACGCTGGAAACAGGACTAGCACCAAACATCTAGAATGCTTTCTTTCAGATTCCTGATCATAGTCGGTCATACTAACGTCCAAAAAAAACACTGTTACCGAGGCGAAACAGTTGATTTTGAGAAAATCTGTGTTTTCTTTATGAGCATTTCAGGTGTTTTGTTGCACTTTATGTGCACATGTTGCATTTGTTTGTTATTGAGGCAGTGGCGCGGTGCTTCCGCTAGGTGTCGCCACCAACCTCACGACGCGCCGAATGGTGCTACAAGAAGCCACTAAAGGGGTAGTTTACAGCAAAACTCAAATCCCATGCATAAATATTGTCCAAGGCTAAACTGTTATGTGCGGTAGCATCCAAATGACAAGTGTCACACTTAAATTGACCCAGCGGACAAAAGATAATGAGTAAACCTTCAATAGTTTGACATCAACCCTCTGAAAGTGATGTTTAACCCTGCTTAATTCAATTTCTGTTCATCGCTTCAGCATCACTTTGGCCTTCCTTTTTACTGAAATATGCTGAAAGCAAATATTTTAAAAAAATATGATGTTTGCATTATTTAACTGCACATTATATCGTTTTGTGTGTATTGTCGATTTTTTTTAAATTTCATTTAGTTTAGTTGAACTGGCATATCGGCTCTCTGCAGCCCACTCGTAGTTCCAGCTGCAGCTACGGGAGTTTGCAGCAACATTTGGAACACATCTGTAAAGTTGCAGTAGTTGTTTTTTATTTCTACCCCTTAATATTGACGACTCGGAGATGCTCGGGTATGTTTGACTGGGCTTTAAATGTCAGGTATTAGTGTAAATGTGCTGGTAAAACGTCCCCATTTTAGCCTCCTGGCTGTTACAGAGGTTACCAGGGGTGGAACTGCTTAGCAAATCAATCAGCGCTGCCCGATCATGTGATCGCATCACAACTCATTGTTTACATTTAGTGGAAAATCAGTCAAAACAATCAATGACATTAAGGTTGACCTCCACACTCAGATGCTGCTGTTGCCGTAGTTTTTGAGCTGTCGCTCGCCTCCAGATGTTATTCCACCCGTTTCTCCTGGTGCAGCTTTTGCTGCTGTTGCACGCCATGTTGGTAGTTGCAGGGCGCCGCGGGTCACGTGCAACATCGGTGAAAGCAGCAGTGGAAAGAAAAGCGACGTGTGATTGACATTCAGAATGGGATGTATTGTGGAATGTTGTGTAACGTTATAGTGGATCTTCTGTATCCCGCCTGTCTGTCAGCCAGCCCGTGCACGGATCTGTAATATTGTGCATCTATTTTGTGCCACTCTGAACGTAGATTTGAGAGCCCCCCCCCCCCCCAGATTACACCTTGGCCCCCACCATATCCCCTTTGTTCGAGTCTCAATAGTTCAAACCGAACATCCACTTTTATTTTGGCTCCCCACCCACATGAGCAGAATGGACTTTTTCTGCGCACATGAAAGGAATATTTCCCCCCAAATATTGTTCACAGATCTGCCAGCGTCCGTTAACTCCGCCCAGCCGTTAAAGAGGAGCGGACCAACATTCCTCAGGCCGCAATCAACAAGCGGATCAGCTCTGAGAGACGTGTTGCCCTGCCGGGGCAAACGGTGGCCACACTACCTGGATAGTGGCAGAAAGACGCACATTTTAGAGTGGCCGCTTATTTTTTATTTAATATAGCCTTTATTTAACGGTTTAGTTACTTCAGCTCAAAGATCTCTTTGATAAGGGAAGCAGCACAACAGTTCCGTTAAAAACAATAACGACACGATTCAATTTGGCAAAAAGTTCATGCGATTATAACATCAAGAGGTAGAAGCCACCATTCCACCATGTTCATGTTTCCCTGTTGAAAGAATAGACAAATTGGAAGGATTGTTGTTGTAAACACCGCGTTACCTTTAGAACACAATGGTGGGACCTGGACCTGGACCCTGGACCCTGGACCTGGACCTGGACCTGGACCTGGACCTGGACCTGGACCGTGGACCCGAGCGCTCCATGACAGTGAGGTTCAGAGGCCTTCATATCCAACACTCCTCCATCGCTTCCGCCAGTTTCTGTTTTGGACAAAAAGAAAAGACTTGTTTGTAAAATGCACCTTTTATTTTCCTTTTTTAAACATTTATGAAACACTTTTGAAACATCAGTCTGGGGCTGAATCACCGTGGCGTCGACTCGGCGTCTTGGACGATCGGGCCTCGCTCCCAGATTTAGGCCCTTTGGTGCAGACAGGAAAGATCAGTTTAATAGTGGGAGCAGAACCAGGAGTGTTGCGTCTTTTCTCGAGTGTAATTTGAAGCTTGTAACTCAAATCATGATGGCGCTGATCAACACCTCTTCATCGGGACTTTTATTGGTGTTCTAAAAACAAAAAGATTTACGAGACGTGTGACGGCCCCCCTTTGGTAAATGGCTACTTTGAGCCGGCGTATCGTCTCTCGAGGTCCCAGATGTCTCCGCTGAGACCCCGTGTCTCCCCATGTCCCGGCTCAGACGTCCTCCATCGTGACTCCTGTAACGCCGCGTACACACTGTGAAACGTCAAAGGCCGTTCTCCCCTCGGCTCCCCTCCCTCTCTCCCCTCTTTGTTCCTTTCTGTCAGCCTCTTTCATCCTTGCAGTTATCTAACTGCGGAGCCCCAGGAGTGGAGTCCTGCTCAATGTGGCAGAGATGATTTGTTTGCTTTGCAATTATTTTCCATCAGTGGAGACAAATGGATTCATACCGCATACAAAACCCCTCACAGACCGGACCGGAGCGAGGACGGCAGTGGAACCCTCTCCTATATAAGAAGTACAGAGACCGGGGGGTGTACAGTGGAAGGCATCTTAGCTAGGCTATCTCAGAACAAAGGTTAGCCTCGTGGTGGTGCTGCCAGGAACCTTTAGAGGAACTTTCTGGCTGCACTTTGCACCGTGATGCTTCAAACACACATCCTGTTGAATTCCATATGTTCAATGAAAAGATTGAATGGTGCCAGAACAGAAACCTCAGCCCAGATCATCAGCTCAGGGCTCGGTGCTGACCTGTCAGGCCGATCCGACTGCCACCACGATGATGTAGCGTGGTGCCGTGTCTGGTCTCCCCCTGCCTGACTGCTCCACACCTGCAGAGACTGGGCATGTTCCTGATGAGACTAGGGAAGGATCTCCGGCACATGTTCTCCCAGAGCTGGGTCAGGGCATCAGTCCGATCCTGGACTGTCTAAGTGGCAGCAGTGGACGCACCAACACGGGATGTCCCAGAGGGGCTGATTGGATTCGGTTCTGCTGCATCAATGGGCCGATCGACGTCATCGACGCCTCCAGGAGCTGCTGACACACTCCAGCCCCAGAGGCTGGCCATCGTCATGCATGTTCCTCCTTTACCTGGCCGACCATCAGCAGGACGCTGGCTCCGAGGAACCAGTGACCAGGGTACCGCTGCCAAGCATGTGAGATGAAGATGATGGTGATGATGATGATGATGATGATGATGATGCAGACAGCAGAACATTCCCAGGGGGTCTCCTGGCTCTTCAACCTCTGGCACAGTCAGTGTGAACCTGCTCTAATCTGTGAACAACATCGTTGCTTCCTTCAGTAACAGGGTCATATTTAGTAAATCTGACTGACCGGCTGCTGTGTTGGATCCATTTATTTGTGTATTTGTTGTGTAGTTCACCAACTGTGACTCACAATCGGTGTCGAACCTCACTTTTCTCCCTGTTTTCCATCTCATAGGCGAGTGAAGCTGTGGTTTAGGCCCAGAATGAGGGTGGAAGGCAGCTTGTGATGAATGAAACCGGATCGCAGCCTTTTCTTTCTTTATTAAACTTTCAGAGGACCAACAGTGAAAGAGATTAACCTTTTCCTCCCAGCTCACGTCTCCCCGAGTTTCCTTTCTCTCGCCCCGTCTTCCTTTCCTCTTTATGACCCTGTCTCCCCTTTTTTTCAATGTCTCTGTTGACGGTGCCCTGTCCCGTCTCCCCCCGCCTCCCCTCGTTTCCCCTTTCCCTCCCCTTTCCTCTCTTTATAAGAAGGGCAGGTTCAGGGGTCACCAATTACACGGAGAGGGCTGAGAAAGTTGTATGGGTTCTGCCCTCGGGGCTGCCATCTTGTATTATCATCAGGGAGGCTGCAGGTCCACAGCAGCCACCGGTGCTGGCAGCGCCACAGCCTCAGTCCCAGCACCGGGCTGCATGGCCTCAGCCAGGTTCAAATCCCCCTCATGCCTCACTGCCTATCTGGCTCCAAATAATCCCCCCTTCACTTATTAAGCGGCTGGGTTTGACTAGCGTGCATGTCTAGACTTCCTCGTCCTGAACCACATGTGATTTACTTCCATTTTTACTGTCTATTCAAACCTGCAGATCCACCAGATCGTCTTAAAACACGTCAACTATTCAGCGTTATAATAAGGATCAGAGATGAAGCGCAGGGGTTTATTCCTCGTTTAGATTCATGTTAAATCCTCCCAGAGGGGACAGAGGTGTCGCCTGATGCTTGCTCAATGGCAGCAACAGCAGGAGTGAAAACGTCTAGAAAAGCAAAGATAAATCAAGCGCTTATTTTATTTATGTTCCTTTTATTAAGTAAAATAAGAAAATGAGATGTTGAGATGTTTCAGTTTTCATCAAAGTTATAAACGCAATCGAAAACCTAAAGACTGAAAGTCAACGTGGATGTTTAACACTTGTTCTTCATCACGTCGCTCCTCAGTAGCCCGACGAGCTGGCAGAGCTAAATGTGTGTGTTGCACCAACCACACGGATCATCGGGATCATCGGGATCATCGGGATCATTGGGATGGGCTTTATTTGCCTGGCAATAAAGGCTCTTGGAACTGGCTTTTCTGTGTCCAAGGACGTGATGTCGCAGTACGTTCCAGATATGTTAAACCCTGTTTAGAGGGGGATTGTGAGGCAGGTGACTCCATTTTACTTGATTCACTTTATTTGTTGTCATTACATATCAATAATAATCATTTTTAATTTCCTCCCAACTGGAGCTTTAACCCACAGGGCTCGGTGGGGGGCCGTGATGATTCCGGGGGTGTTGCCAGTCTTTACAGGACACACACACACACAACACACACACACACACACGTCGTTGACAGAACCTGGGAGGATCTGCTGCCCCGGTTCGTGTCACAGCTAGTTTTTAATAAACTTTCGAGTTGTGGCCAAGCTCTTTCTCTCAGGTTAAGCGAGCGGCCCGGCCCGGCCCGGCCCAGCCCGGCCCGGCCCGGCCCAGGGAGGCTGCGGTCAACAGAAGCTGTGCAGCCATTTGGACTTGAAACGGCTTCTGAATAGAGACTCCAGAGTCCGATTCAGTGTGTTCAACCGAACTCGCGGTAATTGCAAAAACAGCACTTGGTGCGCTCATAATGGGTGCGTGTCATCTCCAATCCCCCGCCGGCCCGTCCCGTCCCGGCCCGTCCCGGCCCGGCCCTCCGTGCCACCGAGGCAACAATTACAGGACTCAGACTCAGGTCTGCAACTGGACGCGCACACTAAGAGCAGGACAGAAGTGGCTCTGTGTGTGCGTGCACGCAGGGCCGTGTGCACGTGCGAGGGAGTGCGTGGGCGGCAGGTTAAGGGGGGCATGAGTAACCGAATTAGGTGTATGTGAGCTTTGGTCTGTGTTTATGTGAGCGAGAAGACGACAGAGGGCAAAGGCAGTAATGGGGCTGAGGCTTTGAGCTTTGGAGGGAGCTTTATGCTATTTCGGGATGTGAACATGTCACAGGAAGGAAATCTGGGACCATGGTCGGCATTATTGATCATTCTTATCATTTATTTCCAATTTTTTTGCCTTTTTCCCGCAACAACTGGGGTCAGAGACCCTCCTGCTTGGATGAGGTGACGCCTTCTTCAGGAGAATTGAACCTCTCTCCTCGAGGTTCTGAAAAATGGCTGATTTAGGTGCAGCATCCTTCTGTGAAGCTCTTTTCCCGGTCTGTTCTAACTCAGCGGGGGGGCTCCAGGCTGGCCCTTATCAACCCCCTCACCTGTGGTTGAGGCTCCAGAGTTGCACCTGTCCCCAAAGGGACGACTGATCGTGTCTCTCTGAACACACCTGACCCATTTCTCGGGTTCTTTCGGTGAGCAGCCACGGCAACGAGAGCAGCTCTTGGTGGGACTGGAGCTTCAACTGTAAATGGGTGGATGAGGTCAGTTCAGGTCACAGCTCATCTCAAACCCTCAGTGGTGGAAATGTGTCCTCCTCTCCTCGTAGCCGCGCCTCCACCAACACGACCTTTTTACTGACCTTTAGAGTCGGTTCCCGTGACCCCCCCCTCCACCAGGTCAGGTCCATCTCGAGTGTTTCCAGTGCTGCCTGCTGCTCTGAAGCCCTTCACCTATTTATCTTTTCCATATTCTTCCATATGCCGTATTTTGATTCGAGTTCTTACCTTCAGCTGTCCAGGTTGTCATCTGAATGGCCTCTATGATGTGACCCGTCACCACGTCCGTCGCCACAGCAACCAAAAAAAGGGGCTCAGAGAGAACCTCCAGGTTCTCCTCCTCTGCCAAGCCTCCTCATCCAGTCCTGGGAGGGCGGGGAGAAGCGGAGGGTTCACGGTTCGAGTCCCAGTGTGGACAAAACATGGAAGGTGGTCTGGAAGTAGGGGAAGGTGCCAGAACACCTTCAGAGCGCTGCTGAGGTACCCTTGAGCAAGGTACCAAACCCACACATAATGGGCCGGGGCAGCTTTTCCTTCAACTTTTCCCACATTCCCATTTCTTCTCCTCATCCTTTGCTCTGAAAACTGAATTTTGTGGGGTTGAACGTGTGATCGGGCCTTTGTGTTCACAGCAGACCTCCATCACATCACTTCCTTTACCCAACACGCTCGCGGCCGCCCATCCGCGACGCCCACAATGGCCATCACGAGGATTTGCTTAAACATCGGCTGATCTTCCTGTCACGCCGCTATTGTTTTATTTGATTTTCGCCTCGGGAGCGTGACGAACTGGTGTCACGGCGGACAATGGCGCCGAGCCGCGGTCTGACCCCGACACTAATTTGCCGTCTTAAGCTCTTTTAGCAGGTGGCGGTTTCACCAGCGCCGTTTGTTTACCCTTCCTTCTGCTCGCTCTCTTTAATGTGAGCATAATTCCCCTTCCTGTGTGGAGAACGGCCAAGGGTGGTTCCTAAAGAACACGTTAGACTCGTTTGCTTTCATCAGGGTCGCCTTTTTCTGTTTCTCCCTTTGAAAGCTGTTCCTCATACTTGAGCCGAGTCTGCTTTTGATTTGGCAGCGGCGTTGTTGCCATACGTTGCCCCCACAACAACCAGTGTCTGGTTGCCGGGGGGGTTAGAGTTCAGACGAGGGAAGCCATGAGGAGCAACAAAGCGTGTGAAATTGGACACAGCTATGCACCATTTGTGTATGATTACATCAGTTTCCTAGGGCCACTTCTGTCAGCACCTTCGCAGAGACGCGTCGCTTATGAGACGTTTTAATCTTTAATAGGAGAGGAAGCTCCAAAAAACATCACTACCTCACGTTCACCCGCCGTCCTCATCATCATCAGCGCCATCGTTGTCGCCTTTATTTGGGGGATTTGGGGGAAATTTGGGACATTTTGGTCTTTGCGGCTTCGTTCTTTCACATTTATTTTGAGGACTTTTGGACTTTCTCCTGCTGGTTCTGGTGATCGTGGCCTTTTCCTGCTGCGTTTGTTTCACGGGTTTTTGTCGCCTGTGGCTGCAGCGTCGGCCGTTTGCCCCCGGACTCAGGATACCCCCCCAGGATACCCCCCCAGGACCCCCCTCCGGTCTGCGCTACTGAAGGGAACAAATGGATTTTGTTCTGGACGTATTTCGTCTGAGAACGGGAAGATGAGCCGAGCGGAGTTTTATTAGATAACGGGATTATTCCGTTTCAGACCCACGCGCACGTCTGGGTCTCACGCGCACGTGTGCGTCTCCCTCCCGGGCGGGTCGGCGGACGACTCGCCCGAGGCCTGCGCTGATGGATCGGACCCGCCAGGCGACGGATGCTGAACTGGGGTGATGAAGTCAAACGCTGGAGTTGAAACGTCGCTGGAAATAAACGTCGGGATGCGACGGAAACACGTTCTATTTGTGTCGTCAGGATGTGTAACAAAGCGTGCACGTGTGTGTAGCTCATGAGTCTCCCGTGCGCGTCGTCCCTGAAATAGCCTTTGGACAGTTTGGGTCTTATTTTTGGTTTTTATGCCCCCCCCCCATCCTCGGTTCTTTTATATTTATGGTGAAAGGGGAAGTAAAGTGCAACTCAATTAGGTGCTCGTTACCCTCAGGTCTTTGATGTTCCTTCTCGCCGCGCTCTCCTCCTTCAATGCTGCCGTGGCCTCTGTGCCAAGGAGTTCAGACCCGTTTGGTTGGTTCCGCGTCTCATCTGGATGATTTGAAGCCGCTGGTGTCGATTGGACCAGAACTGATTCCTGCTCCCACTGATGGCGTCAACATCCTTTTTTTTTATCTAAATACAAGATGTGTCTTGTATTTTATTAGCTACACAAGGTGCATTTCAGGGTCTGTTCCCTTCTCTCTCTCTCACACACACACACACACACACACACACACACACACACACACACCACCTTTTTGTCTTCTTCCAGTGACTATGAGGATTATTAAAATTGCCGTTCTGATAGTTTTAGACCCCAGTTGAAGCAGTAAATAAAGCTGGGACAGGATGTCGCCGGGAACGTTGCTAAGTTAGCGCTGGTTAACCGAATCCTCAAAGGAATCTTCAGTTTTCCTCATTTCCTTGGATCCCTCCCTTTGCTGCGTGCACCTTAACCTTAGAACGGCAGGAAAACGGACCGGCGCCGGTTTCTCTACAGCGTTGCCCCTCGTGCGTCCTGGAGGAGGGGAAAGCATTAGAACACTCAGAGGACGAGGAAAAGCCCCGGAGGCAAATGGCAGAAAGCATCAGTCCCATTAGACGCAGCTACTTTAGCTGTCATGCACGAGCATGCGAGGATGCTGTGAGCATCACTGAGCACTGACAGGAAGCTGCTTCTGCTGTTTGGACCGGCGCTTCAGTCCCATCTGATCCGCACGGATCAGCACAACGACGCCTTTGTCGTGGCTAACCAGCTAAACGCACGGGTTGATCTATCAGAGAGGGTCACGGCGTCACGTGACCTCGGAGGATAGAAGTCATCCGACGAGTCAAAGCAAGTGGCGTCAGCTCCCCAGAGACATTCGATTTGTCGGAGCTGATTAGAGCCGGGGAGGCGTAAGCAGACGCTCTGGCGTAACACGTGGTGGCGTCGAGTCGAGCCGCTGGCCGCGCTCCATTTGCCGGGCGGCGTGTTAGAGCAGTGAGACCGAGGCTCAGAACTGTGCGGGATGGAGCTGCTGACGGTTGATTTGTCCCACACAAGTCTCTCTTCTCTCCCATTTAATGACATTTTCTATTTGATTTCACAGCCAAAGCTTATTGTCTCATAATTGATGTTTGCTTGTGCAGGCATGCGTGCGTCCCTAACTATCCTCCCCTCAACTCTCCGTGGACACGACCGGCTAAGGACGAGGGACGGACGTTAGCATCCAGCCGCCGCCGCTAACATTAAAAGTGCGTACGTGCGTATGCAGAGTTCACAGCTCATCGCGCCGTACGTTCGCGTGACGTGATGTGACATCGTGTCGCGCTGCTCAGCAAGTGCTCCTGGGGTTCTAATTGATATTAAAGCCACCAACCACTCGATGCACAGGCGAGTGGAGCGGGAAAAACTGAGGAATCCTGAATCGGTGAATCCTGAATCAGGGCAACATGGGGGGTATCTATCTATCTATCTATCTATCTATTGTGGCTAATCTTCTGTGTGCCCAATTTTTTTCTTTGTGATTCTAAGAGTAGGTTAAATGTTTGGCTCATGGTACAGGTGAGGGTTTAATCATGAGGTCAGACAGCAAGAGGAATAGTTGCTCCCCCCTTTCTAGTTTTCTTCCTTGCAGTTTTCAAACGAGTTCATACCCAAATCCTCTGCATATGACCCTTGTTAATCTTGTAATAGGTCAAAGTGATCCTCTGTTAGCTTAGTGCATTGAGCTAATTACATGATGATACATCTCTCACACTGAGTTAAGTCATTTGGTTTTGAAATACAGAGGCGCACTGGGGAAATTAGCATAGCTTTAGCTTTGGCTACCACAGCTTAGCCTGGCAAAGCTATTAAAAAGGACACCTTTCAGCTGACAACAAAGCTAATATTAGCTTAGCATTAGCGTTATCAAACAGTGGGCTTAATCAGGCTGCAGCGCTGTCAGAACGTATAAACCATGCTTCCAAGGGTTCCTTTGGAGTTATAATCCAGGGTCTCCGCAGGCGATGACCTCATGGGCTGGACTGGTGCCTGTGGGAGGATTGTGGAAAACTGTGTGTCTAGCAGGCCGCTGACCGAGATTTGTGCGGTGAAAGTTCTTTATGGTCGATTGTTTTCTCCAGGCATCGGAACACTCACAGTGATCAAATTAAACCTTGCAAGCTAAATTTCACCTCTCCCGCTAACGGAGTTTAGATTTTCCAGCTCTTCCACGAGGCTCTGAACGATTCGGCTCCAGGATACGAGTGCGATGATATTTTCCCATCCGCGCCACACTGCGTTAACAGCTTACTCTGCTTTTCCTTATGGCTGTGTGATAATTGAAAAGGTTAACCTGTCAGCTTTGTGCTGGCTTTCCTGTATAAATACAGACTAAATGAGTAGTTAAGGATAACGGCGACTGGCGTGACGGCACATGCCATTTGAATACGTTATGAACTAAAGGGCACGAAGCCCGTGTGAGTGTGTCACCATAAGGGACATGACAGAAGAACACAAATTTATGAAAGAACCCCTGAAATCATTATTTGTTCTAATAATAATAATAATAATAATAATAATAATAATAATAATAATATAATAATAATAATAATAATACAGAGCTTTAGCTACAGCAGAGGAGGCTGAAGATAACTGAAAACCTTGGAAAATGGAAGACCATCACACACACACACACACACACACACACACACACACACACTCTCACTCAGGAGGCAGATTGCTCTGCTGTCAGTGTCGGCTAATGTCAATAGCTCCAGCCAGCCATGGGCATCATGGGCCAGAAAGACCCAGGACTCACCGGCTCCACTGAGCTGCACAGCCGAGGCTGCATGTCAGCATGAAGCGGGCGGCTCCGGGAGCTGATTTACCTCAGGAGTTCCACCGAAGGCTCCATTTACAGCTTTTAAGCAGGTGTACTAAAAGGGTGACTCCAGCAGTGAAAGCGACGAGGGGTCAGCGGGGGCCGTGGTGACATTTAACACCGGGTTAACATCACAGAAGTGGTTTCATTTCTGGCTTTATTTTCCTTTGTTTGCCTGTCTACGCCACCATTGCACTGCCATCAATCATCGTTATGAAATGATATTAGCATAACAGCAGTGTTTGATTGGCACTTACTGTTAGCATGCTGTTGACTTTAGATGCTAAACCTAGCCTAAAATAACGGTTCAACAGTATAACAATAGGCTTGAAAACACATTACTGGAGGTTTATAGCTGAATAAATGTTGCCGTTCCAGTTTGAATGCTTTAAAACCTGTAAAGTGTGCGACTTGATGGAGTGTGTGTGCGTGTGTGTGTGTGTGTGTGTGTGTGTGTGTATCCTCCCTCCATGAGAACCAGCCCTCCGGCCTTCCAGCTGAGTTCACAGATCCAAAGTCGAGTTAATCTGGTTTTACCTTTAGCCCCAAAAACAACACGGGAGTAATCCAGAAACCGCTGTAATCAACCATGAAACCATTGATGGCTACATGCTAGCGCGGGTCAGGGAGCCAAACAGAACCCCCCCCCCCCCCCCCCCCCCCCCCCCCCCAGAGAACATCAGGATATTGAACTAATGTCCCGAAGACGAGGTGGCTGCAGACTTCTGGGATTTCAGACTCGTTGGGCTCAACAGGTTTCAGAATCTTTATGATCTCGTGTAAGAGAGACAGTTAATCTGTGACTCAACATACTGGGAACGATTATATAAGGAAGCCGGGGCCACTGGGAGACAGAGAGGGTGTTCAGGATGGGGGGGGGCTACAAACAGATGAATAAATGAGTTAAGTGGGGAGAAGGGAATTTGTGCTTTCATCCCCCTCCCTGCCCCCACACCCTCTCTCCTCCTGTCAGACAAGTGTGCAGTGTAAGTGCCCCCCCCCCCAGCTTCTGCTCCACTGGCTCCGTGCACATCTCCCAATAGAAACTGCGCCGTGGCATTAAATATGTAAAATTAGCATTTTAAGTAGAACACATTTCTGTGTCACACCCCTCTTCTCCCCCAACGCCCCCGCCCCCCCCCGCCTGCCGCCCAGCCTTGAGCGCAAAAGGCACACAAACCCATGCATGCATATGATATGCATTTGGCCGTTGCCGTGGCAACCACCGGCCCGGGGGGGAGGGGAGGGAGACGGAGACGGGAGGGAAAAGGTGTAGTCGTGGAAAGTGTATCGTCTCTTTTTATTTTTTATTCAGCGAGTTTGTGGAGAGAGACGCTCGCGCTAGCGCGCCCTTAATGTGGCGGGTTGAACACCAGGGCAGGTGAGCGCGTGCTCACGCACGTGCACTACGCACACACACACATGGAGGACCTGAACGGTATTGACCTCCGTATCAGCGGAGGTTTCAGCATTTACGACGCGCTTTTTATCTCCAACCTAGCAGAAGCGGTGAGAACAATTAGCACCCACCGCGTTAGCACGTAAAGGAACGTACATCAGTGCCGCCCCTCCCCTTCCTGTGGCGAGCCGCAGTCAAGCTGCAGGTCAAAGGTCAAAGGTGAAGAGATGCTCGGGCGGTCGCGTTACGCTGTCGCTCCGTCACGTGTCGCAGAAAGTTGTCGTTAACGACGGTGGGCGTGAAGTCATTTCATGCTCCCGGATGCGTTGCCTCCACAACAGCAGCGATGCACAGCTGCACGCGTGCACGGCGGCCATGTGTTTCTACTTTGCGCCCGTGCACACGCACGTGCGACGGCCTCCCGCCCGGCTCTCCGCTCCTCTGTACGAGAACCAGCCGCACAGACGAAGATCATTACTGCCTCATTCATTAGAGTCATCATTTAACTTCAGATCAGCCCTCTGTCGGACCTCCGCTGGCTCACGTGCACGCGCACGCGCACGCGCCGACACGCACAAACCTTCCCGGGCCCTTTGTCTTGTTCTTTCTACTTTGGTGGAGTTCCAGTTTTGAATAAAACCAACTAATTACGGCGCCGACCAACCCAAATCTCCAAATAAACCCTGGCAGGCCCCTCTGTCTTAAGCACCCGCATAATCAATCATAACCGGGGCCGCGGATTCATCAGCTTGAATCCATTTCGCTGTAGTTAGAGATCAAAAGGTTGCGAGTTGACTATAGGAAGTCCAGGTACTAACCCAGACTAATTAATCTAAGGTGGGAGAGGTTTGGCCCCCCGAGGAGACGGGGACATGGTCTTTCTCCATCCCGATGACTCGGGGCTCTTTGGTCTGGATGGATCCTGCGCGGTTTAAAATCCCATTGATCATATTAATTGCAGTTGATTGTGTCCTGTGCAAGGAAGCTTGTGAAAGTACACATAAAACAATAGTTTGTTACATCATGCATCAATTATACGGCGTGCACGTGTGAGTGTGTGTGTGTGTGTGTGTGTGTGTGTGTGTGTGTGTGTGTGTGTGTGTGTGTGTGTGTGCTTACATGGATTTGCACATTGAAGTCTCGTTTAATTGTGTAGCAATTGAGTGATTTATATATTTATAGATATTGTATATTAGAATTTCAGTGCTAATGTAGCTTTAGCATTGAAGGTAGAGAGAAAAACTTTATTTATCACTCTGAATACGCGCACTCATACACACACTCATCCTTGGACTTCTACCTTTGTGGGGACTTTTATAGACACAACTAACCACTGAAGCCGAACCCGGAATTCTAACCTCAACCTGAAAACCTCGTCTTAACCCTCAAACAGTGCTTTGAAATACTGAGGACAAAATGTCCAAAAAATGTCTCAATATATAGCAAGTACAATCACACACACACACACACACACACACACACACACTGCAATTATGAATAATGGCGTCTGCCAAAATCTTTGCTAGTCTGGAATCTTCTGGTTCTCCTCAGCGCTCCAGGGCCAGTCACCTCTGCCGTGTCGGCCTGAAGCGTGTTCGTGTTCACACACACACAAACACAGACACACACACAGACACACACACACTGTGCACATTTAGAGGAGAGGGCGGCGTTCAGGAAGTGGCAGCACTTTGAAGACAGCATTTCATGTTTCTGAGTGTGGAGCACTTATTGGAGGTCAGGCCGCGGGTCCATAAGGCCTCTCATATTCATTACGGAGGGCAGGGGGGGCAACAATCCCCTCCAGTTACCCTGACCCCTGCACCAGGATATTTTTCTGTTGGTTTTTGATTGTTAACTCTAGAAGGACTTCAAACGAGACCCGAGATTCGTCCTGAGCTTCTCTGGCGCTCGCGATGAGGCTGATCCAGGTTCCGGAGGAGCATCGGAACGCCACGCTGTCTATGATGGTTACCCAAACAAAGAGGGCGAGGGCGACTCCGGCCCCCCGCCAGGGTGCGTTTCCTCACTGTATTTGGCATAATTGGAAAAAGTCTTCCAGGCTGCTCAGATATTCCCCGACTGTGTCGGCTCGGAAAATACCGCGTGTCCGAGGCTTTTTAATCCGTTGCATGTGGAGGGATATGCCAAAACACGCAACACTCCATCACACACTGACAGAACCTTAAAAAAGCACGCACACACACACACACCACACACACACACACACACACACTGCAATTATGAATAATGGCGTCTGCCAAAATCTTTGCTAGTCTGGAATCTTCTGGTTCTCCTCAGCGCTCCAGGGCCAGTCACCTCTGCCGTGTCGGCCTGAAGCGTGTTCGTGTTCACACACACACAAACACAGACACACACACAGACACACACACACTGTGCACATTTAGAGGAGAGGGCGGCGTTCAGGAAGTGGCAGCACTTTGAAGACAGCATTTCATGTTTCTGAGTGTGGAGCACTTATTGGAGGTCAGGCCGCGGGTCCATAAGGCCTCTCATATTCATTACGGAGGGCAGGGGGGGCAACAATCCCCTCCAGTTACCCTGACCCCTGCACCAGGATATTTTTCTGTTGGTTTTTGATTGTTAACTCTAGAAGGACTTCAAACGAGACCCGAGATTCGTCCTGAGCTTCTCTGGCGCTCGCGATGAGGCTGATCCAGGTTCCGGAGGAGCATCGGAACGCCACGCTGTCTATGATGGTTACCCAAACAAAGAGGGCGAGGGCGACTCCGGCCCCCCGCCAGGGTGCGTTTCCTCACTGTATTTGGCATAATTGGAAAAAGTCTTCCAGGCTGCTCAGATATTCCCCGACTGTGTCGGCTCGGAAAATACCGCGTGTCCGAGGCTTTTTAATCCGTTGCATGTGGAGGGATATGCCAAAACACGCAACACTCCATCACACACTGACAGAACCTTAAAAAAGCACGCACACACACACACACACACACACACACACACGTCCCGATCCCCTTCAGGGACGATACTCTACACCACGGGCCCAGGAACGTATCCTTATTGATGCGGTATCGCCGAGCCCTTGTCAAGCACGCTATCTGGAGTGTGTGTGTGAGTGTTAAGCAGACACGTCAGTTTAGACTAAAGTGATCGGCGCGCTCCGACCCAGCTCCGGCCCCGCGGGGGTATCGAAGTGTCCCGCTGTCCCGTTGTGGGAAAGCAGGAGTGTTGGATGGGGTATCCCATAGCGCCTGCCTGGCTCCTGGGCAGCAGACGGCTAAATCAGTCACAGATTGGATGATGAGGAGAAAGTTCTGAATACGTCTTTCTTGGATTGCACGAGCAGCTGCGAATGTGCCGAGGCCGTTCCTGACGGCTCCAGATTCCAGGGAATGGACCCCAACACCCGACTTGAAACCCTGGGAACGCCTTCGCCCCTTTTCGGCGTTCCAAGCTAGCTCCTAATTTTGTTGCGTCTGTCTCCGACCTATTTTTCATCCGTCCGTCTCTCCGCCTCCCCTCAGGTCACGGACTCGTTTTCAAAGTGTTGGACCTCATGTGAAATGTGTTGCAATCAGCGGAGCGGCGTGCACGGAGACCCATGATACGTGCGCAGAAAACTGGCCCGCTGGTGTTGGGACGGTCCCTCGCAGCAGTTTCAATCAGAACCAATCGGTCCGACGCCACCTGGAGTGGCCGTCAAACATAGAATTTAGAAGAAATTAACGTAGAATTTCTATATTGTTGCAGATATTTTTCTGCCCTGATTTTAACTATTTTGTTTTGAGTAGATGAAAAATCGGAATACTGTTTTAAAAGAGGGAAACCGGTAGTTAATGATGTTATCGTAATCAATCCTCATTCATCAATTAATCTACATTTCATTTATATATTTGTAATATTATGTTATAAATAAGGGCAGATTAATGGTTTTGATTAATCATAATTAGCACCTATTTATTTGTTGGATTGGATTTGTTGTGTTTTCCTGTAACATAAATATGCCGTCCACATATCAAAAGAATAATTCTGAATTAATTGAAAAAAACCCTGATATTTATCGCTCTGCAGTTCTTTTTCTGACCCACTTGGCGTCCGGGTCGGTCAGAGTTGGATGTGTCCAGACCCGACACCAGCTCAGGTCCGGTGCTGCCGACGGACCCGTGAACGTCGGTATTCCCACGGATGAAAGGAAAACTTCCTCCTGCTGCGGTGGAGGCGGTCCACTGTTCCGTCTCGGGTTATTTGGGCTGAAACTTCCCAATAAAAGGGCCAACATGGCGCTTCCGGAACCGCTCTCGCCAGAATCGCTGCTCAAAACTGTAAATCGAATGAATCAAATAATTCCTCTGGATTCTGACAACCTGACAATATTACACAAAGTTTTCTGCGAACCCAAACCTGCAAATGTAAAGAGTTACAATTATTAAAACGCGGGGGGATTTTGTGGGAAAATTGTGTAAAAAGGTGAGTGTAAGGAGTGAGAGAAGGGAGCCATTGTTGGGGGATTATTCCTCCGTTCCAACTGTCAGCAGCGTCTGAGTTGTTCCGTCATTATTGAGATTATAGCAATATACTTATGCAGCGTGTGTGAATGTGGCTTTTGAAGACATGCGCGGCCTTGTTTGCACGTGTGTGTGTGTGTGTGTGCGTGCACTGTTCCCCTCCGGGGGGGTTTTGAGTATCCGTCCTGATCAGCAGGAGCTGATAAGATGAGTGTAGTTGTTGTCTTTCATCGCCCCGGATGAAACATTCCTCTCTAATAGTTCGGATCAGCCTCACGGGCTGTTAGCGCAGCTTAGACGGAGACACTTGGAGCAATGTTGCATCTTGGTCGACTCCCCAGATCATTCCTGGTTTGTTTGTGCTCATCTGGATTAAGGTGACACGTGCAACTGAAAAGGGATCATTTATATAATATGTGTGTGTGTGTGTGTGTGTGTGTGTGTGTGTGTGTGTGTTGTAGGGCAGAGAAGGTTTCTTCTTTAAATCTGAAAATATTCCTGCTTATTAGCACATTGAAATATTGATTACAGTTGATGACGTGCACTTATTGTCTCGGTCTACAAAAATATATAGAATATTAGGCCAAACTTTACATTTCAGCACATTCGGACTCGTCTATTTAAAATTCCCAGTAATATAAATCCTCTGAATTTTCCCTCTCTTTGTTGTTCCGGGGAGCCCTTGTGGACGCGGTCATCTTGGCCCGTGGCTGCTCGTCTGCCACAGCCAAACTCCCGGCATTGTTAACAACATTTAATCAAAGCTCAATCACAAGAGTTGCTCCTGCTCCTGGTCGGAGGTAAAAATCTGTCTGTCGGAGGGAGTCCTGCCTTTGTCCGCTGACAGATGACCAAAGAGGGGGCTCTGTATGTTCTGATCTGTATCTCCCGCTCCTGTCAAATCAGGCTACACATGAAAGACGGGAGAACCCCCCCCCCAGTCCTCCATAGATTAAATGATCCCCAAAAAAGACAAGAACTTTTTTAAAGTCTTTTCCAAAGCGGCCGTTTCATCGGTCCTCATGGAAACGGATGCCATTTTTGCCAAGCGTTCCTATCCCCCCCCATTTTATTTTCGGCTAATCCATTTCAGCGCAAACAATAGATGCTCGGGGCTTCAGCGGAGATAGTGTTTCCCATATGGGAACGGTCAGAATTCCAGCTCGGGTTCCCGCTCCATATGCTCCCCCCTGCAAGTATCAATCAGTGCATCTGAGTGACCTGAAAGAGCCATATTGATTACCAATACGGATTCATAAATCAACACACGGACACTTTTCTCTCTCACCGTTATCACACACACACACACACACGCAGACGCACGCGGGAGGACTGGGAGATGCAGATGAAGTCACCGTAACCCGAAACATTTAGAAGACCAAATGTGAGGCGCCGAACGTGCTACGTACATTTACACCTTTATTCTGCCTTCACAATGTGCCCCCCCCACCCTCCCCGTAATGGGACACATGTTCCTCTGCTGCTTCGCCAGGGGGCATACACGAAAACTCAGCGGCAATAAGAGCATTTTTCGACTCCAAATGTATTTCATTCCCTTATTTATTTATCTCTGCGTCACCATTGCAATATTAATTGACTCAACATGTTTAAAAGCCTCTCAGATCTAAAACTGTGCCAAGCCTCAATGAGTTCACCGCTGCTCTTCCTCCCATTTATCTTCTTCCCGGGCCGTCGTGCTGCTGCGCTCCTGATGTTTGCTCGAGCCCTCCCGGTCCGGCCTGTAGCTGAACGCCGCCCTCGACAACAACAAGCACAACAAGCCGCGTCCAATAAAAGGACCCCATGTAATATTTATGGATATTACTCTTATCTGTGAATTCTCGTGTTCAGCCACTCAATTTAGTGTGAAGATTGCGAGAGGGGGAGCGCGGAGTGCTCGGGGTATTTTTAGGGTGGAAAAGTTGTTCCATGTGCTCACTGCAAACCAGTGACGCTGCCACTGATTCGTTTAGTTTCAGGTAAAAGCTACGTTTTAAAAAGGACTCTACAAGAAAAAACATTTAAATTATACATCAAAAATGTGGATTGTCAAAAAAAGCTGTGCAGTGCTAAAGAGTATCGTTAAAATGCTAAACGGCGGCTAAAACTGGTCTCTTCCCAGCTCCTTTGGTTCCTGATGAACAGCCAAGCTGCAGATTTGGATCAGCTGAAAAATGTTCCATTCCAAATATTCCATTACAGTATCAATAAAGACAAACCAATAAAAAGCTCGTTGTCGTTTTATATCATCATTTGCCAAATCCAGAAATCCTTCCAAAGCCAAGAGTAAAGCAGTTTTTGCCCCCTAAATGATTCTATCTTGAATGTAAACTTCCTTTTGCTTTCCTACCTTTTGCTAAATCTCCTACTGTCGACGTCCACATGGTGCAACGATCTGATTCTCTGTAGTTCGTGGGAACTTTCCTACAGTCGGTCGCTGGAAGGAGACGGTTGTGTCGAACGCAGCCTTGTAATTGCAAACATTTACTTGCTGAATCATCGTAAGAAAAATAACGACAGCATGTGACGTCGGGTTGAAACAGTTTAGGCCAATTTTCCCCAGAATATTCCCCCCTGCATTATAATTCAGCTCACTTTAATGGGCAATTTCACACATTTTTCGAGTTTTCGGGCATTTTTATCCTCTCTCAGCTGTTTTGGAGTTATTTTCTCCCCAAACCACAACTTCAACACGTTACTGAAACACCTGAGAAACACGTAGACGACGCAGGCGTCTCACAAAATTTTCCTTCCATAGTCAGTATAATGGCGTCCTCCTAGGGGTTGGCGATTGTTTCCAACGGGAACGTCGGTAACGGTGACAAATATGGAAGTGTGAACGCGCCAACGCCACAGGGACCCCTGGTAGCATTTACCGCCTTAACTAAAACAGGCGGCTCTTCATTGTTATCGTAAACACGTCTGTGTTGGCGTGTGCCTGCATGAACCGAGTCGCGTGATGAAGCCTTTAGCAACGAGCAGTGGATTGGAGAAAGAAATAGAGCCTCAACCAAACGTCCTGCTCTTCATTTCCCACCTCAGCAACCACATTCTGGAGTTCTCATCAGGGTCAGAAACAGCTGGTCCCTCAGTTTTGATTTGTTGTAATCAGTATTTAATTCATTTATAAGAGGAAGCGTATTTAGACGTAAACAATGCAAATACTTAATAATTCAGATCATTTTCAAGCTGTTTGATTTGTTAAAAATGCCAGTTGGCTTGAATGTCGGATGTTTAATGACAATTAAACCGTCCGTTCCTTCCTCCTTCACCTATTGGAGCATCTGGCCTCATCGTGGGGGTCCACAGATGCTCCAGCTGTGATCAGCCAGAATCGTTCAAAAGGTCTGACTGCTGGTCACCAAACGTGTGCAGATCACTCTTGGGACAGGTCTTAAAGAGCTGTAGCAACAGCGTTGACCCATAAGGTGCCGTCTGCGGTTCAGAGGCGTGCACGAGGCAGCTGATGGAGGGACTTTTGCTTACTTGGAGAAATCGATGCCGACGTCCTGGAACTGTCCTACAGGCTTTTATCAGTTTCAATACGATGGGGTGGAAGTGTAAGGATTCATCTTGTGGGTGCATGTTTGTAGTGTGTAACACAAGCCTGTAAACACACGCGGATTAGGACCTGCAGCCTTTTCCGTGCTCCAGTTTGAGCCTCTGATCTGAGCGGAGCAGACAGGCGAGAGCAGCGAGCCCCGGAGTCATGTAAAATGCAAAGGAATATACTCCTCTATTAAAACCTCCCGATGGCAGGAAGAGGCTGCATACAAACACCCCCCCGCATACACATCCTGGCATTCATACACACACGAGTAATAATACACTTTAATGTGCGGCTTTTGTGTCACTGAGACTAATTCTTGATGATTAAATCTGCCCCGGGGACCGAGCGTAGGAATCCCGTTGCTCTTTTTAAAGCAAATATAACCGAATGTTTGCTTGATTGTCTCATACTTTTAACCACTTTTAGAATTATATTTGCCATCTAGACCAATGTGAAATGTAGCCAGATTCTTATTTTTATTTTTATTTTTTGCTTCAGTGTGTCCCCTCGTCCCCGAACTTGTCATCCAGTATCTCCGCTACAACACTTCTGAGTGCACTTCTAGTGTACTTAACTCCAGCAGGTCCACATGTTCGTCTTTCATTATTAAACCTTCCCAACAGACTATCAACTTTAGATTTCGCCCACCGCCAGAAGTTGAATCTTTCAGATATTGCGCAGCACTTATCCCGGCCTCCAACCCCAAACGACACTTAAAAACACTTAAGTCCAAACCCGCGGCTCAGACGCGGGACAAAATATCTGCTCGAAGACGGGAATAGTTTTCTGTCTGGTGACGAGCGCAATTCAAACCTTTTAAGAGGTGAAACTGTTGCCACGCGTCATCATAGCTGCATACAACAGTAATTAAAGTCCGTCCGCCGCCTCCTCCTCCTCCTCCTCCTCCTCCTTTCTGGAATTAGCTCCATGTCGGCGCTTTCTAGTGATTCACAGTTTACCCCCAAGATGAACCAAACGGATTCAGGGCCCGCGTGTTGGAAATGTTGATCTAAACGTTGAGGCTGATCTCAGGTAACGATGTAATCCCATCACTCTCCCGAGGCCTCGGCGGGACTATTTTTGGAATCGGCACTCATCTCCCCTCGTGCTCTCTGACTCTCACCGCTCAGAGTTTGTCCCTCTCTCACGCTTGCTTCCCTAAAATGCCCACTCACCCCGAGCTACTTGTTTATCAGCCTAATGTTTGTTCTTGTCAGGGACAATATGTTCTCTGTCTGCAGCAGTCTACTAAGTTATTCTTCATCTGCCCCCTGGGCTGTTCTTAGTCAGCCCGTGTCCCCAGACACCTCTCCACTGACCAATGGAGGGCTTTTACTGTTTATGGCTCTTAGGTGCGCGCTGTATACAGGCAAATTAGGGAATGGGGGTGTGCCGGAAGCCAAGTGTTAAGGTATTTTGTAAAGGGTGAATGAGTGAGAGCAGCTTATGGCGCGATCACTCTTCAGATCGTTTTATTCCAGATTGGGTGGTTTCAAAGCGTCCTTCCAGCGTCTCCCTGTGGCTTCAGAAAACCCAAATAAAAATTCCTCCTCAGAGAATTTGCTGAGAGCAGCATCGGAGAATCCCATTTGAGCGTCCCCAAAGCTTGCTCAGAAGCTTCTGTACCAGGAGGAATTTTCTTTTTCCCCTTTTTCATTTCCGTCCGCTTGGGATGTGATTTCACACCATTAGCCCCCCCCCCCCCCCCCCCAACTCACGCCACCCTTGGAACATAAATATTTCAACCTCTCAATCTATATTCATTTTAAAACACATGCCCAATGCAGCCTGTGGTTGTGAGGACACATGGCTTTTATTTATTCATCTTATTTATTTATATTTCTTTCCTGAGGGTGAGACGTTGGTTTCTATCCATCTGCGCTGATTGCTGGCTATTACAGAGCACTTAGAGCCTCTCCTGAACGGGCCAGCGGGGAACGTCGTCCTCCAGAGATCCCCACGCTTCAGGGCTAAGAGGTGTGTTTGTTTTGTGTACTTTTTCAAGAGAGTCACAGACTTGGAACAAGAGAGATGCCAAATACGTGCAAAGAAATCCAAAAAGCTTATGTGTTTGCTTCCTGCTGCAATTTGATTGCTATTCTGGTCATTTCTTATAAATAATTTTCCATGTACGTTCAACATGCACGTCTTATATCTGTAGTGTGATCAAAGCTATCTCCGATGCTTGGCGCTTCCTCATTTAAACATATGATGCGTCCCATTTTAGACTCTCTCAATCATTTAAACATGACTACATTAACCTTTAACCACACAAGCGCTGGTGTGATGTGGGTTTGTATTCGGATTTGCTCAATTTAACCGGCTTCTGTTTTCAGGATTGCTGCAGACACGCGGCACTCACATCCGTTCCCTTGGTAATCCTGACTCTGCCCTGACGCCTACAATTTCAGGGTTACATCCAAAAGCACTACAATTTAAAATGCACAACACACAATATTCCTGGCAGGCTCCTTCTGAGCACCAAATATGTAAATAATGCCGATGTACAGTATGATATTTATCAGGACCAGGATGTGTGGCCAGAATAGCCCCATTTAGATGCTCAGAAACTCCTGTGTTAGCATTGGTGGCTAACTCCTTGTCTGCATACAGGAAACAACAACGTCACTTTCTAACTATACTTTTTTGTTCAAAGTGAGCTCACCAAGAATGTTCAAAGTGCTGAAAAAAGGCTGGTTGTCACTTAACTCTGGTCCTGCTCAGGGTTTCTTCCTGTTGCTTGATGGGGGTCAGGCCCTGTAAAGAACCTAGAGACAATGTTGATTGCTGTATAACAGAAGCTATATAAATGAAGACGATTTGATTTGAACCTCCTGTCTGGTTCCCAACAACTGAGTTGAGTCGCAGCAACAATTATTCCCGCTGCTCAACGGCCTTTTTTCTTCCTGTTTATGTCTGCTGGTTTCCCTGAGCAACGGTCCAGGTGACCCTCATTTCTGCTGTGCTGTCCCCTTCTGGGTTCAGAATGGCGATACCTCGTTGGTGGACCAGGGTATCACCCCGCTTCTACTTTGTAAAATTAAAGAATGACACATGTTGCTGATGTGGGCTTCTAAAAAATGGCAGGTTTCTGTTGGGTCCCGTACCCCTAATGGAAAAGCCTGTTAACCGCACCATGCCGGGTCAACAAGCAGCGTTACCGTCACATCCCTGAGATATACTGGAGCTAAATGTGCAATAACACCATCATCATCATCCCAGACCCTCAATAAAGAGAGGATTTATTCAAATGTATTTTGTAATTGTCTTGAATTCCCGCCGCTGCTGGTGTGACTGACTGTCTATAATGAATACTGCTATTGGTCGTTCACCAAAAGGGCCAAAAATGAGGAAAGAGGAAGGGCAGCTAGGCACCTGATTCCTGATCAGGGTTAGAGTTCAGCGACCAGAAGATGGTGCAGCATATAAGTCCTCCGCATGCCTGATTTGGGTTTTGATTTAACCAGGCAGGAGGGATCCTATTGCGGATGCATCTGCATTGATGAACTTACACATTTCCTCTTTTATCTCCAACCTCCCCACACCAGCATTCCGCCCAGTCGGCAACACGAGCGGCACAAGTGCCAGTGCCTGCTCCTCTGGGCTTCACAGTCAGAAGATCAGAAGTATCACAACAATGCTGCCGGCGGGACGTCAAGGCTCGCTCTGCTGTAAAGTGGTAAGTGGACGACTTCACTCTAATGCAGCGGCTGTGTTTCTTTTCACACTCGCATCCAGGCGTGTTAATTACTTTACCCCGAGCTGACCACCATGACTGCTCCGCCACGAGTCTTATTCATTTCGATATGGTTGTATAATTTGCATCACACTGTAAGATGTGGCTAAATGAGTCATGATTACACGAGCGCTGGTATTGCAGGAAGAATACGCAGCATGCTTTGGTGTATTGGGTGAAGCAGGAAAGGGCAGCAGGATAGTCTGTCAGACCTGCTGGGTGTTGTGTGTCATGTCACCACTGAGGCATGCAGGTTAGAGCCACTACACATGCACTACATGTTCTGCTCTGTTTAGATCCTGATGACCGCATCCTGTGATACAACCACCACCGAGGTGTGGTGGGAAGCTCGGGTGAACCTCTGTGGTGTGAGACTGCACTTAGGTGAAAGAACATATATACGGACGTAGGTCAGACTTTGTGGCAGGAAGATGTATTTAATTCCACTTTATCCTTGAGTTGATATTTGTTCAGGTGGGCGCTATATTTGTATACTGTCCACAGCATCGCTTTGATTGCTATTTTCCATGAAAGGGAAAAGGGGCTTTTAATGATGATCTCTTTTAGTGCCAAAACCATCTCCAGCAAAGTTTTACACACCACTGAGGACTATTGAGAACAGAGAAATTTGCCCATGACATCACTGGTTAATTGTTTATTGACACACACTACCCCGCCCACATGTCAGCCATGCCCCGCCCACATGTCAGTCATGCCCCGCCCACATGTCCATTGTGCCCCGCCCACTTGTCCCTCTTGCAATAGTTATTTTGTTGGTATAAGCGGCTTATTTGGCTTATCTGATGTCAACCCATTCAAAGGTGCCAGTGGCTGCATAGCTGTGTTAAAGCGGGCCAATCATCCAGAACCAAACAATAAACACACTGTAGCTTGCTTTTTGGACCAGTCGCATTTGTGAAGTTGCGAGAGCTCGGTATAGCGTTGTGATAAATAGCAGAACCAAATCTACACATCTGGCTCCATTTATGAAATCACAAAAGTGCTCGTTGTGGGGAGATTATTTCTTGTTTATAAAGGCCCATTTTAAGAGTGATTTCTTTAATGAAGGCGTTTGGTTTTGTCACGTCAAAACCTTCTTTATCACTCATATGTCTGCACGCGCACAAGCACTCACGCACACGTAGACCGTGTGATTTATGTGGCGCGGGGCGGGTGGAGGCCAGAGGAAGTTATGGCGCTCTGACAACTGTATCTGTTGTTAATGGACCCGTATTGACTGTCGCTGTGAAACCACAATGATTATTCCATGTCTTGCAAATAGAGCAGCTCATTCTCTGGTGTTATGGATAAGTGTTGGATGACACCCCCACCACCCCCACCACCTCTTACTCAGAAGGACTTAGTGCATTCCTCCCCAGCCTCCAGTCCTTTTCCTCCGTGCTTCTCCTCTTTCCTCTTCCTTTATCCCTCCATCCTGCCTATTGATTAGCCAATAATGTGTTTTCAGCGGTAGATTAATGGCACATTACCCTGACGAGGGTGTCTGAGGGGACAGGATGTGAGGGAGGGTGTGAGAGACCGTGCTTTTTAATTGATATTGTGTGTGCGCGCCTGTGTGAACAGAGCGCCAAAGAGCGATAGATGTAATATCAATATGAAATTTTTTCCCTTTCTCCTGGCAAAATTAAAACTCTGTGTTGCAGACATTCACGTGATTGCGGTCTGGCCTTAAAATCCGAGCGACGCTACCTTTATTGACTCCTCCGCGCGTCTGCAAGGAGTTAACGTGTGTGTAATTGTTTCTTAGCGTGCAGTTGTGGTTGAAAAACTCATTTCAAACTTTCATTTTGCAAAGTTCACGAGGCGGGCAGTGACGCAGACGGCTGAAATATTGCAGACATCATTCCAGCTGGTTAAAGAGCAATAATGCATGTTACTGCTACGAACATGAAGGAATCCATCCAGCCGCGCTGTCATTAGCACCACACACACAACTGACATGAACGACATCTTTTTATACCTTTAATCATCTGTTCTAGAGGTTTTGTCACACAGATGCTGGAAAAGCTCCACCTCCGAATCACCAGTATGGAATTCCAGCACGGCTGAAGCCCTGTTATGTTTTAATTAAAGACTCACTAATCTCCCAACAAGCTGTCACCTCCATAAAGTGTTTAAGCTGGTGTTTCTTCATAAGGTCAAAGAGAAAAGGCCGACTAAGCAGCGATTCATGTGTTCACCTGGAGTATTAACTCTCAAAGACACTCTGAAGTGGATCGCTGCAGCATCCCAGCTGTCTCTGCGTCGGTTCCTATCATTCGATATCATCCTCGGCAATTTGCCGTGTGTAGAAGAAGAGTTGGCTAAATTAGGAGATCAATAGGCCATCAAACAGTCTTTAAGTGTGACACATACGCAGACCCTTGTCTCGGGTTCCCCTCTCTAACTAATAGCTTTGATGTTTAGTTTACAATGCGCTGTGTCATGTAGCGTCAGGGTCGGGTTGCCCCCAGTGCATTAGGAACCCCCGGGGGGGGGGGGGGGACACCGTTAGCGTGGCTAACTCACCGACGCAGCAAATCCTCAATAAGATGCGATTTAGAAGCCAATGGTTGTGTAGCGTGTGTGAAAGACTGTATATATTATATACTTATATAGGTTGACGCCTACTCCCGACTCAAATTTGTTCTTTAATTTCAGATAAATAAACGATCTTGCAGTAATTCAGACTTTACCTGGCAAAAAGACTTAACTGAAGCCTTCTTTTAAATGGTTTCTAGTTCCTAGCATGAGAACCAAAGTCCCAGCATATCGATGGAAACCTCCCTCAGATGTCCTCTGCTGAGGGACACGTGTTCGGGGACGGTCCTCTCCTCTCGTCTTGGGCATAATGACCTTTGTCAGATGACTGTGAGGGGTCAGCAGAGGTTGAAGTAACAAGTGAGTTTAGAGAGAGGGCCCCCTACCTATTCATGCAGAAAGGTTTTCCACAGTCACACACACACACACCACACACACACACACACACACGCTCCGAGCGGCTCTTTATCCAACAGGAACGGGACTTCCTTCGCTCCTGACCAGGCAGACCTTGGCTATAGAGAAGCACAGACCCGTGCAGGAATACAAACGTTAGCGTACTTTTTTCCAACACAAACACACACTCATCAACTGGCCCTGACCGATCACAGCCCCTCACACACACCCTCTTTTGCTTGGCGGGGATGAACAGGAGGTGAGAAGCACCCCCAGGAACGCTCGCAAAGGGGAGGAAGTGGCGCCGTGAAAAACACAGGGATACCTTAATCGTTGCCTCCAAAGGTCCCGCCCGAGCGACGGCAGCGAACTCCATTAGCATCAAGGGCGGGATCGCTCGGCCATACCTCGCATCTCATCAGCCTTCATGTCTGAGTTGGGCAGCCGCAGGGGATTGTGGGTACTGCCGCGCTTTGCTTTGAAACGTGAGATGGCCGGACGTCTCGGGCCGCTCTTCATCAGTCAGACGCACATTTACTCGCAGTCACACGCGTTTGAAAATTTGGCTTTGGATTGGTTTGACATCACAGTTTTTCCCTAACTTTAATTTGAAAATGATTAAGTCTTAAGCGATGAGGGCGGATCGAAGGGCAGTATTGACGTAGTCAGCTGGCTTTAACCAAAGGGCAGCCAAAAATGACTCTACCATTGGACCTGCTTAGAAACAGGTCAAGATGGTGTAATAAAGAATCTGCCCCTTTTTGGGTTTCCTAACTTTTCATTTGGCTTTCACAACATCACACACACACACACACACACACACACACACACACACAGGTTCACTGACTTCATCAGTCAAACACAATCAATTACAAAATTGCTCCTGAATATTTTGCATTTTTGGCTTTTTCAACCAGATCTTCCTGGTACTGTTACATTCCACCATAAGAACTTCCTGCCACCACAAAACGGGTAAAGTAATAATTATACCGCGCTACCATGGAGACAGGAAATCTGGGAAGCCAATAAACCTGCTTCATTTGTATTAGTCTTTTGTCTTAATTCTGCAAAAACTGAGCTGGAGTTTCAAAGTGGAAGCAAAAGTTTAGTAATTTTTCCCAACTTGAAGCTCGTCCACAAATGAGCTTTGGCTTATTTCTGCAGCACAGGGAACAACCGTTGTGTTCACTTTAAATTGTGCTGAGGCTGCCAGTGTGCTGGTCTGTGGCTGTGTTACCACAGCAGAGTAGACTCCACTCAGGAAGTGAGCTTCAGGACTCAGACGCCGTCTGACCCGGAGCACGAAGGCACAAGCATCTTCGCCCGTCTGCGTCCATCCACCACTTCCTGCATTAGTTTTCCAAAAAGGTTTAGTCAACATGGAACAAAGTGGGAAAAGTGTTTAGATCCAGGAGCTCCAAAAACACACTGCATTGAGGCTTCGTGTAAGGCAAAGTGTGTTTACAGCAAAAGAATCTCGTACATAAGCAGTGATCAAAGCCCAGAGAAATGATGAGATTATCCTGACTGTCATGATAATATCATCATTTCTCCCTCAGTTCTGAACCATCATTTACAGTTAAAAGTAAAAAAAAATCCTCCTTTCGGAAGTGGAGTCTTTACTTTGCTTAATTTTATTATCTATGCAGTAAACATACTTAAATTTATGATTCTTTAACAGTTTGTCCACATTTGTTCAGTTGTACATATTTTTTCTGCTAATTTACGTTCGAGGGTTTTTTCTTAACGTTCAGTCAAGTAAACTTCATGTGATTTAGTTCTTGGAATTTTTAAACACTAATTTACTATGCTTTTTTTCAGACTCCCGAGGATTTAAATACATCTATTCAATTTCCAAAATGTTATAGAAGCAGTACTTTATTTAGTTAGAATACATTTTTATGTGGGCCTAATTACAAATATCGCAAGTTAACAGCCATTTACAAACGCGAACTTTTGGGTTTATTTATTTATTTATTTATTTTACCACGAAACTTATTCTGCGTTTTATTTTTCCAATGTTGGACTAACTAAATGCTAAAATTCCAACGTGAGAATGGTTAAACCAAATGAAAGTATCCATCGTGTGTTGTTCCGAACGTGCACCCTGAATGTGCGTCATCATTATTTACATTTCACGATATTAACCCGAACTAGAAAAAACTCCATTCAAATTACTCCATTGTGTAAAAAATATTTCTTGAATAAAAATGTTTTAATTACAGTTTAAGTAGTGTAATGAGCCTACAGGCGAAAGTGGAACAAAGGAAGAATAATAGGATATTGTGGGGGAAAAAATATAGACATGCGTGAAACGTAGAATAAATGTTAAGTACATTCATTTAAATACATAGATAATTTCAGTAAAAATCCATTATAATACAGGGAATGCATGCAAAATAGCTAGGCTATTCTAATTTCTTTGGTGGCTTCAGCTTAAAATGCAGATATAATAATAATAATAATAATAACAATAGTAGTAATAATAATAATAGTAGTAATAATAATAGTAATAATAATAATAATTGTTTAAGGCCTCCCCCAGGCTACCTTTAGCTCAACCTGCTAATGTCTAAATCGACTACGCCTGGGAAAAAACTGAAATAAAATAGAAAATAAACACTGATGGAAATAAATAATAGCACATCTGCTTATATTAAGTGATATGTAATTACCCCTTTTTTATTTCATGATTTATTTCTAGAGCTTTAAGGCCGAATGTTCGGCCACCACCGAGATCTTAAATGCTTCAAACTTGGCAACAAACCACCAGAAAGTGTCAGTGTGACGGCAGAAAGTAGCGCGACGATCATACATCTCCGTCATACAGGCTGAAGTACTTGCTGGCGTTGGAAAAGCAGAGATAAGGCGTGGTGCTGCCGGGGTACATGACGGGCAGGGGCATGGGCAGCAGGCATCTCCCCAGCAGGCTGCTCTCTTTGTACAAAGCCGGGAGCTGCCCCACCACCACGGACTTCCCCGTCTCGGGGAACTCGTTCACAGGTCCGTCGCCTTCGGTGGAGATTTGCCGTTTCAATTTATTCCTGCGGTTCTGAAACCATATTTTCACCTGGGTCTCCGTGAGCTGCAGCGACGTGGCGAGGCAGGCGCGCTCCGCGCTGCTCAGGTAGCGTTTCATGTCGAAGGTAGACTCCAACTGGAAA
The DNA here is from genome assembly GCF_003711565.1 of Takifugu flavidus. Lineage (NCBI taxonomy): Eukaryota > Metazoa > Chordata > Actinopteri > Tetraodontiformes > Tetraodontidae > Takifugu > Takifugu flavidus. The sequence continues at coordinate 755,820 of NC_079525.1, forward strand.
ATCTGTCTCTTGGAAAAAATAGTGCGTGTCTTCTTTTTCGTGATCACTTTGTTCTTCTTGGCGGGGCCTCCGGGCTTGTGCGGGTCCGTGGCTGCCGGAGAGGAGCTGCTGTCTTCGCAGCTGCTGTCGCCGCTCTCGAAGCGCGCCTCCGCCGTTTTCTGGGACTCTCCGCGACAGATGACCGACGCCGTGGCTCCGTTGCACTCTGGGGTCAAGTCTGCCAACGAAAGGAGAGATGACGGAAGCCTCTGGAACGCGCTACAACACTGAAAGTCTCATGCTCATTACAGGGGAGACGGGTGCGTAATTGTGACCGGAGCGGCACAACCTTACCGCTTTCGCCGTGCCGGGGGCAGCGCTCCTGCCGCTCCGGGCCTACGCGCTCCCCGTGCTGGCTCTGGAAACCGTCTTTGCGCAGCGTCGTGGCCGAGTCATCCCTCAGCCCGGCGGGGTGACAGCTGTCACAGCTCCTCCCGCTCGTCTTCAGATTCAGGATGTTGTCAATGGTGAATTTGAGGGAGGCGGCGGGTCGACATGGCGCGTCCGCTTTGTTCATATTCTCCGACGCTGAAGTCCTGGTTGTTTACTTCCGCGACTCTGCTGAGTGGAAACGGAGACCTTAATCTGACCACTAGCGTCTCCAAACTGTACGCACCATATCAGCAGCTTCTGAGCAGACTCTGTTGGGCTGGCGACGCTCTGCCTGCGCCGTTATTGCGCGCACACGACGGAACGCGCGATGTCCTCCTTGATTGGTCCGGGGATTCTTGTCGTGTGGTCCAATAACAGCAGGGGATTGGGGGAAGAGGGTGGGCCGGGTGGGGAGTGCCGTGCCCTCCCTCTCAAACTCTTTATCCCCAAACATGTGCTACAAAGAGACCCGGGGGTCCGGGGCGCTGCAGGGGTCCCCGGGAAAATAAAGAGAAGGCCGCGTTTCATTTCACTGTTATTTCACACCATGTTCGCTCTCAGGGGTCACGCAGAAACGAGGCGGCGGTGACCGCAACTTGCACTTTCTCTTTCGACTCCAGTGCGGGATTCATCCGCGTTGGGCGACAGTTGGTTCACTGATTTGCAACATTGGAGCAAATGCTGCGTTGCACGCGTGCGCAGGTTTGAGCGTGGAGCTTCAACCCTGACAAACATCAGGAGAAGATGGTATCAATCATCGGCCTATCAAAGAATAGAAGGGATCCTGCTTGTTTATGGCATTATTATATTAATTTATGACAATTATTTTGAGAATTCCGTGGGTTTTATTTTACATTTCGATTTGATTAATAACGGGGGCAGGTTTAAGTTTCTCTTTTCCTCTTTGCTAATAAATTTATAATAGAAAAATGGTCTAAAACCCGGAATTCTTTAACGGATACTACAGGATTTCCCGTGACTATGACGTCAGCGTATGAGTTTATAGTTCCTTAGTGATATAAAGTGATCACTGGATCCGTCTTCTATTTAACTGTAAAATGCTTAAAAACAAATGATCTATCTAAAACTGGAGAGTTTTGCTCTCGGATCGTGGCACCGCATGCGTTCATTTAGCCATCTCTATCTGATCGAAACAAACAAACAAACAAACAAACAAGAGACCCCCACATCAGCCAGCAAACAACTGAAAAGCAGACATGTAGTGCGTTCATTTTTATTTAAAGACTTTGTGGAAAAGGTGACATAATCGAAAGTTGCGTGACTTTATATACTGTAAAGATTTATAAAAAGTTTGCAAAAAATATGCGTGTATTCAGACAAACAGTATACAAACCGGTGCCTCCAGTTCAGAGTCTTATAGAGAAAATATAAGTTTAAAAACGAGATTGCTCGTGTTGCCTTCACGGTCGTATATACTGTAGGTTTGGATGCAGGTTTCCTGGACCTTTGAGGATTATTGCACTTGAATTCAGCAAGATGGGGCCGGCGGTCGATCGTTAGACCAGCCCGGTCATTTGCGACCTCAGCACGCTCATGGAGTGAGCAAAGGGGGACAGGGGGTAACTGAAGCCCCCCACGGGCGGAGAAACCGGGTGTCCGCTCAGGCTGAAGCCCAGAGACGCGCCTCCGTCGTGATACAGGATCGGTACCCTGACGATCCGCTGGCTGGATTGCGGCACGGCGGAAGCCTCGAGGTCCGCCGCCAGCTGCCTCTTCCATTTATTCCTCCGGTTCTGGAACCAGATTTTGACCTGAGTCTCTGTGAGGTGCAGAGTGGCCGCCAGCCCGGCTCTCTCCGAGCTGCTCAGGTAACGCTTCACGTCGAACGTGGACTCCAGCTGGAACACTTGGCTCCGGCTGAACACCGTTCGAGTCTTCTTCTTCCTCCCGGGACTCAGGTCCGAGGGCGCGTCCGAAGCGCTCGGGGCGTCCTCGCCGTCGTCTGTCAGGTGGTTGTCGCATGTTTTCCTGTCGATGTCGTCGCTGCCCTCTGTGACTGGCTCGGACACGGTCGGGGAGCCCCTGTCGCTGATCGATCCGGAGCAGTAGTTGTCCTCGGTGATGGTTCTTGGACCTGAAGAGGGGGGGTGACAGTGATCGCCGTGAGTTTCCCCCCCAGGGTCTGATTTGCCTTAGCAACCACAGTTTTCATTTAATAAATAACAGTGGCTAACAATCAGCGCCATCTAAAACACAACCTCGTTGATGTTTGTGTACTTTTCTCATCATTAAAGTCGTGTTTTTGCGCGTGAGCCCTTTGGCGAATTGCGTAATCGTACCACGTGTCTGGCAAAAGAAAGGATATCATGATAATTCCTCCAAAAACATCAACAGAACTTCAGCAGCTTATGAATGAATGTGAGAACACAGTTTTGATGCTGGTGGCAGCCTCCAGCGATGCTGAATATGATTTATAGTTTTACGCTTAAAAACCCATTTTGGCGTCAGTGGCGTGTTAAATCTCCTGGGTTGATACTTGGCTTGAACCTTGCTTCACGCACTTTGTAAGCACGCACGTCTGTGGTTGCTAGATTTCCAGTATGTGAAGAAGCATCGAGCTGCAGGGGACAGTAACAACAGTTCCGGGGGCTCCAGAGCCTCGGGGAGCTCAGGGTGGATTAACCGAGTCACGGCCACGATCATCGCGGCGCACTCGAGCCCTTCTGACTTTGTTGGTTTTACTTAATGAAGCGAAAAATGAATGTCGAGTTCCAGACTCCCCCTCTCTGTTTTTAATAAAGACAGAGTCATAAATTCAAACCAGGAACGGCCTGGTGATGGAGGACACCGTGGAGTGTTGTCTAGCTTAAAATGAACCGGCTGAGGCTGGAACGCGGGGCAGCGCGCGGACATCTGCCTTATTTTGCTCTGAACTTGATATCAAACTACACATATTTCACACAGGGACACGGAAGCATGTTTAATTATTAATTCAAAGCACTGATGCGCACCTCTGGGGGACATTCGTCTATTTATTTTTAAATTTTCCGGCCACTCTCTACTCACTCTCTGATGCTTCCAGTGCAGCCAAGTTGACCCCCGTCCTGGTGCGGCCCCGCTGCACCGACGAGTCCCTGTACGGGGACCGGACAGCGAGGCAGGAGCCATCGTGCGCTGACGCGTTCAGCTCGCTGCCCCTGGCGACCATCTCCGCCCCACAGATCCATCGATCGCCGCTCGGCTCCGACTCCTGCCCGCTGCCACTTTTACCCAGTAGGTTCTCAATAAAGAACGACGACGCCTTCGACGAGGTGGGGGCCTGGTTCCCCGGCACTTTCTCCTCCATATTTCCCCAAACTCACGGTGTTTCTACGCCAGACCCGAGCGGTTCCTGCCTCGATTGCGCGTTGCGGCCGCCCAAATCCCCAATAATCATTTTAAGCGCCGCAGCCTGTGCGCTGTAGCACGAGCTTTTGCTTCATGGCAGAGACGGAACGAGGCTCTTCTCCGTGTCGCGCCAGCAGCTTTAGCCGAGGGAGACACTGGGGCGAAGGGATCCGCACAGAGGAGCGTCCGAGTCAGACGGTGAACGAGCCGTCACAGGAAATCCAGCGATTGGACGAGAAACGCGGCTAATGGGCTTTTCCGCGTAAAGGAGAGTGACGGGCTGTGCGTCAGCAACTGCCGCTCCGTCTGCGCGCGCATGTGTGTGTGTGTGTGTGTGCGTGTTGACATGCATGGCCGCCCCTCTGGGGCGCGCAGTCAGGAGAAAACCTCTGCTCGCAGTGAAACGCTCTGTATTTGGGTCAATTAGAGTGTAAATCAAAATAAAGATCCATCAGGGCAGCAGCCGTCCCGGAGGTCGTGCCCCCCCCCCACCTCACCTCCACCTCGGTCCATCCATGTGAGGAGGGGTGTTACTGTACTGTCGGAGCCTCGAGTGTAAAATATCGCTTTCGTTGATATGAATAGAGCAAAAATAAAATAAAATTAAAAAAAGAGGAAAGCACCGCTTCAACGCCTGCGTCCTGGCTGTGGTCTGACTTCTGAACGCGAGTGTCCTCGTGTGTGTTTTAGCTGAGGGTTTTTACCAAGGTGACATCCAAATAATAATCTAAAAAATACATAAACACGCGTAGCGGTTTGAAAAATGGCTCAAAATGAAAGATTAATCAGCAGAATTGCGCCAGTGTTGCAGCGCACACGTCTCCGCGGACCCGCAAAAGAGTTCATTTTAATTAATGTGGAGGATTTTTGGACGGTGTTCCCGATAGAATCGACCCACCACGGATCCGTTCAGAGCGTCCGGGTCCACGTGGGGTTGGAAAGAGACCGGGTGGCCGCGCGGCTCCAGCCCAGGTCTGCAGCTTTATTACGGGTTTGGAAAAGTTCTTGATAAAGATACGCGTATCGCTGGTGGATCATCTGAAATATTGAAATGAGTGCTGACGGGCATCTTTACCCTTTTGGCTGAAATGGCAAGACATTTAAGCTTTTTATTTTCCTCCGCGGAGTCAGCGGCACTGACCTTTAACTCCCTCTCTTCCTCCCTCGGTCTTCCTCTCACCATCCGAGAGGATCAGAGCCTCGGTGGGATCGATCTATCTATCTATCTATCTATCTATCTATCTATCTATCTATCTATCTATCTATCTATCTATCTATCTAGACATTATTTTTCATTGGCTCTCAACACTCATTAGATGAGAATGTTTTTTAGTTAACTGATAACTATTTTTAAAATCATTATTATTATTCTGCTCTATAGGGAAATCCAAATCAAGGGGGGAAACGACACATTAGATCAGGTTTCTCTGTGTACACTGGGCCGTCTGAACAATATGGCACCCCGGCTACGTGCCCCCTGCTCTGTGGGCCGACAGTTCCAGCTCCAGAAGCCTCCCTCACATTTCTCTCTCTCTCGTCATCCTCTGATCCTCATGTGCTCTGACATGCCCTTTGCTTTATATGACCCGCTGGTCTGCTCAAGCCCCCCCAACTCCGCTCTCCCCTCTGAAATACAGTTTCAAACATCAGATCTTCAGCCTTAATGAGCTCAGTCTACGTGGGCATGCTGCTCCAGTTGGTGGTGGCCAGTGGGAGTGTTCGCCTGCCTTTGGTACAGACGTGTGTTTACAGAAGGTGCATCTGACACCAGCAGTGTTAAGCACCACAGAATTATGAACACGAGGTGTTTCTCATACATGTAACACCGAATCCTCACTTCAAGTGGAGCAACAAACCCTTATTCATTATTCTTAACAAGCAATATAAGCTCTGCCAATTTTAATTGGCTTAATGGCCTAATAACTGGGTTTATGGCAGCCATTACTGCTTCCAGTGTGATATTAATGGCTTTTGGAGACTACTGATCTCACTCCAGATCCACGCTCAATGAAAGTGGAGGCAGTTTGACCCAGTTCATTACTCTGGAGGCAGTGAAACAGGAAGGACTGTATCTCCTCATGGGCCCGTTCATACACAGCTCTCTTTATGTTAAAAGGTCTGCAGAGCAGCAAATTCACCTTAACTGACTGTGGCGTCACAGGTTTGCATGGTAGAAGAGGCCAGAAAGGTGGTCCAGTGACAGAAAAACAACCAAAGCCACGAGACTTCACAGTCTCACACAGATTTAGGACCCACGGTGGAGCCGTCGCTTCGTGCTCTCCGTGGGGCGCCCTCTATTGGACACACGGGTGTAGCGCAGCTTGTTCTGATCAAGTTTCAATATAATATACTTGGGGTTCTGTAAAATATATTCTAAAAATACACCAATTGCTGATACAATTTAGAATTGATTTGTGTGTGTGTGTGTGTGTGTGTGTGTGTGTGTGTGTGTGTGTGTGTGTGTGTGTGTGTTTTTCTACATTTGTGCGGGCCCAGAATCCCTTGGGTTCATTCAGCATTGGCAACATTTTCAGCAGACAATCAAAAGTGTGACGTAGTGGAATCACTTGTAATTAAAACTTCCAACTCAAAAGTTTTGACTTTAAGATTAAAGCTTCACTTGGAAGCCAGAATCTTGTTATTATTATTTTTTATTCCGAAGTTCCTCAGCACAACAAAATCTGATTGCAGACTTCCTTCCCTTTAAGGGGCAATCACATATGATGTTAGCTGTGACATTAATAATTCACTGTCCATAATAAAGTGATGCTGCAGACTTTGTTCTCAACGATAGCACGAGCCGAGGTGAGCATTCTTGGCCAGACTTTGTGACGCCAGCTCGCCAGCATAAAGTGGGCTTTAATTGCACATAATCTCTACCGTTCTCTCCCCTCCCAGCGCAACTCCACAGCATACAGCCCGCAAACATCAGACCTTAAGGAGGCGTTTTTGTTCCATATCGTAGCAAGATGCACAAGGAAGGATTTTTGACGCAGAGGAATTTATGGTGTTTTGGAAATGGTGCTTTACTCTGCAGGGACGTCGAGTCAGTAGATCTACGATGTGCCTCAAAGCCAAAAGAAAGGGAAAAGAGTTCTACAGTAGCCTACATGCACCGTTTGGATGCATTTAAAATCTAAACCTGCTGCGTTTCAAATTCCAAGCCTGTTTTTTTTTTAGTTTTCAAGACTTTTCATGTCTTTTTTTCTTCAGTGATGTACATGTTTGATTTCTTCATTAAGAATGCATTCAGCTCCTGCTGCTCTAACCTAGTTTCTAGATCCTTCTGCCTCGTGGATCTGTGTCACTGGGCCATTCTTCCAAAGAATACAGAGGGTCTGAAATATATGGTTCAATACATTTAGCGTTAATGACCACGTGGAAGGGTCAGACCTTTTTATCTCCAGTCAAATGTTCGAGTTCAAGGGTTTTGACCGCAGCACAGGCCCCCTTTATTCCACCCAGACCGGATTACAGAGAATGGGCCGTGGCATAAGCAGCCCACATCACGTCAAATTATGAACAAATGTGCTTATGGGAAGGAAATGTTAATTCTGTCTTTGCTGGGCTGCTGTGCCTGAATGCTCTCAGAGTATTTGTTTTTAATAGGAGGATTAAATGTGGAAAGAGCAATTATTCATTGTTTTCTTTTCTAAGGATAAAGGAGCCGAGCTTTTTATGTTCTCCTTTTAACTAAAGTCGAAAAACAAATATAATTTCCTCAGTAGTTGATGGTAATTTGGCAAATTTATGGCGATAATCCTGTTCATCCATGAATGCCAAGTATAAAATCAGACAAACTGGGATATTTCTATACATCTATCTATATCTAGCTATTACTAAAAGCCTATTTCTATCCAGTAATCCAATTATTTATATGCTAAAATAGTGAATCTTAAATAGTATTTATTTCCAGAATTTAAGCATGGGATATGGATACCTTTCGATCAGAGAGAGAGAAACAGAAAAATAAAAACAATAAAAAATAAAAACAGTAAAGAAACCCTTAAATATGTTGTTCCGGCTCACACAGGAAGGACGTGTGAGACAAATGCAGTGACTTTTTATTTGTTTTTAGGAGAATCCTCACCTACTGTGGCCTAACCATTAACAGCCCTGCTGATCCTCCTCAGAAATGTGTCGCCCGATACTCCGTTAGCCGGAGTTAGAGACCGCTGTGGGACTGTTAACCATAGCCAGCCGACTTGCCTTTGAAACTGATCAAGCAGAAGAATCGATCAGGTGCTTGTAATGAGCTGCTGGTAACTCCAACTGTCATGTAGCTGCACAGCCCTTTAAAGAGCACACGGTCTTATTTATTTAGCCGTGATGGACTAGAGTTTTATGAAGTTGCTAGCTAGTTGGAGTCAGAACAGGCAGATTCCCATTCAGCGTGCCCCCTCCTATTGGCTGCCTGCTCACATGTTTGAGAAAGTTGTATCCCCAGCAACAGCTAGTCCGAGCAATATCAAACCCAGCAGTGATGCCAGTGAGCGGGAGGAACCACCTGTAGACGGAGCTCAAGAGATGCTGAGAAATGATGGCCGATGTTTTTGTGGGTATAGAAGGATTACAGCTGGACATCATTAAGCACGCTGAACCAGTGAAACATACGTATCTGTCTATCAAGGAACTGCTACTTCCAAGATCTAATAAATTATTCTGGGTCCAAAACTTAAATTATTCACATTCATTGCATGTTGTGTGTTTGGAATAAGATCTGAAGATGCAGCTCCAGGCTGAGGGTGAGCTCCAAAGATGCTTAGTCTACCCACCTTCCACTAAATACTGTTCATCCAACACCACCTGCTCCTGTGACCTCCTGAATACAGACTGTGACTCTTCTGTGATTCTTCTGACAACAAAAGAAAAAGGAAAATGAGATTGAACAGAATCAGACATTTCATGACCCCAAAATGGATAATGGGGATTGTCTGCTCCATCGTAGCGTTGGGTTTGGCCGACTTATTGGACACACTGATGCAGCACAGCAGGGTTCGTGAGCTGCGTTGTGTCGTTGTACAACTCTCCTGTGTCGGCAGCATCTGAAGGAACCGTCACTTCCATCCAGTCAAGCTACAATTCCAGACTGTAAAATGTGCCATCGCTGCGATAATCCATGATGATGTTTATTATGCCCCAGGTTTGACTGTGTATAACAACCCACTTACTTGCATCTTGCCAACTGTCAAAACTCAATGGCCAGGGAGAGAAAACAGGGATGCTGAAGCATTATCAAGACTGCTGCTGTCGTTTATTATCCAATAAGGACTGAGGAACCGTAGCCCAATAGGTCCGTATCAATTAAAAATGACCAAGCCCTTGAATCAATTACCCCCATATCAAGAGGGCAGTTAATCAGGAATGAGGAAAGCCACCATGAGTAAGAGTCGTCAGTGTCAAGTTCATGAAAGAGTTTAGAAAGGAAAAGGTGCAACATTGTTGTGGCATTAAATTTTGTAGGGAAGTGTGTTGGACACCCACCAATCGTGTCATTTATCTTTGAAGGGCTGTAGCTTGGTAACGAGTCGTACCCATAATGGCAGGTTTTCAGAACTCAACATTGTGTGTTGCAGGCATGTGAAAAGTGTATTTTGTTACAATAAGAATGTCACAGAGCTGCAGGAGGACTAAAAGCGCTGTTTTGGATCTCCGCATTACATAAACAGCTTTCAGACGTGTTTGAGCAGCTTTAATGTTCAGTCTTGGTCATAAACTCTCAATAGTTTCTGCGTCCACACAGCCACATGTGTGTGAGGAGTTCTAACGGTGATGTCCGTTTGTTTAACCTCTTCACGGTACGTTAACCCCTGTCAGGACCGGCTCGTCAGCCTAGCACAAAGCGGCTAAAGAGGGACAACCTTTTTTCCCTTCAGTCAACCTTAAAAGGTTCCCAATTCCTTTGCTCTAAAAGAAAAACCTGGATGGAAAATTTCTGGGAACTATGGAACAGAAGTTGAATGCTAATTTATAGCGGGAAAAAAATGTGATTGAAACTTTCTTATTCAAGTTTAATCAGTAAACACAAAGACAAACATCAAATATAAAATCAAAATAATGGGTAATCTTTTAATAAAATGTTTGATTAAAATGGAAAAAAGATTAGGAATTTATGCATGTGACACAAATCCAACCACAAACAAATGAATCAATCTGACAGTAATTCTGTATAAATATCAGCCATAAATCAACAGAATTTATCTCGTTATTAATTTAAAAAGAAAGACGATTTCAACGCGCACTTTTCAAATTTAAAAAAGCAACAAAAGCTAAAAATCCTATATTTTCCACAGTGTCCCGTCTTTAAGCGTCTTTAAATCATTCGCGACTTGTCTTTAAAATGTGATTTAACCTTCGTTATTCACCTGCTCACGCGCCAAAAACTCCCTCTAAATTCGTTTTATCACCCGGAAGATCCGAACGTCTCGTGCTCTCGTGAGCGCCTCGAAACAACAGGAGGGCGCGAGAAATGGAGTGAGGCGCGCGATCCGCCGCTGTCAGGTACGCGGCTCTCCGGGGCCTAATGTCCACGCGGGCTGACGTAACGCTTGGTGACACCTCGTGACCTGGGCAGCGACGCCCTGTGATGCGTTGGCGGCCTGTTAAAAGCGTCTGACATTTCACGACTTTTCCAGCATTGTGAGGCATTTATTCGAATTAAATCAAGGAAATTGACTTTTATTTTACGACCGATTCTCATTGTTCTTTACGTAGGGGAAGTAACAGAAGAAAAACTTAATTTCGTACGAATAATGAATTAATTATTGAGTTTTAAAATATGAATAAACTTCACAGAGTGACGGGTGATGGTTGAACAACAAAGTCCGTTCAAAAATCACCGTATATCGTGGTTTTATTTTGGTTGTTTTTGGCGCAAAGGAAATGAAAAGAATTGCTTTTAATCTGCTTAGCTAACAGTAAGATTGGATGTTTTGGATTGGATGTGGAAACGAACTGCTTCCCTTCATCGTATTTCCGTACAATTCCTTGTGGACAAACAACGTTTAACTTGTGATTTCTTCGCCCCTTAAAAACTTTGACTCGTCTCTCAACTTGAGTTTTTAAAAGGGGGGAAAAAAACCCATGCAAATTTAAAACGTGCTTAACATTTTCACTTTCCATCCTCCTTTGAAACACAAGAAGCGGATGTTAGAGAAACAGTGTGACCTTTATAACCATTACAGATTTTTGAGGTAATTGAATCGTCCAGACATCATTGATATTTAGAGTTGATCAAAGAAAAGCTGAAGGAAAAAAAGAGGCAAATGGAGAGTGAAGAAAAGGCTGCTGACCCAACCTGAAGACACATGAAAGAGTAAAGTGTGTGTGCGTGTGTGTGTGTGTGTGTGTGTGTGTGTGTGTGTGGTGTGTGTGTGTGTGCGTGTGTGTGTGTGTGTGTGTGTGTGTTTTTGAGAGACACCAGGCTGTACTCTGTTTTCTAAAGTCTTGTCACGCGATGTTCCTTGAAACCCCGCCTCCATCTTCTACCACACACACACACACACACACACACACACACACACACACACACACACAGGAATATTCTCAATGGCTCTCAGGCAAAAGTGATTATGTCCCCTGCATACGCAGTTTTTCTGGGCTCAGTGTTTGGGCCCTTTAATGTGCTGTCAGTGTTCGTTTATGGGGATGACCTTGTTCTGACCTTCCCCCCTCTGAGCTCAATCACTCATGGGCACAGATGCAACACCATGGATTGTTTAATGAGAATACAGAACCACTGGATTGGTGAAGATGAACGTGACAAAAGTGTTTATGTGAAGAGAAACAGCCGTTCGATGAGCTTTTGATCATTTAAAAAACCCTGTGGTGCTTTGCTGCTAAAAATGCTTCAAAAGTAAAAGAACAAAGTTCCTATGATGTTACAAAATGAAATTAGACAACATAATATATTCTTTATTCCTCTCAAGGTTGGAGAAACGTACAAATGCTCAAATAACAAAAGAAACATTCCCTCAAAAGTCATCAAACTTAAATGTCAATGTGATTAAATCCAATAATAATATACAAACCAGCATATTTCACATGAGAGAGCAAAAACAAAATATATTTTTGGGTGTAAAAATAATTGGAATTAATATTTTACATTGATTTTACTCTATTACTCACTTTACATAAAACCTTTAAATAAAAAACATTTTCAATAATCCGAATTCTATTTTTCCTTACCTATAAATGTTATTACAGTTTATTTTTAAATTATTATTATAATTATTTTAAATTATGCTCATGTTTTAGCAATTACAAGATGTTCAATATATAATTGCACACAACAACAACAACAACAATAATAATAATAATAATAATAATAATAATAATAATAATAATAATAATAATGACGGTTTTAAAGGACCATTTTTCACATTCTATTTAGTGGGTCAACTTATTTACTAAAAGTTTAGCAATCATCTGCTTCTTTTATCAAATCCCATACTGTCAGAAATACACACACACACACACACACACACACACACACACACACACACTCACACACACACCCACAATGTACAATACAATTCTTATGGGGCTGTTGATGATCGCTTTATCGTCCATTTCTATCCATTGTTTTATTATAATTTCATCCAAATATGAACATTTAAACACGTGTTTTAGGCCATCCGACTAGTGTCCAAATATCTCATCAGACAGTCAGAACACGCGTACAATAGCAGAAACGATGAGCCATCACAAATATGTTTATTCACCTTTAACAGGTTTAACGCGTGTGTGCATTTCTAACCACCACAAGATGGTAGTAAAGTCCAACTAATAGAGCTTTGGATTTTTTTGTGGTTGACTTGGCAACCTGGATGCTTTTTCCACGCTCTCCTGCAGCCTTATTAGTCAATTCAAGGTTTCAGCCGTCAGGATGGAGGCTAATGAGCAGAGCAGCTCTCAGGGGAAACAACAGCCTGATGCAGCTCCCATACAGGCGACCACTACACTGACAGATGTAGCCTGTGCACCAGGCTGCTGGGAGTGTGATGACCAAATCAACCGCCTTCTTCTCAGTCTGGACCTGGAAGTCCCACAGGAGCCTGGCCTGCTTGTTCTCCAGCACTTTCGGGGGTGTCTCCCACCTGGACCCTGGGACCTCCAGTCCATACTCAGATGTTCCTGGACACTGTGCCAGCCACCTGGGTATGCTGCTCTTTGTATGCCTTGCCTACCAACATCTTGCGCCCTGCTGGACTGTCTCAGGGGCGTCTCCACACAGCCTACACCTGGGGTCTGGTCTAGTCTGGTCTGGTGGACCCTGGCCTCTATGGCTCTGGTGTTCAGGGCCTGTTCTTGGGCAGCCATGAGTAGCGCCTCTGTGCTGTCTTTCAGTCCAGCCTTTTCCAGCAGGGGCTTGTCCTTCCATGATAGCTCCTCGGGCTCCTCGGGCTCCTCCTTAATGGGCTTTTGTTGCCTGAGGCGTTCACCCAGCTGTCGGTCAGTGGGGGCCATCTTGTTTCCTCCTGGACAGTAGTTCAGACACTTACTCGTCCTTGGCTCCCTGCCTTTTGCTTGGTGTACAGCCTCAGGACGCTGAGCTTAGGGTGAAACCCTCCATGCTTGCTGAGGAGCTTCCTTGTCTTGATGTTTGCCCTTCCTGCCTCGCTATGATCTCATATTCCATCAGTGATGTGTGGGTTCGGAGCGCTACCGACCCGCTGACCTGCTCATGAATCCTGCTGGTTTATGTGACTGCTGTCATTGTCTCACACAGATGATGCTGAAAACAACTTTTATAGCTTAAGACATGATGCTGCTCTGAAGCGGTGCTGAATTTTTTGAGGGTGGATAAATGTCGCCTGCTCTTACGCAACTTCTGACCTCTTTTTGTACATTTCCCTTAAAGCCCCACAGAAGTACTCAAAATATATAGGACAAAAAAGATCTTCTGCCCTTTTTAATCAATGCATTTATTCAGGGCCTTTATGCTGCGTTCACAATCATTTCCTGCTCTGCCGAGGTGACACGAGACGGTGGCATTCACTGTTTACCGCGTATGTGCAGGGATGTGAGGAAATGCCCTTTTCTGTCGGCCGCTTCTCGCATTATTTGCAGGACATTCAGGTAAAAGTGGAATTTCTTGCTGTTCGTTCTCATTCATCAGCGACAAGCTTTTCATTTCCATTAGGTTTTTAAATGATTAAAAGCTTTCAGTGAAATTAAAGTGATTTAGAACCAGGCCAAACGGTCCAACGGTGCAGCAGCCTGGAAGCATTTTAACTGCTTTGCTCTTCATTTCTCTCTTCTTGAGCGTCGCAGCTCCGCAGTGGATCAGTCCAGAGGAACCTGTACTGTCAGAGATATGAGACAATGTTGAATTACAGGACTCAGATGTTCGGTGAGTCTGGACTAGGCTGTTAGTTGTGTTCTGATGTGTGTCCACCAGCTAACCAGGGCCCAAGTGTTTAAACAGATGAGTTAAATGTGCCGCCATCACACATGAGTATGGATTTAAAGATTTAATAGATCTGAGGGGCTTTGTTCAGTGAGGGTAAAATAAGAGCGTGTGGGTTGACCGGCTCCCCCTGCTGGGCATTTCACGCATCAGACGTGATCAACCAACGTCTGGAAGTATTTGACCAGAGAATTGCAGATTTTTTTAAAATCTCTATTTGGATCATGAAAATCCATTTGTTTCTATGATTGTGTTCTCAGGCTGTTGGTGAGAGTCACTTTGTAAAACGGGCTTTTATTCGGCGCTAGGATGATGACTGACATTTAAAAGGAATTAGTGAAAACCATTCCGGAGGCGACCTTGCTGGAATCCTCTGTGTGCTCGACTGCATCTTTAGGGATACTTCGCTTGCAGGCTTTACACATGGAGGCTTGTGTCTCTGCTCTGCTTGACCCCAAACTCTGCTCGTCTCCACACGGCATCGACAGAGAACGGACAGAATCGAATGTGAACTCATGCATGTGAATCGGAATACTCGGAATTCTGTACGATTACCTGAAGTTGGCAGAGATAACAGGTAAATGCTAGCACAGTGTCTTTGTGCCTGTAGACCTGCTAATCTGAGTTATTTAGTTCTTTCCCTTCTGTGCAGGTGTTTAAAATTTTTGCAACGGGATTAAAGGTTTCAAACACGACCACGGCTGGATGGAACCTGACAACTGGACTGAAAACATCTGTCTGACCTTGAGCCTCTTGTGGTTCAGTTCTTTCCCAACTGTGGACAGACACGCATTCGATGTTCTCTGTGAGGATCCTGAACATTTCAATGCTGAACCGCTTGTTGCCGAGGTAACCGCGGCGTGCCGGTTCAGTTCTTACACAACTTCCTGTGCCTGCAGATTGTGATCGGTTAAATTCAGATGAATTAAAAAGCAGATTAAAAAGTCCGAATGATCAGCGACAGTCACATTTCCCACAACCATGAAAGCAACAGCAAAGGAACGATGAATAAAATTTCCATCAAAAATCTGATTTCCTGAAATGAAAAAGGAAAATAATTCTAACTGAGGCTGAATCTTCTGTAGGGCGAGAAAGCTTGTGCTGACACCAGTCTGCTTTTATTAATATTGGTTGTGCAGCAGCTCTGAGATGATCTGCTGAAGGAGGATCTTTACCGCCCCCTGCAGGCTCCCCGCAGAACTGGCAGACCTCTCTGGGGTCAGCCTCGCGACACGGGGGGGGGGGGGGCTCTCAGCAGCTCAGAGGCTCGAAAATGGAACTGAAGCTAGAAATGTCAACATCAATTATCAAACCAAATCAATACTGTCAACTATATGGATGGTGGGTGGATGGATGGATGGGTGGATATATATATATGTGTGTGTGTGTGTGTTCCTAATTCTCATTCAACACAGGTTCTAAACCAAATTGCACCACAGAGATAACACCGTAACCTTGACGCGTCTCAACAAATAAAATACGTACAGTCCAATCGGTCCTCAAGTGAATTTTAACTACACAAGAACAGGAGTGTTAAATGGTTGTAATAGGGCCCAATATTAATTTCTGCCCTCTGTGAGATGTGACACTATGAGCAGAGTTTAGAGGTCCGTATTCATGTTAGTCTCAGTCTTAAAACCCCTTAAAACAAAAAGTCTGTTTTCAACATTGCTTCTGTGAGCTGTGTGAGTGCGTTACACTATTTATAAACCCAAAAATAACCACTGACAGATGTTATTCTCTGGATAAAGTTAAAAGACAAAAGAAAAAGAATGATTCATTGTCACGTAAATCCCGTGAGAAGCTTCTCTGCAGCATCATGAGCTCACTGGAGGAGGGAGAGGGAACTCTGGGACGTGTCAGACACGGAGCAGGGAGGTACGGCTGACTCCTCGCCTCATCCTTCCCTGTCCTCGCTCCCGGTCACTCGTATGGACTCTGCTACTCCTTCCACAGGCCATCACACATGTTTATTGTGCTCAGAGGTTGTTCATCGTCTGCTTTTATGAACACTCCCGTTGTTTCCTGCAACATCTCATAAGTCTGTCACGTCTGTCTGACTATAGGAAGACAGGTCCCGTATCCATGGAGACAAACTTTGTTGTTTGGCTTAAAAGATTCTATAAGATCCAGAACCTCTCTCAGCATCTATATTAAAATGATCTCGATTAAGGGCTTTGCTGCATTTAAACATAATCGGCCAACTCATGACTAAATCCACTGTTTGGCTTTGGTGTACATAAAAACAGCTGTAAAGTCTGATGAGACCAAGTTGTTGTGTCACATTGTCAGGGAAATTCATGCTAATAGACGGTTACAGTCCCCTTTCAGACAGCCAAGCGTGACAAAAATAGGACGTCCTTGTTAAATTACCCCGTGCACATGTTTTTGTGTTATTGGTGGCTTTGCTGTGTTGGGGAGAATATTAAATATTGAATTTTGGCAGAAGAGGGTTGAGATTGAACTCTGAAAAAGTGGTGCTTGGTATAGCCGCAGTGCCACATCCTGGCCTACAGGGGGAGCTGGTGGTGTTGGTGGAGCAAATGATGAACTCCAAGAGTGGAGTTATACAAGTAGTTTAAAATAAAAGACCTGTGATTGAAAATATTAAGTAAATCGGCCATTACTATAACTGCTATCTCTCAAGGCCAGACGCCCTCTGACCCTCTCAACGGCACCAGAAACAAACCTGTGACTTTGCTGCTGTTGTGTTACAACCGTTTAAGATCACTTAATCTCAGTCAGGTGACCAAATGTGACCAGAACGAGTCGCGTAAATACTCATTTAATCCGTCCTCTAACGGCGTCGGGCTGTTAATGGCGGCCTCAGAGCCGCTCCTCAGCCGGGTAATGACCAAAATAACAGCATTGCTGTAAAAAGGGACGCGAGCTCGTCCCATTATGGGTCATTAGAGAGCTCAGAGTTTGGAGGGGACCTTGAAGTTCCGACAGAAATGAGTTAATGAGGTGGGTAGATGGCAATAATCCGGAACCTGTCTGGAGCTACTGATGAGGTCAAAATGAACAGCATTTAATAAGATTCTGACTCTTTTCTTAGATTTATTTACTAGTATTGAAACCCTTTATGGACACATCGGTCATAACGTCCTCTCAGCTATCAAAGTAAACGTGAGGTGCCTGCAGGTTTTGAGTGTTTGAGCCACTCCAGAATTCTCCTGCAGCTTCCAGAACACAGCTGGCTGCTAATTGGACTCCAGCGAAAACGTGTTGAAAGGCTGGAGACGCAGAGGCGTGGATGCTAGCGAGAGACGCTGGGAGTCCATCTGCAACAGGAGAGCTGGACTGACGTGTTTAACGTGGTCCTTCACATTTTATTCCCCCGATCCCTCCCGCTCCGCTATGGCAGATGTGACGTCGCGGTGCTGCTGCCTGATCGCCAGAGATCTGCTCTGCACAATTACAGGCGGTTAATTACAGCAGAAAGTGTGGAGCAGGTGCACAGGCAGCAGCCTCTGTTCAGCCTGTCCAGGGTGATTTAGTCACAACTTCCGTGCGACTTATTCACCAGCTGGCTCGTGACATCACCTCATCTCTTCCACTTGCAGGACACCAGCATTCCCGTTAACACGCGCAGCAACTCCCCAAACTCCCCAAACAGATGTAAGGGAATTGAACCTTGTGAAACGTTGGGAACCAGGTTCGACCCTCACCATTATAATAACCCAACCTGCGCACAACAAATGCATGAAGACGCGTTTCTAAGAGAGCCGGGCTTAGAAACGAGGTCGAGAAGGTGGTTTTACAGGAACTAGTTTTTAACGCCAGGGGAGCAAATCTGCGTCCTCCTGAATGTGCAGCCTGAGCTGCACTTCTGGTGGGTTGAAAAATGTGCTTAAAGTTACTGGAAAATTGAAATAAAAGGTGCTTTCAGGGACACAGCGACTGCTGATGCAAATTGCCCATCGCCCGTGAGAGCAACCAGGTTAATTGATTAGTGAGTGCATTAATGGACTCAATAACCACAAACCACAGTGTCCAATGTATTTCTGCATGAGCGTTGGGCTTTTTAACACTGTTAAAGTAGTTTTAAATGGCTTGTTTATACTTCCAAACCTTATTCCCTACCATGTTTCAAAATAATCCACTTTAACCCAACATAAATATTCTTTAAGAGACGGCTGAGACCCCCCTCCTCCCTCACAAGGGGAGTAAAAGTCACTCCATACAGACGTGTTCCATCATCAGCGCGTTGAATGGGTCAGGGACGACCACGTTTCATAACCACCGTAGCAAAACACTCTGATTTGCATGAACACACCACGCTCCGTGTTCCGGTCGTGCACCATCATGCGGTCGGTCCCCGGGGACCCGGGACACAACTGCAGGTGTGCGCCGTTTGCGACCAGAACGAGGCTTCAGAGCACCCGGAGACAGACTGTCGGGCGCCCTCGGAGACTCCAGGAGGAGCACTAAAATCCCGTCCTCACTTCACAGGGACGTCTCAGCCGTGCGCAGCGTCGTGCCGCTCCTCACCGCGGGCTTCCTGTAAATCAAAACAGTTGTTTTGCGAGGCCATTGAGATTAAACAAGTGACAGCGACGGTGGGTGATTAGGTTGCTGGGGCTTTACTGTCACCGGGGGTGCGATGACAAATGAATTGCAGAAGGATGGTGTTGTCCTCCAGCAGCACTCTAAAGAGGATTATCACTGGCGTTCTCATCTCGGTTCAGGGAGTGACAAAGCCATGAGCCGCGCACGCCGTCACGCTCTTCTAAAAGTACTAAATTCATTTCGAGCGAATTAGCCCGTGGACGTTTCTAAACACCCCCTCCTACCAAATTTAGCAAAAAATGCACTATTGTTTAAGGCTGAACACGCACAAAAACCCGAACCATAACCAATAAAGCTGTTAAAATGGGATGAGAATAAAAATAGCAGCAATCGGGGCTGGGTTTGGTTCAGGCTGGACATCCTGAGGAGGACAAGGAAGTGGACGAGGAGCAGTAAGATTATCCTCATCTCCTCCTCTTAACCGCGTAATGGCGAGGCTACACAATGGGCCAAGGCAGTTCATCCCTATATGAGCATTTATGGGTTTGGCACCTTGCTCAAGGGTACCCCGGCAGTGCTATTAAGGTGTTCTGGCACCTTCCCTGACTACCAGAACACCTTCTGTGTTTTATGTTCCCAACAGACGGAGCTCCCTGCGCCGGTGGAGCGAAATTATGTAAAACAAAACAAAACTCTCCAGGCTGAAATAATTGTCCCCCCCTCAGCATAATGGCTTAGTAAATATTACATTAACTTGGATTCTTAGGGCAGCAGATGACGCATCATTGGACCGTGTAAGACCTCACAGTCTCAGGCTGGTGTGGACGCACGTCAGGGACACCGAGGCTGATGGCAAAGACGAAGCTGCGTCTCTGACCAATTAGACCTAATTAGTGATGAGACGCCTCTGTGGTCTTTTCAGGAGACAAGAAGTGGACACATTTGTGTTCATAAACCGAGGAGGACAGTGAGAAGGTACCAAGGGAGCGGTTCTGGCAGCGACAGCAGTGTTGCTGACACAGCCCTCAAATATCACGACTCGGGCCGCTTTGTTCGTGCACAACAGTCAGAAGACACTGACGGAGGAAGTTCTGCATTCACAAGAAGTTCCCGCTTCTTATTTGCATCGTGACGAACTTGTTCGGACAACATGCAAATTCAATTTGTCTTCGCAAATTTGATCTCGGGAGTGTCTGCGCTGTTGTTTCAGACCAAATTAGAGGGAATTTGTCAACCTGTCTCTATGCGTTGCCGCGGCAACCGCCCTGAAGTGCGAACCGCATCCAATCGCTCATCCGTTGTTTGGAATTTAGATGCGTTCGGGTGATCCGTATGCATTTTGTTGCGTTCAAATAAATATCAGGAAATAAAACTGTAACGCTTCGGAGGAATTCCGTGTGATGCGTCAATCACAGCCAGAAAGGCGGAGGCGGGCCGAGGGCTGAGCCTGACCTTTACCGCTGGAGGCCCCGCATCCTGTCAGGAGGACAACTTTGGACATGAAGCTGTCAGAGAACAGCATGCTGTCCACTTTCATGGGTCTAAATTTACTTAGATTTCATTACGTTTGCTTATTTAGGTTGTGACAGGTGTTATAAAAGCACGGTAACAAGGTCAGTGTGTTCATTTTTATCTGATGGGGAGGTTAAACATTGACCAAATGGAAATGGCAGTTCCATCCAAACTACAGAAGTAGGTGTGTCATTGCGTGTGTGTGTGTGTGTGTGTGTGTGTGTGTGTGTGTGTGTGTGTGTGTGTGTGTGTGTGTGTGTGTGTGTGTGTGAGGCAGCTAATATCGATTGTGCTGCCATAGGTGAACATTTATCCCTCTATCACTGTCGGCAGGTTCGTCTCCATCTGCCACGAACCTCCTCCTTCAGCCCTTCGGCAGCATCGTGCGTGATGGCTCGCTGTGCCTCCGTCTTCCTCGTCCACACGACCACAAAACGACTCCTCACATCCCGCCGCCGCTGCAGAAGCCGACTGGCCCGCGGCATTTGGGCGCCCATGTGTGTCTCGCACCGAGTCGCCATGACGTTCATTGTTCGTTAAAGAGCATCCTCATTTCCTGCTGGAAATAGACGTTCTAACCTTTCTCCGCACGACACGAGGAGGAAGTGAGAAAAGAAAACGGCTGCGGTGGAAACGTGACACTGGGACTATTTGTCCGTCTTCACACCACGCACCATTGTGCACCTTTTGTGCACAATGGTGCGCCATTTGACCATGCACTCACCCACCGTTCACTGCTCATATACCTGTTAAGACAGGTCACAGTCATATATCCGTTGTCATGGCGACGTCACACATGGAGCTCACCATTTCCTCGCTTTTATGGCCTAATTGCCTCCGTAATTTGCTTCACAATGTGCATGTGTGAGAATAACTAGTGGGTCGATGAGCACATTGTGATCTTAATTATCTCAGCTTTTTCATGTTTAGGGCACAAATAAGTACTACATTTACATTTTTAATGCACTTTATTTCCTGTGTGCTATGTGGGGTCGTCGTGGGAGGTGGGAGGAGGGAGACGAGACCATCAGGCAGCACTTGGGTGGATTTATGTGGAAGGAAAATCCTTTAAATCGCAGCCATGTGAGCCGAGAGACTGATGGGTGCACTCAAGCATCTTGATTTATTAGCACCTTTTCCATCATCTTAGCAAGATACACGGGTCATTAGTACATCACTGCAAAGTGTTGGTTACGGATTTCTGTCCCGAGAGCTCATCAGAAGAAGCGGTGTCACCATAGTCAGAAGAAGCGGTGCAGGCTTTGGCTCATAATGCCGTCAGATTTATGAGTTCCAAAGGCTGATTCTGCGTCTATGATTCCCTCTGTGAAACATTTAAGGCACCAGATGGGGAAATAATTAACTTCTGTAGCAGAACACATCTGACAGAAGCTTCTCAAACCCTCGCTGTTGGCTGGAATCTTAATTAAGTGGACGGTGACATATTAACAAAAAGAAAAAAATGGTTTTTTTTCACTGTCTTTTACGAAGAAAGTTATTTCAGAGACAGCTTGTGATCATGTCGGAGCCAAATATCCAGCCTTCACCTTGGGAGATGACACATAATGATGTTACCATGGCGATCTGTTTAACAAACAGAAGTACTGTCGTGCTAAATCACCCTGGGGGGGGGGGATAAAAGCTTGGGTGAGATTTAATCGCTTCAACACTGCTGAATGCAGTGTTGTGGGAAGTTTGGGAATCAAAGGAATGGGGATGAGAATAAAAGCAGGCAGGGAACGTTCGGCGTTCCAAGTGGAATAAAAGGGGCTTCTGGATCATTTTGGAAAATGAACCAAGATGTGGGAAAACCTGAGAGGCTAGTGAAGGAGAATCAAGATCAATTGGTACAGTAACGCTGTCTGCCACCTGAGCCTGATTTCTGATTTCCTGATTTCCTGATTTCTTTTCCCCATCCTGGATCGCAGCACTAAAACACGCTAATGAAGCCGCAGTGTCGGAGATGATGTAAGATTTCGGTTTCTTTTAACTAGAAGACGGAGCCCCGAACTTACTAACACCAACACAGCCTGGGCAAATATAAGAAAACATGTCATCAAACATCAATATTCCGTTCCGACTTTCCTTTTGATGTGCCAACACCAACGAGCAGAGGAGAGCGAGGATCTGACGTTTATTAGCGTTGCTTTTTATTTACGGATTAAGGTTCATTTGATGCTGTGAACAGATTTCAGATACTTCACATAAGGCCTATAGACACGTATAGATAATATATACAATCAAAACATGCCTGAGGCTGAAGCAGATGGGAATGAGGTCATTTAGTCCGAGCGCCACATTTGTACGCGCTCCAACGGCCACTCAGGAAGGTGTGATGAAACCTGCCGCTGCAGCCGGTCGCTGTCACACGTCCTCAGCCGACTCAGTCGATTCCCATCCTGTGAACATTTTCACTTTTATTATTTTTTTTTCTTTGCTGTGTCAATGCACTGATCCACGGAGGGACAAACAAAAAACAGCCCCCTCCTCCCATTCCTCTCCTCTCCTCTCCTCCCCCCTCTCCTCCTCTCCTCTCCTCTCTCCTCTCCTCTCCTCTCCTCTCCTCTCCTCCTCCCCCCTCCCTCCCTCTCTCCCCTCCTCTCTCCCCCCCTCCTCTCCTCTCCTCCCCCCTCTCCTCACCTCTGCACTTCTGTCCAATTACTGTCTGCTTGTTATATTGTTCAGGTGGGTGTCGCACCTTTATTTCCAGCACAGTCAGTCAAACCAGCGCTACCTCTAAACTCTTATTTCAGCCCAACATTCTATAGAAGACCTCTTATCTGACATCTCTTTGATTCAGTCACTCTTGAGATTACAAAAACATCTGGAAATGCTTCTCCCTCATTCATCCCACGTGAATGCAGCTTTGTCCAGGAGGAGTTGATGCCATCAGGATCAGTGACCAGGTTACTGCCCATCTTCTCCTCCTGGCTTCCAGCTTAACTCCTCTCTCCTGCTCCATCACCAGGAGCTCTTTCTACTGCCTCCCCCTCCCAGGAGCTGCTCTCCTTCCCTGTCACTCCATGGGCTGTGAGCATTCTCTAAACTGTCTGGGCAGGGAACGAAGCTGGGAACTGCCATGATTTGGCCATTACTCATGGATCAGTTCCGAATGGCTTCAGTCTCTGTAGGTCCACTCAAGTGATTTTCCTCTTGTGAAGGTCCCGTTTGGTCCAGGCTGCTTGGGAAATGAGCTCCACTGCCCTTGACCTGCGTCATCCTTCCTCCAGGTTCCATACCTCCTCTTGAATCATGGCTCTTCTGTCACTCGTTCCTGATCCAGGACCCGGTCCTCCTGCACCAATGTTGTCACGTCACTCCAACATGCTTTCAGCTGGTGCATCAGATGGGTTCGCTGCCCTCTAAACCCTGCTGACGCCTGCATAGCTGACTTGTTCATCATGCGAGTCTCTGTATGCAGTTACAACTCTGCCCTCTGAAACTTTAAATTCCCGCTGACGGACGTCAGAGGAAGCGGTCCTTCGATCCGCTGATCTTCGACCGAGCTTATCCAAAAGGCTACGGCAGCTTAGAGGGATTCCCACCCACTTTTGGAGGTACTTATTGAACTTCTCCACTCCTTCTACGCACATCATCGCAGCCACAACTTCCCCCGGGGGCCTGATTTTTCAATCCTCTGTCCTCTTTTCTGTGCTGGCCATGTTGTTGCTATCAGTAAATGAACCATTTGATTGGATTCTCCTTGGGGGAGTGGCTTTGGGAAAGAGGGCTGCTTTGGAACGTAGCCCAAGTAGCTGGTGATTGTTCCCTTAACGTGCTGAGGGCTGTGGTCATGGTCCACTGCTGCATGGATCAGGGCGTTTGGGATTGATCTGTAGGCAGGGGCTGAATCCAGCCAGGCCAATAGTCAGATTGCCTTTGTGTAGGAGATCTCACAGGAGATTTGTGCAGATGATAATGAACCTTTTCCTCATTCCTCTAAGACCTGTCAATGTCTGTCGACACGCGATAAGATAAGCCTTTATTGATCCTCAGTGGGGAAATTTCACTGTTACAGCAGCTCAAAGACAGTTCCAGAAAAAGATTAAATAATTGAGACAATAGAAACACAAAAACAATGTGTACACAAAATACCAATAATAATAGGAAGCTGTATTTACATGCACGTCATCATCCATTTAGGTGTGTGTCCTGTATTGCACAGGTGTGTATGCAGAAAATACTGCTGCACAGTGTAAATGGGTGGAACCACAAGGACATCAGTAAACATCAGCGCATGCATAAACATCAGGAAACCTCAGGACTATTGTGTGATATGAGCGTAGAGAGTGTTGGGTTACGCTATTTAAAAGATGCTCCTTTACATGCAAATTAGCGTTGCAGCGTCCTGCCGTGCATATCCGAGCAAAGCGGTGGCCCTCTTCTCCGTGAGGTTAAGGCGGAGGGCTACACAACGCTCGGAACGAATAAACCGAGACCTTACTGGAAACACAGGACTCATAGTTTCATCAGCTCTCGAACCATCAGTTACTACCCGTAAACATTTAGCCATGTTTTGATTTGCTAGTTGCATTTTAAAGTTGTTTGTTGTAATGAGCGTATGTGTCTGCGGGTAATGATAGCGACACAATGGCAAATAGCACCAGAACTGTGACACCTGTCGCCATGGACGTGTCGTCGTCCATGGTTACCGACGAAGGTTGATGATGTCACAGTAGTTTAGTGGTGTTCCATTGATGCAAAGACTGTTTTTGCCTATAGTCAAAGGGGAAGTTTGGGGCCCGTTTTTACCCAGTCGTTGTATCAATATCACCCTTGTCCACCTTCAGTAACGGTGTCTTTGTGTGTGTGTTTTAAGTGGAGCTCAGGCTGAGCGTCTATCGCTTCAGTACCAATCATCATCCAACAAGAGGAAGCTTCACCGTACTGGATTCAAGCCTCGCTGCTGTCCCTGAACAGCCTGCTGTGCTTCACAGCTGCTTCACAATCAGATGTGCAGGAAGGTGGTTGTTCCAGAACATAGTTGATGCCAGTAAACAGTAGACTTCCTAAGCATCAAAGGTCCCATTTTTGGAATGTTTGTTGTTGTTGTTTGCTTTGGCTGGTGTTTCCCGACTCGCTGGATGTTGAATGAAGTTTTCAGACGCCCCGAGTGTGGGTCCGCTCTCATGCTGAATTAACATTTTCAGCTTCGGTGGCCTTAATCTTAAACAAATTAATCTTTATCGCGTCTGTCCTCACAAAAGTGTCGGCTGTGGGTGCAAAAGATGCTGACTCAACACCCGTCATCTTTCAGACCTGCAGATTAACTGCTTCTCTGCAGCTTTCTTATTGGATCCACGGGGGCCTTTGATTCATCGCCCATCTAAAGCCACAATGTTACCGAGTGTTGAGGTGACAGCAGCCACAGCATCATTAGCAGTGGGCTAGCATGGCTGGCTAAACAGGATCTGCCCACACTATAAACTGTGTGTATATACTGTATGTGTGTGAGTGCCTACACTCTATATATGCATACAAACACACACTATAAGTTGTGATTTTCATTCCTTTCCTCATTCCTCTCAGACCTGTCAGTCTGTGTGTGTGTGTGTGCGTCTATACACAACTCCACCTAACTGATGGACGCCCTTCACTCGACACCTGCAGGTGTCACTCCGGGTACCTGCAGTGAAAATGTCTCCTGTCCCCCACAGACTGAAAATAAAGAGACAAAAAAGAATAATGAACAAAATTGAATGGTAATTCAGCCAAGAAGAGCTGAAACGTGAGTTTATTCATGAAATGCTAAACATACCAAATTTTGTATTAATACTGAAATTTTCTGCATATTAATAGGTCATACTCACAAAAAAATGATGAATGCGTGGATCAACTAGAGCATTTACTCATCTGCTTTAGCGGCTCCCTAAGAGCCCCTATCCTTTCATACAAATGGTGGTCATTGTGTTTTAATTTCTTCCCTTAATGCAGTGGAACAGCAAGTCATTTGTGGATGTCGCTGCTGCTATTGCTCATATTCTTTTAATGGTGCTGCTAAAGATTCACTGCATTAACAGTCCCAACATGTCGTCCTGACCCTGTGAATGTCAAAATCAGTCTCCCACTGTACAATCTAAACTCCAACATGATGTTATATGCTTCCTACCTTCTCTTTGTGCATTGGAATGAAAGAGCCAAAGCATCAAAGTAACGGCTGATTACGGCTCCTTTTGTCTCTTACAGCATCTTTGAAGACCGTTTCTTTGTGTCTGAGATGTCTCTGAAAGGGGATATGAGTGTTTTCTGCACAGCCCCTTGTTTAGTCTTCCTGTCACATCTCTGGATCTTCTCCAAGAAAATCAAACACACATAATGGTCTGAAGGAAAGTACAAATACAGACATTGATACTGGCTATTAGTCTTTTGGGATGGCCCTGGAACGCTAATGTTGCCGGTGTTAGGAGTTTAAATGTGATTCCGGGCAGGGGGACGTCATTAGTGTCCACCGCTGGGCTTCCACTTGATACGTGCACACCGTGTTCTGTAAGAATCCCACACATGGACAGCTCCTGCCGTCTGTCAGAGAAGGAATTTCAATGGAAAACAAAGGGGACCCACTGAAGAATGTACAGTCAACTCATTTTTAAAGCAGCACAGTGGGCACAAGTGGATCCCAGTCTGTCACAATGTGTGACAGACTGTAGTCAAGGTTCATTTTCAGGTTTTTTTCCCCTCTCACCTGCTTTATACATTCATATTTCCACATTTCAGCTTGTGTATCTGCCTCCATGTGGAGAAATCTGCTCAAAACTAAGCATACATTGTACCTCAACACAACAGAACGTGCAGGAGATAATTTATTATTGTAGTCTCTCGGATCCAGCTCACATATGTCCAATCATTTCACTGCCGCCAGACGGTGATCGGGTGTCATTTGGTGCGTTTGGTCTCCTATGAAAGATGGTGAGCTCCCTTCAGCCAATCGATACTTTTGAATGTGCAAGTTTGGAACTGTCTTTTTCCTGTTGCCAACAAATCCCATTGGGAGAAAACACAAACCCACAGCCCATAAAGTTAGAGCCTGTTAACGATGAGCACTGTCCATTCGGGTTCAATCCCATGTACGCCTCATCCAGGCATAAAAACAAGGCCAAGAAATCTTCAAGCATTTGCATTTTTATTCCAGATGATGCTTTTGTTCCTACGACACCCGCGGTGTTTTTAAAGATGGCTGATTATTCATCCGTGACACATCATTTTTCCCGACTATCCAGGATTTTCCGGGCTGACGACACAAAATGACTGTGAAATATGCGAGGAGAATTTACTCTTTACCGTCCGACGCCTTTGGCAACTGAGATAACCTGATGCTAGCAGACCAAAGCCTGGAAGAAATATGAACACGAGTGTCTTATAACCACCTTAGTACATGTGTCACGTATCTCATGTACATGGAGGAAGAGCAGACGCCTTAATTAGCGTCAACTCCTCAGAGAGGTGGCTCCTGTGTGCTGTACCTTTCCAGAAACACAGAAGCTAATGAGACAAGGTGGAAAAAGCTAAAGCTCACGCCTCATTTCTCACTATTTTCTTCTTTGGCTGCGCGAGTGAGCT
Organism: Takifugu flavidus; assembly: GCF_003711565.1. Taxonomy (NCBI): domain Eukaryota; kingdom Metazoa; phylum Chordata; class Actinopteri; order Tetraodontiformes; family Tetraodontidae; genus Takifugu; species Takifugu flavidus. The sequence goes on from NC_079525.1 coordinate 783,571, forward strand.
TGTGATACTTAGGGGGAAATCGGCAGCAGGTGCTGTCAACCACCCAAGAACCGTGTACGTGTGTGTGTGTATGCGTGGGGACGTGCGCGTGTGTTTACCTTCTTCCTTGCAAGCTAATAAGGGTTTCCTGATGAACGTTTACATTAAAGAGGTGGAGAGAGAAAGAGGAGAGAGAAAGAGGAGAGAGGGAGTAATGGAGTTCCGAGTGATTCCAGGTGAATGATGCGGCTTGGGAGACCTCTGGCTGCTTTTCCTTCTCTTACCTTTGTGACAATGATGAGATCACTCATTCCATGGCTACAGTCCAACTTGTGCCAGTTTACACTTCTTGAGCTGCATCCCACGACTACAGTTGCTGCGGAGATATATGGGACTGGGAGTTCCCAGTTATTCCAGTTCTGGAAGTGACGATATTCCTGTCTGAATCACCAATGGGAAGACTCGTGGTGGGGCCACGGAAGGACGATAGTGTAGATATGTGGGACTGGGAGATTAACAACAGACCCTGACGCAGTGGAAAACTACTTTATCAAGGCCAGCAGAGGTCCATTTGTTTAAGGCATTCATATAGTGACACAGCATTTCTTTTCACACACACACACACACACACACACACACACACTGACCTCACTGATGTAAAGAGCTACCAGTTTTGTCTGCAGTTTTTCCACATCCTCCCTCCCCGGGGAAGACTTTTTTTTCTTATCTGACCCAAAACTGCACACAGTCACAGATAAATAAAGAAAAGGACCGAAGGTGGAGGTTAAACAACACGCTGATAAATGATGCCGTCCAGCCCAGGTTTGTCCAACACGCGGCCCACATACAGCCCTCCGTCAAATTCTGTGTAGCCGCACCCAGTTTGACCTTTATGGCTTTAATAGTTGTGTTACGGTGGAAATAGGTCATTAGGTTATGTCATTTCCTGGAGGACGGGTCAAGTTTAACTCCTACATTTCTCTTCTTAAAACAGAAAAAACATGATTTTAAGGATCACCGATGACTGAACATGCACCCAACAGACTGGGGAGGGGAGTCTGTTACAAGGCGTGGCCACTATTTTATCATTTTTCTGCTATCAAAATGCTCAACGTTCACTTTAATTGTCTGAGTGCAGGAGTCTATTCGTCGGTCATGAATCCTCATAACTCGTGTGCTCTCTTGTGAACAGTACGGCTGGAGAAGCAGCTGCTGACTGGATTCAGATTTGAGTTCCAGGATGTTCCTCCGTGGTTTTTGCTCGACTCATTACGCTCTCACTAGTGTCGGGGAAACAAGAACGTTCCCGCTCCCTCTGGTGCAACCATAGTTTCAGATGTTGCAGCAGAACTAAAATCACGAGCGCAGCTCAATAAATTAGAATCAAAAAAATCATTTATTCTCCTAAATGATTTAAAAACTCACATATTATAGCGATTTGTGACACACAGACTGATAGATTTCAAGCGTTTATTTTCCTTGAATGTTTATGACGTTAGCTTACAGCTAATGAAAACCCAACGTTCTGGGTCTCAGTAATTGAATGTTACTTGATACTTGAATATTTAAATAAAGCAGAGCTGTTGGAGAGTAAACAAGGACAGCACTGAATAGTTCCTCTCCTCAATGTGCAGGAGATTCTCGGCGTGCTGCGTTCGTGGGCTTTTAACCAGCTATTGCCCCTTCTTGCAGTGTGGGCAGGTCCTGGGAAATGAGATCAGCATCTCTATGAAGCTGGACAGCAGGAGGAGTCTTGGAGAGTCTTGGAAAGCTCTAAATTCTCTTGGTAGATGACCGATGAAACCTGGGACCTGATGAAACAGAGCTCCTGGAGGTCCACATGAATGCAGGCGTGGGGAGCCTGTTTACAGAAGCACAATCTCCACTCAGCCTCCTCTTTACAAACCCCCCCTATATTCCTGAAGGGCCAATCCTTTTGAGGCTGCAGTCGTCCTTGTTGCACCTCTTTCTACCACACTTCCTTCCATTCATCTCCTAATAAATGTTCTTGGACGCGCGCTCTGCCTACAGCTTCCATAACAATGATCTTTTGTGCCTGTCTTTCCCTCCTTGAGCGACTGCCTCCCCGACAATTGTTAAGTCAGCAGTCGTTGTGCTGCCCACTGAACCAGACTAAACCGTTACAGGAGTTTTAAAATAATTTGTCTATTAGAATGTGGCACCAGTGAGTCGAACTTTTTTTAAAATGACTCTAACGAAGAGACATGAGAGATCAAAGACGCTTGGAAGGTTTCGGTCTGCATTCCTGTTTGTTGACATCGTTGTAAAGGAGGGAAATGAGATTGTGTTTTTAACCAAGTCGTGATGTGTTTGTGGCCACACTAAAGGAAAAATGGAAGAAATAAGATGTTTTTAAGAAGGAGAAAAGCTAATGTTTCATAAAACCACTACGGCTCTACTAGAACTGTGTCCCAGATGTTTTGCTCTACATCCAGAGTGGAGCCCAGCTCTTTGGGGGACTCACATGCATTAATAATTGTGTTGTTACAACTCGAGGGAGCTCAGGACATCAAACATCTCCCATTTTCAGCGATGCTCAGGGGGTCAACACGGGGCGACTGGACTTCTCTTTCCTCATTAGCTGAAGCTTCACCTCTTCTGAGAGAGTCCCTCAGTTCTGGAGAACGTTCCCTTCCCTGCACTTCCCCGTGGGGCCGATGACACGAGGGCACAGTTTAATGACAACGCTTGTGCCAGGGTCCAGACCGTGGCCTGTCGTTGTCGTTGTGGGGGTCAGAGGTCGGCTGTTGATCACCCCAGGCTGCGTTCCTGTTCCTCACACGCTTCAGTTCTTAATGCTGATGTGCGCTTTCTCCGGCTCCCTCGGATTTTCCTTAACAACGCCAATACATTATGCATCGGCGCCATTATCCCGCATCAAAATAAGATGCTCAGAATGAGCCATTCGCATGAATAGCTGGCAGCTGCACGGCTGCTCATTTCCCCTTTGACAGTAAAAATGGAAGATAATCTGTGGACAATCTCTTGTCTGAAGGTTATCTGAGCGAGGCTCTGCGGAGGTTAAAAGACAAGGTTTTATTTGCATTGAACCCAGCTGAATTAAAGACAATGTCATAATGACGTATTTTCTAGCATAGTTAGCTAACGGAACAATAAGGTGTCCTCATGAGAACACGGCAGTTAAATAAAAATAAGCACATCGCCGCTCTTCCATACCTTCACGGTTTATTCTTCCTCACTTCTTTGGATCACTGTCTTAGTATAATCCTTCAAAGTTTAAAATCTGAGGGAGTAAATGAACTAATTTAACTTGTGGCACAGGTTCCGTGACACGGAGGCGCAGAGCAAAGTGACAGACGTGGTTTAATTGGACTGGGTGGGAGCTAAAGCACCGGAGCAGCATCAAACAGACCAAATGGAACCAATTACTTTGTTTTCGTTAGTGGTATTAAGATCATTGTAGCTGCTAATTCAATTTGTACCCATGGAGAGAACACGTGCAGGACAGGTATACTGGAGTACCTGGTATACAGGTGTACCTGGTTTACTGGAGTACCTGGTATACAGGTGTACCTGGTATACAGGTGTACCTGGTATACAGGTGGTACAGTTTATCTCTGCACTTCAGTTCCATCAAGATGTCCTTTTCTATCTCCATCTATAGTATAGTATAGTATAGTATAGTAAATATACTTACAATTCAATGCAGTATCCAACAGTATGATAGTAACAGATATTCAAGTATTGAAGAGTAAACTAGTAAACTTGGTAAACTAGTCATCATGTTGCTGGTGTGTCAGTCAAGAATGGATGTGCAGTCCTTCACCCCCATAAACAGGGAGTGTCTGTGATCTGCAGTCGTCTGTTGACGTCTGTTGTCTCAAGAAAGGAGGCAGCTGAAGTTTGGGTCAAGAGCTCTATCGATCCCCACACTTGGGGAGCTGAAGAGGGGAGGAGGAGGCCTTACCTCTCCCTGAAGAGTGAAAATAATTGGATGGTCGGACCTTGTGCAGCTGCGGGACACAAGTGACACGTGTTTAGATGAAGGCTTTTTAATAAATCACTGATCCCATTTTTTGGGTCTACTTATTATTGGATGGTTCATATTAAATGCTCCAACACCAAACAACAGCATACATCAAAACTGTCCTTATTATTACCATTGTAATTAGAATGATAATAGTTATTTCATGAGATTTTGTCCCCGTTGGAAGCAGAATGTGTTGTCTTCTCCACAGCCTGTTTCCAAGGCAACTGCTATCCTCCAAGTATGAAGAGGACGGTGGTCCACCCTGCATTCAACCATAAAGCTGCTCTTAAAGCTTAAAAACAACATATCAGGGTACAATACCATATGGAATAATGCTCAGCTTTATTGCCACTGTCGTCTTATTGAACGTACGCTGAGCTGGAATGTTGAGGCAGGAAGGAGCCTCAAGGTTACGGATGAGATAAAGAGTTTGAACAGAGTGCATCAAGCTAGCAGTAACACTCACTTCGATTTAAAAGCCCATGTTCGTTCTCCCCCTCTCCAACCTCACTGCCAGCGTCACGCTCATCGCTCCTCTGGCTCCTTCTCGTGTTCCACACCTCCTCGTTCCCCGTATGATCTGACCGGCTCCCCAGTGTTCGGAGCAGAGGCTGTGCAATGAATGATTTAATTTGGCCAGCTTCATGGCTCGTAGCTCGCCACCATCGATGGAGAAAACATCACCTTCCTGAAAGAAACACCAGATAGAAACAAGGCCCCCTGGCTCAGGGGTTGGAGGAGGGGGTGCTTCTTTCATACCTCCCTTCCAGCTATCTATATCATATGTGTGCATTTTTTGGGTTAATTTAAATTGCACTTCCATGATGCAGCTGCACACGCATGCAGGTCATGTAGCTTCAAGAAATGGAATATACATGTTCCTATACAGGTGGTGGAACACCACCTCCTGTGCCTGTCACCTCTCTGCAGCCGCCATGAGATGTGAGCTGGGTGTGGGATGGACGGAACGTTCACATGCTCAGACAAGCTGCCAGGTTCCATTAATATTCCATTATCTCAGTCTTCAGGGGGCTGCAAAGGCACCTCCCCCCTGCAGAAGTATGCAGAAGGTTTAACTGGAAATCCAGGCCCAGGCGAGGCCACCTGTGGCTCAGCAGGTGCTTCCCACCAGAAGCAGCACCATGGATTGTCTTAGGGAACCGCTGTGGCTTCACAGATGCCTCGGGCTGATGATCTGATATTAATCTATCAGGAATGGAAGGAGGGAAGGAGGAAGATGAGGGAGGGGGAGGATCTTGTCTCTGTTCCTGCTCCAGCTCTGATTCACCAACCCTGGACTACCAGCAACACTCACAGGCACAAGTTTCCACCCTTTACTGCCTCCCATTACCCACAATGCTGATTTGTGCGGTGGCTCTCTCGCACCTTGGTGACGGAATTGGGAATTGGGGATCAGGCAGGACGGATGGAGAGTCGCTGTGCAAAGACTCGGTGAAAGATGGGCCTTCAGTTTGAATTTTTCATGCTAAGGTCAGCGCAGCGGATCACAGCGGAGGCGGCGCTGCATCACTGGATCACAGAGGTGTCGTCTGAGGAGGCAGAAGAGTCTGATCCACAAAACAAACCTATTGACTGCGGCTCCCTCGCCACGCTGACTCCTGATCCACTCTCAGCTTCGCCCTCATTTACATATATTTTCCCCCACGCATCCACCCTGACGTGCATGATTGATTGATATATTTAGAAGGCTTGTTTACTGCAGCTTTAATGACATCTATTCTAAAGAAGCAATTCATCTTATTTATTACCGCTGCCACCCCCCCCCCCCGCTTCCTCACCTTCTTTGCCTTGTTTTCATCTTTAAAGCCAACATATCGTCACTGCCACCCTTTCCTGTCCCCCCCAAAAAAGCACCAATCTTCTCATTAACAAATGATGCCACTTGTTTTATTCTCCAGCAGTTAATTTTCTTAGAATAATCAATAGTTTATAGATTTTTTTTACAGTTCAGCACAGATGAAAAAGAATAGCAATAGTTGGATTATATGGGAAATCCATCCAGCCGAGTCCCTTTCATGGGGATCGTCCCATATCTGCTGTGTTAATGAGACCTGACTTGACACTGAAGTTAACACTCGTGCTGTGACCTCGACCCTTAAATGAGCAATTGGGGCTCATCATGTGTAACCAAGAACCCCAAATGTCCCCCCCATCCTCCAGGTGTGAAAACCTGATACAGCAGTTGTGAATTGTTGACTGTAGCATGTGACTCTGAGGTCATTGGGTCATATAAAGCCTCTGCTCAGCCTTTGTCCTCTCTTATCTCCTCCACCTCACTCCCTATAACCCAACCCTACCCACTCCACTCCAAGGGACCCCCAGCTGTGGAGCTGCTGCCGACTGTCAGGCATCCAGCTGTGCTACCCTTGCTCACGTCAGCCATATGAGAGCCTGCAGAGGAATTAGCACGACAAGTTCATTTAGCCACCAAACACAAGGTTTGCGGGCTAATCTTCTCTGCTACAGGAGCCGTCCAGCTAGCTGGCACCAAGCTGCTAACAATGCTGCGCTCCATCAGAGGTTTCAGCTGGACGCCCTAAAGTTGGATTTCCTACTCACAGGCTCCTCACAACCCCCGAGTTGCCTTTCAAAGATGGCCAGTTTGGTCAGGGAATGGTCCAGGTGCCACATCGTGAAGTGGCTGTTCGTTAAGTTGCGATGGGTCGACTCGTTATCAGTGATAAACTGACATCCTTCACATCTCCCATGTGCAGGCGAACATCAGCAAAAGGTCTGAGTCGGTCGGCCATTGTGGCCGGCCTTCGTCGATTGATCATTGTTCCTGGCCTCAAGGCCTCGCAGCTCCTTTTCACACACACACACACACACCACACACACACACACACACACACACACACACACACACACACACACACACACACACACACACTGTGTCTTCTAAACATACCCGCTGTCCATTGAGAGTGAATTCTGCAGAACTTTACACTGTCAAGACCTCTGAATTCCTTGACTAGCGGATAATGTCGCTAATTTGGCTCTAGTTATTAAGCTAATTATTAATCAGAGCGCTAAATTGACAACCTCGTATATTCTATGAGACTGGTTTTACAAATGGGCAGTCTTTTCCCTTGGGTGGGGGGGGGGGTGATCTAATACACTCAGATCCAATTATTCAATAATTATTCATTATCTTTGATAATGATTAATTGCGTGACAACCAAATTCCAAATTTAGTACCCGCTCATCACAGTTAGGGTCTTTTGAACTCTACAGACTTTCTAATTCCATCCAAATCAAATCAAACGTCTTTAAAAGCGCATTTATTTTCTGATTTAAAACTTTTTTTTTCTTCGCTTCATTTTTCTTTCTCTTCTTAAATTTAATCTCTTTGAAAATCTCCTCGACTCGCTCTGCAACAAGAAATATAGCACGAGCCAACTTATGAAACTGTTCCTTTTTATGCGCAGCATTTATGTTTATGAACCATCTTTAACCGAAGCTGAAAATCTCAGCAACACGTCGGCGCCACGTCGAGACAGTGATGAAGTAGGAGCCCAATAATTCAACCCTTTAAGCTTGAATAATTTATCTTTTATTCCTCTTAGATGGGTGTCTGACAATGAATGAAACGTTTGCTGTGTTTCAGCGATGAAAATTCTCTGTTCTGAACTGTTTTTCTACATCTTTAACAAACATGATCTAAGGCGCAGATATAAATAATTAAATGATTCTAAGCCTATAGCTATCCACATAAATACACAGAGGGAATAGGCAGTGTGTGTGTGTGTGTGTGTGTGTGTGTGTGTGCGTGTGTGTGTGTGTGTGTGTGTGTGTGAGAGAGAGAGAGCGAGCTTAAACAGCTATTTGAGTGTCAAGTGTGCAAGCGTCAGTGAGGGTGTGCAGCCTCTGTCATCATAGACGACTGTTTACCCATGAGTCAAATTAATTATGGAGATTAACAGGCTAATAAGAGCAGATTGCCTCACTTAATGATTCTGCTTCACCGAAAACATCCCAACACCCATGACACATGGGGAGATGAAAGTATTGCTAATGAAACAAGATCAATTGTGTGTGTGTGTGTGTGTGTGTGTGTGTGTGTGTGTGTGTGTGTGTGTGTGTGTGTGTGTGTGTGTGCAGCAGAAACAACGATGTGTGTAGTTCAGGTTACTATTGTAATGATTGCTCCTACTGTGGTCGGGAGGGACGCGAGAGGATTAAATGTGATTAATCCTTTATTCTTAATTTGGTCCAGTAAAATGAGTTTTACGGGTTTCCGCTGGAACAAGCGTTGGTAAATCAGTAATTACTCACCAATCTGTTGCACATTAAAGCGTAATAATTAGATGTGAGAGCCAGAGGAGGCACGGAATGGGACTATTTCCAGTCCTCGGGGTTGGGATGCGATCAACGCCTGGCCGGGAACGCCTGTGCTCTTCCCTGTCTGTCCAAATGACACGTGAAACCTGATGATGGGGAAAATCCCAACGCCGAAGATTGCGCTCCCAATGTGATTTGCGGAGTGTGTCGGCTCCAGCCTTGAAAATGAAGAGTTTCAGGGTGACCGCAGGTTGACTCCGCCCCCATCTCATACATTTGTGGCGCCCTCGCCACTAAATCCTGCTCCCTCCCTGGACTTGCTTCTGCTTTCTTCCCTGAAGCAAAAGGCAAAGGGAATGAGGTGATTGTTATTCATGCTACTTCCTGTATAATAATCAGGATGTGGTTGATTACCCCATTTCATGCGCTCTTTTGCGTCTCCAATAAGCTGTTTTGTATGTATGTTGCTATAGGCTGCTGGAGTCCAACGGTGCCGCCCTCTGTTGCTGCATCATATCGTTTCCAGGAGAGATTTGGAGGACACGAGGCCACTGTTAACGAGAATCCTGTAACATTTCATGAGTACAGACGCAGCAGTTCACCATTGCTTTCATTTCTGGAGGGATTATTTTATATATCACATTATAGGCTGCAGCCAGATGATCTCCCAGCGCACGTTGAATTCTGGGACAGGTTCCAGATTTCTGCTGCCATTTTAAAAGGATTTCTATGATATTGTGTATTTATGTGTAGGTCCCTTATTCTCGTGTGCGTCCCTGTTAACCTGACATGACATTCATGGTTTAAGATGGTCAGTCCAACATATGACATCACAACCATGAGGGTCAAAGGTCATCTCTTTAGACTGAGCCGGTTCAGCCCCACTCATCAGTGTGGATTAATGCTCCAGCTCTTTATGCTAAATTTGCAAACATTGGATTGGATTAAATGCGTGATTCAGCCCTCATTGATATGTTGGACATCTACCCCCCCCCCCCCCCCCCCCCCCCCACCCCAGTTCCTCCCTTGCAGACCAAAAGGAATCAATACTACAGGTTGATGTATGGTGAAGATATCTGGGTCGTCCCTCGATGAGGCTTTGGGAATAACTACTCTAGAACTGGCCTGTTCCTCTTCGCTTTGAACATCCAACACTGCCGGTTTCTTTCATGTCGAGAGAATGTTCGACGCCGCCGTGCTGCCAGCAGGGTTGATGGATTTCTTCTTCTCCCTATAGGAGTGCATCAGGTTCATGGACACGAACCTTGAGGCTAATCTGAAGAGTCCTTGTGAATATTGTGTGGATCCTCCATTGTGGACACCAGTCAAAGGACTGGAAGCATCGTTCCAATTGGGTCATAAGATGACTGAGACTGTGTGGTTGTTGTCCTGCATCTGTTCTCTGAGCTTCTGCCTCTGGACCTTGGCTGAGTTGATGTTCTCGTTTCTGTCAGTTTTAACAGCATTCTTGGCTTCCTACCTAGAATTCTGCGACCCTTGACCTTTTCAGCACTACCACCACGTGGTACCTTCAAAATCTTCTGGACCACTGAAGATGCTGGACTTACCTCCTGTACAATGTTCTGACCTCAACCCCAACGGGCAAATTTGGGGTGTAAGATAAGCTGGACGCATCTCTCTCCCGTTCTAAGGAAAAACGTGAGCTGCAGAAGTCCTGAGGGAACTTTAGAGATGTGGAGGGAGCAAATATTCCATGTTTAAAGTGGATAAAAACAGCATCAGGACATTTACTGAACATTATTGGACGGGATCACCTTCAGATCTTTTAGGTGTTCTCATCACCTCGGTCACCATGGTGTAAATGTTTGAGGTGCGTATCAAAAACCATCATTGTCTCTGGTCACACTGGTGCTTTAATCGGACCGGAACACTTCGTCTTCCTCTGAACAGTGAGGGACGTGTGTGATCGTGCTTCAGGGTTAGATCAGCGTGGACCCTTCATTGGCCCGTTGTGTGAACACCAAGCGGCCCAGCGGGGGAATAAAAAGCCGCGGTGCATGAATGTGACAGTTTCTGCTGAGGAACACGTCCACAGTCACAGACTGTAAATTATCGGGTCACCTTGGATTCTGAGCAGGTTTGAATGAGCCGAACCTGTCGAGATGATGAGGATTTCCCACAGAATACGTCCTTTAGAGAGGAAACATCCACTTTTACCTAAAGCTCATTCTCATTTCGATCCGTCTTGTACTTCAAAACATTCTATCAGCATAATCTGTAAATGACAAAAATCCCCTAAGTGCATTGTCAGAGCAAGTTTGAGCAGTTTGTCATTTATTGCTTCTTTTTTTTAGCCACAGAGAGCGATGGTGTCAGGGAAGGACGAGACTGATGAATGGAGCAACATAGAAAAAAAAACGGAGAGGGGGATGAACGGCTGACCCTGGAGGCCGTTCGGCCTCTGGATGGAGGCAGTTTAGGCAGAATTGGGATCATGAGAAAGACATTTTAAATGCATTAATGCGACATGAGCTATAGAGCCAGGAGCAGACGGTGCTGAGGCGCTCGTGTCCGGCCCAGGATAAATACCGCCGCCTTTCTAAGAAGCTTATGTCAAAACGTGTAAAAGAAAAAATGTGTCCTTGGAAAAGACAACTGACCTCACGTGCATTCTGCCTTCTTTTCATTTCATTTGGTTTTCCTGGACATGGCAGGCAGTTGGGGTGGAAAATAGGAATTCCACCTGTGTGTGAGGACGTTTTCTTCTGGTCCTCTCTACTTTAAAAGTCTGTGTGGAGGCGAGCACCGGCTGACATTAGCATGGTGGGACACCGAGACGGCTGCTGATAAATTCAAAGAAACCCTTCAACATGATCTTCTCTTGTGTTCTTTACATTCATGGGGCTGAATTCTTTAGAGGTTCCAGTGCAGACACCTTCTAAAACAGCTTCTAATACCCAGTAACTCGGTCACGTTTAATATCTGGCTTTGTTTATTTTCATGTCTTTGACTTATGTCATTAGATATATTTTATTTTCAGGGGCGATTTCATCCGTTCATCTTGTGTGGACCACTTTTCGCACTGACGAGGAGGTTGTAAAAGGCCTGCGTGAATAAATTCTGATTGATGCTTTCACAACATCGCTTCTCATTTAATTTGTCATGTGTTGATAACACGACGCCTCGGAGCATTCGTTTTAGCTTTATTATGTTAAATAGGGGCTCTATGGGGCAAACATATCAATTAGAAGCCTGCATTTCTGTATAAAAGCAGATGAATGATAGCACCGTGAGCAGCCCAAAGTGGTCAGTAAATCCGATTTGCATGGAAAAGGGGTCTGGAGTGGCTCTCTCGAGTGGAAGCCTGTCGTGTCCCCGTACAGGTGAGGCTGTGTGATGGGGGAGACAGTGGTGGTCACGCACAGAACCCTGAGAAGCAGCATATTGCTGCGTGAGAGCCGTTAGTCTCCCAGAATGCTAGCTCCACTTCAGGGACATCAGGGGGTGAACTCATCAAGATTGACCATCTGGAAGCGCTTTTGGGAAGTAAAGGAAGTCAGTTCTTGTAACACTCGGTTTCTGTCAATAACTCCTGTTAATGCCCCCCCCCGCCACCTATGAATAAATGGCCTTGATTAGCATTATTCAAACAATGTTTGCGTCAACAGAGCCACAGGTGGGGCTGATGGACTATTTATTCCAGCCGCTGTCTGTTTTCCACTGCTGCTCGACCGTATTGGAGCAGCAAAGCAGAATGGATGATGGTTGTCAGACCGGAGGGGATGATGAAAAGCATCGGGATGGGAAAAAAGAACGCGGGTGAAAGACGGAGGTTGAGATGGTGCGAGGCGCCGAGACCGATGGCGGACGCTGGGAGTGAGAGATGATCCCTCTGTTTTTCCCTCCGTGCTGGTGGGGGGGAACAGCCCCGAAGACCGAAGGACGGCTGTGATTGACTAGATCTCTAATCATTCATTTCAGCCTGCCAACGAGTCCCACTCACTCTCTCTTGGTCGTTTCACAGCTGAGAAATAACCTGCCTTTCCTTTTTATCCATCAAATACTCCTCTCATTTGTATTATCCCGCCTCCCGCCACACCTCCGGTGTTGCAACACAGCGGCATCACTGATAGAATCCATAACTCCCAGAAGCTCCGCGCACGACTCCGTGATGGTAGTGTTCAAAGAACAGAAACACACAACCGTTTATCCAGAGCGCTGAGGCACAAATCGGTGCGTTTTAATAAGCTGTCAATCAATCAGTCAATGCAAATCATGGGTGGCTTTAAAGTAAAGCACAGAATTGAGTCGATCCTGGTAAATGTGTGACAAAGCTTTGGGCAAAATGAGCTTTTGTCCTCCTGAAAGCAGATCAGTGACTCCCATTAGTGCGTTCATACATATTAAGACACACTAATACACGTATAATCCATCCTCCAAAATACACGCGCACGCACCAACACAAGCGCCCTCATTTGTAGATGGTGATAATAAAAAGGCAGAGTTTAGATTAAAATTTGCCCCGGCCCATCGTGAAGCGGGCGTAGATCGGATCCATCTGCAGAGGAACTTTCCTACTGCCAAGACAGATGATTGCAATCTCCCAAGGTGCCAGCACTACTACACACTTCATCATCCAATATTGGAAGGAGCCTGAGAGGCTTTTTGTTGTGATTCCACTCCTTATCTTCAGATAACGGCTTCTTAACTCCACCTTGAAAGGAGAAGAAGCCGAAACACCCGGTGTGAGCTTAAATAAAACAGCAATCCCTTTAAATCACCTCAAAACAACCAATTTAATTATAAAAGCTTCTCTTTGCTGGAGCCAATTCTCAGGGAATTTAGTGGCTGTAGACACTCGTGAGTGCGCGCCCTATCTTAATGTACTCGTGCAATAAAGAGTGCCGTCTCTTGATTTGCCACTTCCCAACCATTGTGCATTCATGCCTATCTGGTGAAATAGCTTCAGACAGGTGTAATGGAGCCAGAGAAGATGGGAGGGAGGGGGTCAGGCTTAACGGGCGGCATCCTTATGCAAACCTGCACAGAGACGCGCTGATTATGTGCGTTATTGTCGCATAAACATTGATAAGAGGCTACATTTGCTTTGCCCTATGAAATGAACAAGCCCTTTTCTGTCCTATGTGTCCTCATCTTCAGAGGAGTGAGTTAAAATGGGCGGCGGTGACGGCATCCCTTCTGCTCGCTCGCGGGGGCGACCGTGGTCAGCTGTCGGGATAAATAAAGAAGCCTGATGTAGGCGGAGAGAGGAAGGGTGTGTTTTATACCTCGTCAGGGTTCAGGCTCGCTGGCGAACTCTGACCTCTAATTGGATTAGAGTCTCGGGTGGGTCGCGTATCCCTGCAAGACCCACAGATGCACATTTACAGACCAAACACATCTGTAAAAGCTGATGCAGCTGACCCCTGCTTATGGATCGGCCCCAGGTCAGGTTGAAGCCTGATGGATGAAAACAGAGACTGAATTTTCAATTTCAGAGAGAGAGAACGGAGAGAAGAACATTTTCCCCCGACAGCTGTCTCTTTTATTGATGCTGTTCAGATGGCCACAGATGGGGGAACTTGTGCCATAAATAATAATAAAAAAAAGAAGCCGGAGTGAGTTGATTGAATTTGGTACAACCACAACGTCTGCTGCTAATCTCCCATCAGGCTTTGCTGGAGAGGACGTTCTGGAGCTGCAGTGTATAAATGTAATGCGGTCAGTCAACAACTACAGCTACAACTGCAAAGGATAAATGATTCACAAGCAGGTAAAGATCGTGTTTGCACCTCCAGGGCCTGTGTTTTCTGATGGGAGCAGCTCCGAATGCATCGCAGATAACAGCACACATCTCTCCTCAGCTGGGCCTGTCTGTTGCCTCAATATTCACACTATCGTGCATGAGCTCTTCTATTGACAACCCCTCAAAGAAGCCTCATCAAAGCTCCAATCTTTGTACAGCAAAAGAACCTTTGAAAGCCTCGAGTTTTTTAGAAAAGATACGAACCGCGAAGATAAAACCAGTCCGACACACCTGCAGTAAAACAGCTGACGTAACTGAACGGCCCGGTGGAGATGAACGACCTCACCAGTTTTAGCGTGACGCTACTTCAAAAGTCAGTTTCTGACTAAATTGCAATTGCCTCAAACTACACATCTCTACCTAACTAAATACACCTCTGCCATCTCTTTGGCTCCACTGCTTGGTGTAGCTATGTGTGAGAAGGTTGCTGCTAACGTACTCCTGTGCCCAGGAAACCAGCTCATTAATCATGTCCCGTGTAATTGTTACTGTATATGATTAATTAACCTTAGCGTCAGTTACAGCAGGAACTTGATCTTACGCCCATCGGTGCAAAGATGTCCTCTTTCCTCTCCTCGCTTCCCACTCCTTCGGCACACTCTGGACATTTGCTCCCCGTGTAAATGCAAATGCACTTTAGCCACAATGGCTGCTGTCAGAACACCGACGTGTTCTCCTCGCCTCCCTGTTTCGTTTTCATTGTAAACCGGCGTTTACTTTGAATTGATGTCATTTATCATTCGCCATATCACAACCTAAATTTTCCACATCTTGGAAATGCTCCCCTGGCTCCCTGATGAAGAGCTTACCTCAGTGGGTGCCGCTCCGAACATGCCTGCTCGTCCCGAACATTCCGACACCACATCGAATGGACACAGTCAATCACGCGTGCAGATTTGAAATGGCATGTCAAATCATCGTTTATTTGATCTTTTCGGATGTGCTTGAAGCAGAGAAGTAAAGACTTGTTCTTTTAGAAAAGGACAGTTCACGTGATCATGAGCGTCACTCATCGTACAAACAAAACATGTTTCCTGTCATAATGATACACGTGTGATTATGAGGCACCACACAGCAGTTCTCCTCTTATTTACACAAGCATAAAAGCATTGAACCTCCAATAGAAAGATGAAAATAGATAGAAAATGTCAGAAGCTTGACGTTGTTTATCTGACGATTGGGAGAGTTGGTGCGTGTGAGCGCTGCGGAGCCGACGACGGAGTGCTGCGGTGTTTGTGGTGCTGCTGTGACTAAGTGATTCTGTGGCTGCAGAGGAGCGAGAAGATGTGTGACAGGAGGGTGAATAGAAAGACAGGAAAAATCAGACAACGTGCACACGCTCTCTCTCTCTCCCTCTCTCTCTCTCTCACACACACACACACACACACACACAGATACACACACACACTCAGAGTTTGAAGCTTGTACATTTTGCCTGCCTGCGATGCCGCTCAGTAGCGTCCGAGAGCATCCAGGCAGAGTCGGAGCTTCCTGGAAAAAGCGCGTCCCAACCACAGTTTTCCAGTGCGAGCGTCCCCACCAGGACATTTCAGAACCACACACGGAAATAACAAATCCTTTTTTCTTTTTTTTTTTTTACGTGTTTTTTGTTGTTTTTTTTTCGCTACTGAAACAGTAAGCAAGGAGCCCCTTTGTCCCATTGGTCTTCGCGTCGAGAGGGAAAAACAAGCCAGCAGCCAGAAAAAGAAGGTAGATAACGCTGAGAAAAGGGCCCGAGGAGAAAGTCAAGGCCCTCAGCATCACGCTCAGTGAGTGAGGTCACGTTGGAAATCCCGTATCAGCATCAAGCCTCCTGTGCAGCTTCAGCGTGCTCGCGCTTCCCAGCCAGTTCATTGTATTTAAACGAAGGGGGGCAGAAGCGGGTGAGGGTGGAGGAGGATGAGCCGAAACCTTGTGATTTAAACCCCACATCTGCACTCGGGTTCAGTCCTCTGATCTGTTTAAAATCCCTCCGTTCTTGTGCAATCCCTTAAAGCAAAGGCGTGAACACCACCCGAGTCAGCCGCAGAATAGTGTGTGTGTGTGTGTGCGTGTGCGTGCGTGTGTGAGAAGGGCAAATAAAGGAAAAAGAAAGCAAAAGAGTCTTTCTCAGGCCCGTCCATGCTGGCTCAGAAGGACCGTTTCCAGGACTTACAGAGGATCTTCTGGAAGGCTCTGCGGAAGTCCTGGTTGAAGATGGTGTAAATGACCGGATTCAGGGAGCTGTTACAGTAGCCAATCCAGAAGAAGAACTTGAAGAGAGTCACCGGAATCTGACACGGCTCCCGGCAGATTCCGTACAGGCTGTAGGAGAAAAAGAAGGGGAACCAGCACACCACGAAGACGCCCATGACGACGGCGAGGACAAACGTGAAGCGCTTCTCTCGAGCCGCCGACGCCTTCTTCCTGTTGACGGTGCTCCTCCGCTTGCGGCGGGAAGCAAACAGCTCCATCGACTTTGAACTGGCGCGGGATTTCCGGCTGGAGTACTTGGAGGCGGAGCTACTTTTGCGGCTGGACTTCCTGTCCTTCCTGTCATCGTGGTGGTGTTTGGAGCCCTTTTTTGGTTTCTCGTCGGAGGAGCTGCTGTCCTCGAAGTCGTCGTCGTGGTCCGTCGCCGGGTGTTTGGGCTCGTTGGGTAGAGGCGATCCGAGCGCTTGCTCCTGGCAGTGGCCGTTCTCCCGTTCCTGCTGCTTCATGCTCCCATCTCGGGTGGACTTTAAGGACTCCTCTCTGCCTCTGGCAGCCTGGTCCATCCCATTCTCCTGTGGCGAATCCACATCCCTCTTCTTCTCCGACATTGTCCTGGTCCTGGTTTTTGCCACTTGGTAGATCCGGATATAAACCAGAATCATGATGACACAGGGGGCAAAGAAGGAGCCGATACTGGAATATAGAATGTACCAGGTCTCATCGTTGATTATACACTGGGGGATGGTCTCATTACTGCTCCTGTCCATCGATATCAGCGGTGGGAACGAAATGACAGCAGAGATCAACCACACCACCACTATCATCCCTTTAACTCTTCTGGGGGTTCTCTTCAAGTTATACTCTACCGCCTGGGTCACTGACCAGTACCGGTCCAGGCTAATGGCACACAGGTGAACGATAGAGGAGGTGCAGAACAAAACGTCCAACGCCAAGTAGATGTCGCACCAAATTTTGCCGAAGAACCAGTAGCCCATAAGTTCGTTGGCCAGAGAAAAGGGCATGACGAGGGTGGCCACCAGTATGTCTGCACTGGCCAGGGACACCAGGAAGAGGTTCTGGGGTGGCTTCAGTGCTCTGCTCGTTAAAACGGCGATAACAACCAAGACGTTCCCAAATATTGTAAACAGAATCAAAAAGCCCACAAGTCCTGCCAAACCCCAGATGGCCAGCTGAGTGTACTGGCTCTCAGAGGTGGCGTTCGACGAGATGTTGTCTGCTTCTATCCTCTCCTCCCGGATGGAGACGTTGAAGAAATCCATTCTTTTTCTCCTCCTGTCTTATCTTTTCAGTCGAGGTGCCGTAAGACTTTAAAACAATTTAAATGTGCGGGATCGATGCGCAAAAACGTGCGATTGGCACTTGCGCGCATTTTTTCACTACGGAGGGAAAATAAAATGACAATTTCTTCTGTCCTCACCTGCGACGTTTCTTCTTTAGAATAAACAGTCTAGAGGCGGAGATGAATGAGGGCGCCGGGTGCGCCTTCGGTCCAAAAACAGATTTTCCATGGTTGGAAAGCGAGTCCCTCCTCACCGCGTCCTCTCCCATCCCGACTGCGCCCGCATCTCTCCACCTCCGCCTCCCCCTGTCCTGAGAGAGGTTTGTAACAACCACGTGTCTTTTTTCTCCCAGAGAGAGAGAGAGAGAGAGAGAGGGGGCAGACAGACGGACAGACAGAGCCAGGGCGGGGGGAGCGCGGAGCGGGAACCGCGGTGCGCGTTTAGTGTGGAAAAGATTCGATTGCGAATAAAACCATCGTAATGACCAAAGAACCTGAAATCAAGTCGTCGATCGCGGATCAGGAACATCTGAACGGTTCCAAGTGTCGAAATTAACAGCTGACGCCTCAGTATTGAATTGACTCCCGAAGGTGTGTGAAGCGCTCTCGCCCCCCTCATTTAATGGGTAACGTGAGCCGTTGCGGGTGGGGTGCGGTGCGGTGGGGTGCGGTGACTTTCCTGTCAACGCGCGCTGACGGACAGCAGAGAGCGCCGTGCGCGCTGCTCCGTCCTTCCGTGCGCACGCTGGAGGTCAGTGTTGCTGCAGCCAGCCCCGGAGGGACATATGGACGCGCGCGTTGTAGTAAATGAACAGACGCAGCAGGCATAGATCGGTCAGCGCGCGCCTCCTTACGTGCGGGACGAGCGCATTAAAAAGCAACGTGACCTTGTCGCACAAACTTAAAAAAAAGCAAAAGTTCAAGAGGAAATCGCATCGCCGTTCGTCTTGTTGACGTGATAATTGCGCAGAGGTGGAAGATATTAGCAAAGAGGGCTTTTAGGAGAACTAAGGACACTTAGAATTCAGCAGCATCCAGATGCTTGATTGATGCCTTTCCGTGGGTTCACCTTAACCGCGTGTTTGGATCATCAGGGCTGTCTGATTTGGGTGCACGCAGCCACTTTGCTGCTCAGCCTGCTATTGTGCTCCTGGACCAGCGTGTTTATTGAGCAGTCTGCCAGCTAAGTACCCGTCATTAATCACGCAACCTTCAGCTATATTGGATTAAAGAGCACCCACAGCCACAAGAAATGCCCAGGTCCAAATCCTGACTCTTCTCAGGGCTGTGGGGTGGAGTTTGGAGAGCTCTGGGGGGGGGGGGGGACTTATTGCCCCATCCGTCCCCAAAACACACTTCTTTCTTTAATGCCTCGTGTCTAAATCCAACTACGGCTAGAGTGATGCTGTGGGTCGGCATGGATGCACTCTAAGCTGATTTTGAACAGACAGATAAGCATTATTATGGTCATTACATTGTGTCCCTAGGCCACAGATCTGTCCCCATAATACGGGCAGCAGTAAGCAATCTCCACCATTACCGAGCCCTTTTTTCTCCTTATCAATGTTGTGCTCTGGTCTGAGGAGGAAAGTTAGATTCTCCCACTGCCAAAAGCCAGTCTGGGATTACTTTGTTGAGTTACTGTTGGTTAAGAAGCTGTTGTCTTGGGATTTCTTTTTTTTTTTTTTACTGCTTTCTGTTTTTCCGTTTGGGTTCTTTGTAATGTATGAACTGGATTATTGTGAATATTTGGTAAACAGGGAGGGGGGGGGGGGCAGTTTTGAAGCTTTTTGCTTCTCCCCAGACGTATTCCCACACACACCGCAGCACTAGGTTCCCCAGAGAAAACAAGAGCTGATGCTTTGTAATAATCCAGACCTTTAAGTGAAAAGGCAGCACGGTTTGTTCATTCGAAAAAGGAGCTGAACTTTCCCAACAAGAGGAGCGGAGCACTATGAGCTTGATGTGATTCACCTAATAGTCCTTCAGAAATGTAATAACGCCGGCTGGCTTCACCAAAATCCAATCCAGTGGCCACAGTGGTTATTGCCTTTGATCACACCAACGGCTTCTCATAATGGCCAGCGCACATAAAACCGCAGGCTATTCCCTCCTGCCTATGAAGTGCCTGTGACGTGCACGAGAGTGTGGCACGAGGGGCGAATCCTTCACACACTCCGAATGGGCAGAAATCAAAGTTATCACCAGTAATGACGCTTCTAAATCCCCCACGTCCTCCCGCGGGCGGCAGCTTCCACAAACGACCAGCAGCGCGGCGCCGGGAGCGGCGGTCGGGAGCTGACAGTGACGGATCGCCGCCGTACCTGGGCGGAGAAACTACGGAACCGGCCCAAACTAGTTCAGGCCAACAACCTCCAGCTCAGCAGAGGGTTCCACTTCCGATGAAACACAGGTCGGACCCTCCAGCTGGCCTTGTGGTTCTGTTGCACAGTGATGTATAAGAGGTTCTTCTTGCTCCTCTCCCATCCTCTGAGTGTGTGTGTGTGTGTGTGTGGTGTGTGTGTGTGTGTGTGTGTGTGTGTGTGTGTGTGTTCTTATCAGGATCAGTGTTTCCCATCTTATAGCAATATAATTGACCATCTCGCACGTTGCTGCAGAGATCTTTTCCCTGATGTCTCCAGATCTTTTGAAATATTTCTGCAAAAAGAAATCTCTAAAACCAAGTTTAACTTAAAGGTGAATCATTCCTTCTAAGGACAAGATGCAGCTACAAGCTAATCATGTCTGTGCTGACTAACCAGACCCCCTAAATTAGAAGGTGTAAATACAGTTGAACGATCCTCCTCTGACTACTGTCTCAGACTTGGTGTGCAAAATCTTTAATCTCAGCACCTTCTAAGAGAATTTCAGATGTATGCTAATGCCGCTGATCCTATAATCTTCTTGGAGACATCAAACTCTCGGCTGTACAAGGAAGGAAGAGGCCTCCTTAAAGTACAGGAAAGCAGTTTTAAGGGGTGAAAAAGTCTCCCAGTTGGCTTATTTATCACATTGTCTCATTGTGGGGATGCAAATGAGAGAAATACGTATGATGTTGCTTTTACTCTTTATGTATGAACACGTTTATAAGTAACCGTCATTAGTCTAACTTCCATCAGCTCTTCTGACGACTCAACAACTGATGGAAGGCTTTTCTAATTTTCAATCAGCCGCTCTCTCTCCTGTTTATCCTCCTTTTGTCGTTGTGTTTCCAAGAGATGAGTCAGGAAACGAATAGAAAATGACCCGAGGCGAGTCAGAGCTGTTGATAAAATCTCTATCTGCGTCTGAAAATGGTGGGCAACTCCCACATTATTGCCAACGACGGTACAGCAGCAATAAAAAGGGAGGTGGAAATGTGGCTGCGTGGAAAATGGATCACACAGGAGCGCCGTTTGTTAAGCTCTGCACAACGGGCCACAATAAAGATCAATCTTTTGACTCCAAGTTCTGCTCAACTCCAGGACACAAAGCTGAAAGTTCTTCAAAACTTTCAGCCAATTTGGGTCCATTTCAGGTGTGTGTGTGTGTGTGTGTGTGTGTGTGTGTGTGTGTGTGTGTGTGTGTGTGTGTGTGTGTGTGTGTGTCTGGGTGGGAGCAGCTGGCCAAACTTGGACCCAAATGGATGAGAACAACAGTGGAGAGGGAGACAGAGAAATATCCTTTGACCAGGGTGGATGGAAACAGTCGGTGGAGGTGACCCTCCGACCCCCCCCACCCAGCCCACCCCCATCCCCAAGCCCCCCCACCCCAACCCTCCATATCTATTCCCACAGTCTCTTTGTAGGCCTATTTTCCAGGAACAAACCCGTCACCTTGACACATACCATGTGTAACCTTGTCGATTTGGTTGTTTTGTCACGTATCCATGGTAACAGCCAGCTAAGATGAAGAACTACCTGCCTCCAGAACCCCAGTGTCCCCGATCCAGTCCATCACGCTCCCTGTTTCTGTTGTGGCTGAGCAGCCGCACACATGAGAGTTGGGGAGACACATTGTTGCTATACTGTAATTTGCTTCTCTTGTTTCCTCTTATTTTATCACCTGTTGTTCTCAGTCAGACCGTGACATTTATTTATGTGCTTTACTACACTGGAGGTGATACACCCTGTTCTCATCAGTGTGTGTGTGTGTGGGTGTGTGTGTGTGGGCAGGAACACAAACATTAAACTGAAATTGTGTGTGTCCAGATGGACCTATGCCGAAATTATCATCATCATCTTCTTGCTTCCTTCTTTCTCCTTTTGTTGAGTGACAATCTGGAGCGAGGGAAGACTAATTAAACGATGCTGGAAAGCAATTTGCTTTACACGTGTAACGCATGCACGCTCGCACGCTCCATTTACTCAAAGGCTGCCATGCTAATGGAAATCTGCCGTGATGCTGGTGTGTGAAGGAAGCGGGCGATGACCCACTGACTGCTTCCTGTCGCGCCTAAAACACAACCAGGATTAGCGGAATAGCCGAGTACAGGACTCGGGAATAATGCTGGAACCTTTTCCTGCCGATAAAATCGGACAAACTTCCAAGCACGTTCAATTTCATGTGCTGCAGACGTCTTTCAGTCGCCGGCTTAGAGCTCATTAGCACGAGCAAACAGCTCCCGACCAGCTCGATCTCTTCCTGATCAAAGGATTCTCTCCCGTGTTGGTGCTGAGCGGAGCATCGGAGGTTCTGACGGTGTCAACGCATGAACGTTCCTGCGGAATGGAGCGCAGGGCCTGGGATTCAGCACCACGGACAGCACCTCAGTCTGGCAGGGAACTACCGTTCCGGCGACACACACACACACACACACACACACAAACGCTGCCTTCCATCCGTCTCCTCTGTCCTCCACAGCAGTGTTTTATCTCAGTCTGGTAAATAGAGGTGTGGGATAAGCATTTCAATCCATTCTTCTGCCATCCCACCTAAATTCCCAAATCTCCTCCTGCCTAAAGTCCCTCATGATAGCTTGACATAAGTTGATTTGTCAGTCTATCTCCTCCTACGGAACCCACCCAGGTCCCCTTTCTCCCTCTCTTTCTCCACCACTGGCCCACTCCCACCATCTCTATTCACCAGGCCCTCCGGGCGAACGGAGGGGGAAGGATGATCGTCCCGCCGTTGCCAAATCCCCGGCACATTTTGCCCTCTGTGTCTTTCAGCTAATTCATTTGAACTGGTGTCTCTCATCCTGTGTGAGCCATTATCGGCATCGCTTTTCACTTCCACCCTCCCACTTTCGCTCCACTTTCCATCTCCACTGTCTGCTTCACTCTCCATCCTCTGGACGCCCCTATCATGTGCTCCGGTGGTCTATGCCCATTGATGACCGCTGACAGATAAAAATGGAATGGAAATATGCTAAAACCTGACCATGTTTCTGGGCACCGTGCCTTTTAGTCTCTTATCCTGAATTATCACCTGCTCTGATGGTCCATACTGTTGTATTCAGAGGGACATATGAGGGCTGAGCAGTGTGTGTGTGTGTGTGTGTGTGTGTGTGTGTGTTGTTTACTGAGGTGAGCCCAGGCCATAAATTAACAAATCATGATGCATATGGTGTGAAGAAGTAGCCCGTCCTAAACCACTGAGCATGGTTAATGCTGGGACTTATAGCTGTGTGTGTGTTTGCATGTGTGTGTGTGAGGCAGGCGGGCGGGCGGAGAGACTGTCTGTCTGTCTGGCTGTGTCACACACACACACACGCACACACTTTTTTGCAAGAAAAAAACCCATCGCTCCGTCTTTGCCCGTTGTCTCAAATTAAATAAATGGGTGCAATCAACAAATCGCCACATGTTAAAAAGTAAATCGGGATCCTGGGAGACGAAAAGAAATCTGTGTTTCCTTTAATTGTGCGGACAGAGGACAGAAGCCTGAGAGACAAGAATGAGACGGGACAGGGGAAGATGGAGAGATAGAGCGACGTGGGTGGATGTTGGAGGGGAAAGACAATAGTAACTACATTAGAAGCTTTGTAGCCTGGAGCAAGAGCAGGATTGCATTTCCTGTTGAGGAACAACGAGAAACCCAGAAAGAATACGGCTCACAGAAGAGAGAGACTTCACAGCTCCGAATTATTCATTGCTTATCTTCAAGGAAAAAACTCCGATACGCCGAACGGCGTGAGCTCAAGGAAGCAGCATAATCGCACGTGCAGAAACAGCGACGCAGTGATGTGAGCAGACCCATCTCACAGGCCATAATATTCAGGCCTCATTTCAATTCCTGAACCAGAAGCAGAGCAGGTGATTTTACCTCGTGCGCGGTTGGACAGGAGCTGTCAGCAGGACAGCGTCTTCACACGTTACTCCTGGAAACGCAAGTTCAGCACATCCAATCTTATTTGCTTTGTTTATGGCGAATAGCCGCGTCTGTCTGACTGCTGGGTCGTTTTCTTTTCCAGGATCAGCAGGAAACCAGACGCAGGGGTTTTGGGTCTCTTAAAAAAAGGACAGGTAATTGATTATGTGCACGGCTCCGACGGTTGAACCCCCACGTAAGCTCTCGCCCAACAAGAATCTCTGCTCTCATCAACTTT
Source organism: Takifugu flavidus (assembly GCF_003711565.1). Lineage (NCBI taxonomy): Eukaryota > Metazoa > Chordata > Actinopteri > Tetraodontiformes > Tetraodontidae > Takifugu > Takifugu flavidus. The sequence goes on from NC_079525.1 coordinate 807,653, forward strand.
AACAACCGCTCGTGCATCTTTTCTGGCCCCGGCAGCATAAAGAAGATAAAAGCACTTTAGGTGTTTGTGTCAAACACGTGTGTGTGTGTGTGTGTGTGTGTGTGTGTGTGTGTGTGTGTGTGTGTGTGTGTGTGTGTGTGTGTAGCAATTAGCCATGGAATCAAGCAAACCTGAAGCAAATCCTGTGGTCCCAGTTGTGATCGCAGGCTGGTGATGACGCGCCGCGTTGCCAGATCACAATTACGGCCACAACCTCCGCTGGTACGCGCACGGCTGCGTGCGCTGAGGAAGCCCGTGTCGCGTAATTAGCGTGACCTTTGAGTGCTGATTACACCGTCTGTTTGCACAAGCTGTCCGTTCCATCGGGGAGGGAGAGCTTGCATCCATCACACCGCTGGCATGTTTGTGCACTCGTGTGCGTGCACATCTGGACTTTAAACAATTCATGAAGAAAGTGGCCGGGGATGATGCAGAATGTGCCCACGCCGACATCACGCTCCTCTTGTTCCCGTAGATCCAGACTCGTGGGGGGAATTCACGCCTTCCTGCCTCTCCTTTAAATCATCCCCAAATACGGAGTTACCAGTGCGACACGGCAACAAACACTATGACAACGCTGTTAAAAGAGTGAAAATAACAGCTCGGCACTTTTTGGCCCCTCCTCCACAGGTCTTAACCCAGGTGTGTGAGTGGGAACCAGCCTCCAGATAACACTATGATGAAGACAACCTCAACCGCCTGGGTCTGAAGCATTCGTCATGCTAATTAAGCTAGCTAAATCATGATGCAGACCACACTGTGATCTAACTTTTCTGCCTGATCTCTCATTATTGTAATGACTCACTCCACACTGAGTCTGTGGGGGTGTTAATTGGTTGTGCACGTCTCCTCTGGTCTGCCATACTCCGCGTTGGACTGCTGGGCTGCAGGATAATTGGCACGTTCTGCCTATTTTGAAAGGCTGTTTCATTTCATTTAAAGTTTTATGTCACATAAAAGGTTTTGAAAATGAAATGCACCCCCTAACAAGTGCCACAGACACTATTTCTGTGGCAGAGTATCCAAATACAACCCCCCCCAAATCAGCTTTTACTCAAATCCAGACACACAAGACTGGATCTGTTCACCTGCCGAGCCTCCAGCACAGAGTCTGGCCGGATCTGAGTCCAAACAGGCTCCCCGGGGTTTGCAGGAGGTTTGGTTTGGGAGACAATAGAGCAGAGAAACCCTCGATCCTCATCACAGCTGAGTACGCGTGGGTTCGAGAGCCTCCTGAGCTGGCAGCTTCTTACCTTGACTCTCCTGTAAGTGTTTATCAAGGCGTTCTATCGAATCGAAGTGGGATCAAAGATTGAGAAGGGAAAAAAGACGGGGAAAAAAGGCAAACTTTTGACCTCATCTCTCAGGTTCTGAGGGGTTTTTTACTTGCACGCAGGGTTGCAAACAGCCGTCCTGCTGCGGAAACAACAAAAGAAGATTATTAAAATGTATTCAAAGCGCCTGGTTGGGTTGGAATCACCATCCTGGATCATGTAAGTCTAAACATAAATCTTTCTGACCTGAATGCAGCCGCTTGTTTGCTTGCTTGCTTGTTTGTTTGTTTTCTCATTTTTGAGCATTCTGAAGTCACCGGGTGATCCGACTGTGTGTCCAGAATACAGAACTGAGCTGAGATGGACACACTCACACACACACACTCACACGCATGCACAGACGCACACACACACACACAGAAAGATGTATCAGGCTGCAACTGCAACCCAAATTTTGGCTTGGATGAGCAGAGGACGATAAGTCTGGGATTTTAGATTCAGGTTGTTGGACAAATAGAGCAGACGCACAAATACGCCCGACACGGGGAGAATTACAACGAGCGCCCCCCCCCATCCCCCCCCCCCCCCACACACACACACACACACACACACACACACACACTGCTGCGTGTGGGAGAACGCAGGTGAAAACCACGGTGGATGAAGTTTTGTGGGATTTATCATGTGGGGAAAAGCAACATATTTTAAAGCAAATCTCCAGTGATTCAACGTTTATTATTTGAAGTCCTGTAATTTCCCCGTTATCGGCTGATTCAAATGCCTAGAAAACCTCCTCTCACTCAACATAGAGAGCTCTGCTTTGCCCTCACAGCTCCACTGGCTCCCCAAACAGACACAGCATCATTGATTTGAATTTAACTTAGCTTTTTTCACCTCATGAAAGCAGCAGTTAAAACAGCTGCGAAGCTAAAGACCTCAGATGGGGGGGGGGGGTCTTTAAGAAGTCAGCCATTAATGCTGCAACTATCTAAATCTCCTGGTTACTCTTCAGCAACACGAGGATCATTGCTAACCTTCTGTATTTCCTCCTCTCTGTCCCTCGCCCCCCCCCCTCTACATACCCAAATACGCCCTCCTTTGGGTTCCTGAAGTGCCGTTTTAGGTGCTGCATACGCTGCACCGTTATATTCACTGCAGGGTAAACACCAGCATGGAAGACGCAAGCGCGCTCTCTAATTGTGGTTTTACATCATGTTAATTGGCTGCTCGCCTGCATGTGTAACGGATTGTGGTGCGATGGAGAGGACGGTGGGGAGCCAGTGTCTCTTTTAACTGGCGCACCAGCTCACAGAAGACCCACATTAAACAACAGCCCCTCTGATCTATTTTAGCTCCGTAGTTTTTTATAGATAACAACTGCCAGTCACTATTCCGAGCGCCTCCTTTAGAGCTGGAGGCTGAAACCAGAAACTTTCCCTTTGTGAGTTCTGCTTTAAGTTACGTGGCCTGTTTCTGTTTCTGCTGACACCAGAATGGCTCCATTTTGGCCACGCCCAGCTAAACGCTCCCATGTGGACGGCGTGCACGTGATTGAGCACGGCCGCGGATGTGCGTTCTAATTTTCTTTTCATTACACGCGACTGTAATTGGATTCCCGGCTCCCAGCGAGCTGCAACCCCCTCTTGAACCCCTGAGATGTTTGACTCAGGGAAGGAAGTGTGAGAAAAATCATTGTTTTAATTACGTCTGGACGGACCGCTGCGAGGTTCGGAGCTACAGACCAGGACTCAGCTGCCAAACTACTGACGAGGTTAGGGTTAGGTTAACTGAATGTCGGGTTGAGTCTCCTCGAGGGTCAGTCGAGTTTCGTAGGACGTGAAGAAGAAAAGAGATGGTGGATGCTTTGTTTAATCCTGGGGGGGGGGGGGGGACTGTACATTAGCACATACAGTCATTAAGGGGAAGGAGGCAGAGCGAGGATGCTGCCCTCGACAGGCATTTTTGGGGGTCGGTGCCTTGCTCAAGGGCACCTGAGCAGTGCTCTAAGCACAAGGAGACTCCAGAGTGGACTTTAAAATGGAAGTTAAAGTAAATGTTACTGTGAATCTATGATGTAATAAATGAAGCAGAGCTCAACTCCGCTGGAATGTTTTATGAGACCCTGAATTAAGACCGTCCAGCAGTGATGTGTGATCTGCTCTTGCTTCTGTGGAGCTAAAACCTTCCTCCAAAGGTCCAACCTTGTAGGTTTGAACCTTTCGGACTGAGCACATTCACAAGATCTGGATCGCTAAAAGGGCCCCAACGTGTAGCTTTTAAGCATCATTAGCATTCAGTGGGGCAGCTTCTGTTAGTTTCTAATGAAATCTTTCACAAACATCATGGGTTCGAGGACAGCCGTCTGCAGGCTTCCCTCCGCAAGGTCAGCTGATTTTACAGCTTTTATTTGGCATTTGAGTTGTGTTATTTACTTTAACTGCCTGACAAAATAGCGCATTCATGACTAGGTCTTTAAAAGAAGGGATTCTGCCAAATTATAATGGGCTTTCAAAATTATTATGGTATGTCTTTTTTCGTTTTGGTTTTTTTTTTGTGGAAAATTTCCCAGAAAATGAGACTTGACAGTACAATTGTGATAAATAGTTTAGTCCTGAATCAGCCGTAAGTTGTCTGTGTAGCTGTTCATGATAGTTGACAATAGGCTAACGCTAGCAGTTTGTGTGGTGTTAGCCTGTGTTTAATATTTACAATCAGAGCTAAAGACATTAGCACTGTGCATAAAGTAAACTGGTGTATGCATGTTTACATCAAGAAAAGCTATATAGGTGATCTATTAGTCGGGGGGGGGGGGGTCGTATCTACGGTGGAGCAGGAGGGCTGAGAACTTGCTCTTACAACTGGAAGCTGGAAGTGACACCACAAAGACAGTTTGTGTTCAAATCAGCTGGCACAGCCTGTCTGGGGGGGGGGGGGGGGGGGGGGGGCGACACTCTGAAAGACTCAGAAGCAAACGCAGCACAGATTTAAAACTTCAAAGCTGAATAAACGAGAAGAAAAAAGACTGAAGTGCTTCAAGGACTTCTGTTTCGAGTGACTAAAACCTGTGATTCTGGGCTACAGGTGGGGGGGGGGGGAGACAGCGGACAGACATTAATTGTAAAATAAAGACAGGAGAGCTCTTCTAACGTCTTGAATCATCTCAAACGCTGCCTGGTAATAGGCTACTCAAATTAGCAGGTAGAAAACTAAGAAAAATCCCTTGATTTTTGAATAAATAGCTTGGAAAAGCAGCGAATTAGAGACGAGATCTCTGCCTGCTCAGGATCAGAAGGAGCCGCTGGTTTCCCTGACGCCACATTGGGCCTCTGCTGTTTTCTTCATGCGTTTCCCCCCCGCCCCCCTTCAGGCTTTCCGTCTGTAGCCTTCCTGCGCCGGCTGTTGAAGGTTACGTCTGTAAAAAGCCATGGGAGCTATCAGACGTGGGATTAGGCCGCAGGACACGGCCCTTATAAATCCTGGTGGTCGTGAAAGGCTGTGAGGATCTATCGATCCGGTGTAATGGTGGAGGTACAGTAATGCCAAAGGCTTAGGCGGCTTTATCTGCAGATGGCACATTACAGCCCCCCCAAGCTGACTGGATCTGATGTTGCTGACAGACTGTTGCTGTCAAACATGATGGCCGTTACAAGAGGAGAAGCTCACATTGGCACCTTCTCTCTTCAGGAACACCAACTTCCTTATATCCACCTTTGCACATCTGTTGCACCCTTTTTAGGCTCCATCAGTGTTCGTGAATTAACCATGAGTTCCGAGAGCCAATCTGGCTCCCAGCAGCCTTTCTCCTGAGCCCAGCCAGCAGACGTCCGCCCTCTCTCGGCTAATCTGTAGCATCTCTCGGGGTGGCACCTCGCAGATGGTCATTTATCATCACTGACAAGTCAAGCAGATCATGATGCAACACCTACTCTGTGGCTACGTCTGACATGTTTCAGCCCATTCCCGCTGCGCAGAATGCCGCCGCCGCCGCCCCCACCTGCAGATTCGCCGTCCAACTGTCCCAACCGAGGGACAGTTGGACGTTCTCCCTAAAGAGTGACAGCTTTAATTGATTGACAGAGCTCTAGTCATCCAACTGAGGAAACAGGAAACTCCCCTAAAGTGGTTCGCATTTATTCACTATACTTTTAACATATTCAAGGACGTGTGACGAAGGAGGAATGTTCTGCTTCTCCTCCTTAGTCTGTAAATGAAACAATGGCAGACGGATGGACGATATGATGGCGCGATCTGAAGGGACTAAAGATATATTATTGTAAAGCTTCTCCTTCTCTATTGAAATCAGCTCATCTGAAGCTATTCCAGACTTTCATGACACAGCAAAATTCCATTCCATCCCATTAATCCGACTCTCTCAACAGAGACACCATTTCTGTTCCATAAAAGAGGCCGACTCTCTAATGCATATATTTATTTAACAAAATGGCTGCTGAATTCCTTTTTAATTCGATCCTCCCCCGGTTAGGTTGCGGCGTGTCGGTGCGAAGTGTCAAACGAGGCATTTTCCGACGCTGCAACAATGAATGTGTTCAATTAAAGCCAAAATGAAAAGGCTGATGCAGAATTATTGCCTCTTCCCATATTCAATAAGTAATTGAATTTAGGCTGCTAAATTAATATCCTGTGCACTGCTTCCTTATTCCTAATAATTCTACTTTAATGCTGCTCCCATTGCTGTTACAGAACTATTAAAGAAATAAAATAAGAGAGAGAAACCAAACTTTTACCAGAGGTACCTATAAAGGTAACGTCCCGATGTCCAACTGCTGCTCTGAGGTGGACAGAACATTGCTTAAAAATGCTCAAAGACGCTCGTGTAGAACACCAACAGGACTGGTTAATGTGTATTTTATTGGTTAGTGAAGCTGTTGGAGGAAGCTGAAAAGTCGAGATTGGCTGCTAAGACTGAGCGACCAACCTCCAGGAGGTAAGAGATGGCCCTCAACCATCCACGGGGGGAGGTGAAGAAGCCACACGAGTGTCTGCTGCATGTTTCAGGGACGATATTTAATGATCGTGCTTGTTCAGGCGCCCAGTATTTAACACAGATGTTGCCATTTGATGCATACGGCGTTAGCGTCGAGCTAATGCACATCTGCAGCCCCCTGGCAGGGAACGCTCCCCCCTGAGCTCTGTCGGAGGCTCTGTTCTACAGGCCGTCAAAATTTAAAAGGACCCGTGCACAGACGACTAATCACGTTTATTTCCCCAATAACTTAACTGTTTGACACCTTACTGCTAATAAAAAAAAGAGAGAACTTTTAATGATAAAGGTTCAGTACGTTTTATACTCTAAAGAAGGTTTATGGTTGAACACACCTTCCTTCTCGCTGTCATACACGCCGATCTTTACTTGTCGTGTCTTATTTAGCAAACGAGCTCGAACGCCTCTTGAGCCCTCTGAAAGCACCACAAAGCACCGGTCGTCATATTTATGAGGCCTAAAATGTCGCGGTAAGACTCATCTGCAGCTGATTTTCCCAGCTCCTGTCCGTGATCTCATCCTCCCCTTTCCGTACTTTTGTCCTTCCTTCCTCTTGGCGTCTACCACCTTCCCATTGCTCCCTGCTGCTTTCCAGATAATTAAACCAAGGGAATTTGAGATGATTAAAAAACTGACACGCACTTCATCTGTATGAGAATTGCCTTTCCTTTATTCCACGTCTGTCATCTAAGCCATCCTGGAAGCCTGTCCAGATTGACCGTCTCTCTTCTCTATTACTGCACAAATGCACACATTTACAGTGGCGGCTCATTAAAATTAGAGCGACAGCAGCAGCAGCACCAGCCGTGCACGTGCAGCCAGGCAGAGCCGTGCGCTCCTGCCAGCTGCTGTTTAACCTGCGAACACTCCGCTCCTCTGACAGCGGATCAATACAATATCTGGTCGAAGGGTCACGTGTCCCACAGCCCGTGGGAAAGATGACGGCCCAGAGAAAGGAGCGGGGAAGCAGAGGTAACCAAGAATGTCGGGGAAATGGGAACGTCCAGGCGGCTGGGAGGGAGCGCCGTTAGTTCGCTCTGATGCTCCATGGGTTATTTTGTGCTTCACTGCTTTTGTTGTGGAAGAAAGCGCGTGATTGGTCTCCTTGTGGTGGAGCTTCGGAGGCAGGAGCAGACAGAAGTGATGCCAACATGCAGAAGGTGGTGAAGCCTTTCTCAGGCTTGTTTGTTTCTGATTCCGCTCCATCTTCACCTTGACTTGGGTTCAGGTCGGGACGGTTCCTTCAGGGGGGTGTGGAGGCTCCAGGCCGAGATGGGTGATGGAACCCCCGCAGTGTGTCCCAGGACCGCCGCTGTGTCTCTTCCCAGATGGGCATTTCCATCACGCCCCCTGAGCAGATGCATGGATCTGGAAGAGCTCTCCGGGTTTTCTCTCATGAGCGAAAAGCTTCTGGAGGCTTTAATTTAAAATCGATACAGGTGGCCAAAGGTTAAAACGCCCATTGTGACTCTGGATGTTTTTAAGTGCCACTCATTAAATCTTCCTCAGGGTCCCCTCGAAAGTCCTTAGTCGTTTGTGAGGCTCCACAGCAGTCGAGATGAACAGCACAGACGGAAGAATCATGTCGTCTTCCAGATCGATGTCACAGCTGAATTCCCTGATCAGAAATGCCCCCTCGTCCCAGCGAAGGAGGACGCAGATGCTGACACGCACGCGTTCACAAGGGAACGCGGCCAGAATGAGGTGATGGTTAATCAAGGAGGAAGAAGGAGTTCCCTCACACGCTGCTGCATTTGGTCAGACAAGGAGAGTCGCCAGTTGGTGCTCTTGAATTGCTTCAACTTGAGGGTGGAGCCATGAAGAGGAGCCAACCAGCTGAGCTCATACTGGCGTCTCATCGACCTTGACGAGGTCACATCCTGGAGGCTGCATGATGCGCTTGTTTATATATTCTTGGGTGATGTGACCCTTATAGAATCCATACCACCTTCTCCCTCTCTGCCATCTCACCTTTCCGATTGTCCTTCACTCTCTTATCTCCTCTAATCCTTTTATTCTCCTAATGATGCAGACTGGACCAACAGGACGTAGGTTCCTCTGCCCCGTAAGAAAAAAACAAAACGGCAAAGCAAACAAACCGAATAGGGGCTTATTCCATTCATGTGAAGAAGAGATGGAGGAAGAGGAGGACAGAGGATCATAGAACAGGAAGTACGCCTGAGCCAGAAAGAAAGAGCGATGGATGGATGGATGGGTGGGTGGATGGATGGATGGATGGATGGATGGATGGATGGGTGGGGTGGATGGATGGATGGATGGATGGATGGATGGATGGATGGAGGGTGGGTGGATGGATGGGTGGGTGGATGATGGATGGATGGATGGGTGGGTGGATGGATGGATGGATGGATGGGTGGATGGGTGGGTGGATGGATGGATGATGGATGGATGGATGGATGGATGGATGGATGGATGGATGGATGGATGAATGGGTGGGTGGATGGATGGTGGGTGGGTGGGTGGATCGATGGATGGGTGGGTAGGTGGGTGGATGGATGGATGGATGGATGGATGGATGGATGGGTGGATGGATGAATGGGTGGGTGGATGGATGGGTGGGTGGATGGTGGGTGGGTGGATCGATGGATGGATGGATGGGTGGGTGGGTGGATGGATGGATGGATGGATGGATGGATGGATGGATGGGTGGGTGGGTGGATGGATGGATGGATGGATGGATGGATGGATGGATGGATGGAAGGGTGGGTGGATGAATGGGTGGGTGGATGGATGGATGGATAGATCCACATTTGAAAGACAGTAGGAAAACAAAGGGAGACAGCAACAACACAGACTCACTCTCAGTCTGTCTGTCTGCTGGTGACATATTAGTTTAATCAAGTGGGGCTGTTTGGAAAAGGGAACGGATCCTTCGACAGAGCGATTAGCATTCAGGTGTCCTGACACTGGTCCTTCCTCATTTCATCTCTCTCTCTCTCTCTCTCTCTCTCTTTCACACACACACACACACACACACACTCTCCTCTCTCTGATATATTTTGATGTATTCAGGAGGCGACTGAGTGAATAAAGATCTACCCACAATTTGCCCATTTTCTATACGTATGTAAATCAGCGAACGGATTTGCGAGGACGAACTTATGCAAACGGTTTTGTGGGTGCTTCTGCGCGTGGGTGGGCGTGCGTGTGCCCGTGCACGCGTGTTGTTCCCAGAAGTGGACCGCCTGCAGCCTGTGTGCCACCTGTTATTTTGTGATAGCTCTAACCCAATAAAGAGCGGAGGGAGACAGAGTGGCAGAGGCTGTCATTTCAGGGTCGAGCAGACCACACTGTCTGAAAGGAAACCTCCCTCCTCCCTCTGCGTGTGTGTGTGTGTGTGTGTGTGTGTGTCTCATCACTATCTTCATGGGGTTATTGGATGCACAGACCTGAATACGAGGGGCAGCTGACTGAGGCCTCCATTAAACACGGCGGCGGATCGTTTAAAGCTCATTCGGAGGAAAACGAGTCAAGACTTGATCACAGATTTAACTTGATGCGGGATGTTTAGAGGATGTTTGACAGCTTTCGGGGTGAGAGCTGGGTCCGACGTCCTGACACACACTGCAGAACCGGTGCTACTCTTGGGTTAATGGCAGATTGGGAGTAGACAGGAAATGAGGCCGCCTGAAATGTTGTTATCTTTCCGCTGTGCACGAGTGTTTGTGTGTCTCGGGGGCGAGCTGGTTAATAGATTTGTTTCCACGTGGAACCCGAGTGAGTGATAATGAGCCTCTGGTTGCTGTAATGTCAGCGGGTCGACTACAGTCTGCTCTCTCGGTCTCTTTATGGACCAACACCTCTAAGCTGGTGGACACGGCTGTGCACACAATCACACCGCCCCCAGCACCAAAGCCCCCGGACGGCTGAAACAAATATTAGACACATCACCAGGAAGCTTTGCACCAGGAAACCTGGCGCTGCTCGCTGGATCCAGCCTCAGCCCAGCGAGGACGCGGCGAACGATCCGGAGCCGTCGCACCTCAGAACCCTCAGGACCCAAATCACATCCCATCGAATGGGGCTGATCAATAGCTGGGCTTGGTTGGAGTCATATTCACTGAGATCGCAGCTCCCCACTGAGGCTCTTTCATCTGGATTCCCCCTCGTGTGATTACCCGTCAGATCAGGGGCGTTTTAAACCTTGGCTCTGCTCAGCTGATTAGTTCTGCCTTGGAAGCACCTTTAAGGGTCAGCTGTGGAGTCTTTATTGGCAGGAACAGCAGTATCCAGTCATAACCGAACCGGATCAATACGGCCCCCGCTCACTCCTCTCAGTGTGAGCCGCATTAAAACGATGATTAGGCCGATTGATATTCTTCCGTTTCTAATATCTTTATAATATATTAGAAGGTTGTTTTTACCAAAGCTGACGAGGCTCCTCTGCCTGGGCATCTGTTCCATCCATAAGACTCAATACAAGTGTGAAGGGTCAGTGTGTGTGTGTGTGTGTGTGTGTGTGTGTGTGTGTGTGTGTGTGAGAGAGTCACAACAGTTTAACTTCAAACGCTCTATTCTTGTATTAAGGGCATTTAGTGAGCAGCCAGTCCCACAAGTCTGCTAAGCTGAGGTGAATCAAGTGGGTGCTCCTGGCTGCCAACGCTCTTTATGCAAATTCCTTCCATAACGCTGCAGAGCAGAAAACCAAATCTGCGTTAAGAAGGAGGAACCGGCGTCCTGTGGAAGGAGCCCTTTATGATTCCTGATGGGATTCCTGAAGCCTCAGTGGCCCCCCCCCCCCATTGTGGGAGTGGGGTCACCCATTGGCTTCCTAGAGACTGACTTGGTTGGTATTTACATTAAGATGGGTTGTTGTGTGTGTGTGTGTGTGTGTGTGTGTGTGTGTGTGTGTGTGTGTGTGTGTGTGTGTGTGTCCATGCTGGGCCAGGAGCAGCAGCTAAAAGCTCCCCTGTGGTTATATTTACTAATGGAACACCAACCTTTTCATTTGAAACAAGCATCGCAAATACATAAATGGCGTTTGATGTCCATTTTCATCCCCGCTAGTTTGTTTGCGGATAAATGTGATTATGCACGGACGCATACGCCACTGATTAATGAGGCTAATGAGGAGCTGGATCGATTTCTTTTTTCTGACTCATTACTGGATTCTACTTTACTGTCATCCAAATTGTATCAATCCAGCTTACACCCCTTCAAGTACAGTCTATTGATTAGCTGTCCAGACAGGCCCACACAGGGTCTGTTTCTGTGTGTGACTGAGCATGTGTGTGCATGTGTGTGTGTGGGGGGGGGGGATTAATTCATCTACAAGTGCATTTCTGGTGTCCAGAGGTGCTTTGGCTCAAGGTTACACACAGTAAAACGGCCTAGCCTAGCCTAGCCTAGCCTAAAGCCTAGGCTAGGCTAGGCTAGGCTAACCTGCATGAACAGTACAGTATAGGCTGCCGATTAGGCCTCACACAAGGAAATTTGTGTGCATGTGAGGGAGGTCTGCACTGTCTCTATTTTGCTTCAAAACATCACAAAAGGCTGAAGGGTTGTTGTTGGGGCAGCAGCAGCTCGTCTCTGTACTGTCCTGTCCATCATTTAGAAACAACAACACGCACACAGCTCCATTACTGCGGAGGAGTCAGAAAATGAGCTGTCAGGAGAAGAGAAAAAAGGAATAGTTTTGCTGTACAGCAGCAGAAGAGTGATGGCTGCACACAGAGGGACCTACCAGCTCAAGGGCTGATGGAGAGAGAAACCTTGACACCAAATTACCGTCCACCTGAGCACCATGCTGGGGCTGACATGAGCTGTCAGCTCACCCTGTTTTGCTTTGTTTTTAACACACCGCCACAGACGTGCAGGTCAGAACAGCAGCATGGATGTTGTGTTATTCAGTTTTGATGCGCTGGGCTGTTTTTCAAAGGCATTTATCCATTTTTTGGGGGGCTTTAAAAGCCAGAACTCATTTCGAAACATTATTACAGAAGTGATTTTCACAGCAACAGGAACAGCAGCTTCTCATTCAAATGTTTGCCCTTGGGCAGCAAATAGCCCCAACGCGGCCACTTCGGTGTATGAATGTGAATGAATCTTATCTCTGCTGATGAGCAGGTAGCAGATAGTCTGTCATCTCTGTAATTTGGACACCTGGATTCCGTGTGTGCGCGCGCATGTGCACGCACTAATGATGGATCCTTATCATTCACAGAGTGAAGCTTACACAAGCTTTTCAGGTTCCCCTTCCTCCACCAAAGTGACCTCTGACCTGCTCAGAGCTTATTGGCTCCTCTGCAGGACAAGGGAGGGCACCTCTTAACCCCATGACAAAGATCGACAGACGTGTGTGGGGGAGCCCCCCAGGGATGATCATGCATTAGTAAAGCGGTGGGAACATTCTTTATCTTCTTTATGCAAGCTGAAGTCTATCAACAGTTTCATGTGGATTTATGAATCATAGAAAATGCAAACCGCAAGATAAAATCAAGGACTTTTAATGTATAATTGGCCCTGTTGCCCCCCCCCCACACACACACACACACCCCACCTCACTCGCAGCTGAATCCATCAAAGATAATGAAAAACTGCTACGTTAGTTCCAAGGTAAGATGCTAATGCTAACTAACAGGCAGTTGTTAGATACAAGACATTAATAGATTTATTAAAAGTTACTAATGTTTTAACATCGAGGTAGGTAGTTGTGCACCACATGAGGCTTAACAATATACCAGATAAATGTGGAGTATATCCAATGTATTGATCAAACCCACAACACGGGAACAATATCTCAGTGTGCTATAAACAAATGGAAAACATACCATTTAGCAACGGGCTAACAGACGACTATAGGGAGTCATAAATCAAAGATATTTTAAAATAAAACAATTTATTGAGTTACCCTGCAAGACCATTGTTGTTCTTTAATACGTTTGTTCCGCACATGAATCGTCATGATGTGAGTCTTACAATATTCACGGTGAAGCTTTTTCAAACTATTTTCAAACTATTGCTCAGGAAACAACTTTGCCATAGATCCCGATTGCAGCTAACAAGATTTGATATTTTCCTTCCCGTAAACAGAAACGAGAAACTTTGACCTGATCAATTACAGAATCTCCGGAAGCCTTGATGAATAAATAACAGTTATTCTTGTTGTCAGGGACATTGCTGGCGAAAGACACATCTGCCACGGCTCACGTTGTTCATAGCAGAGCTGCTGCCAGATGCTAACGATTGGACTCTTGAATATACCGAAAATCAAGCTCCAAATGGTGATACAGTGCGTTTCACTGCAGTTTCAGGTGGTTTTTGCCTCCTTTTGGAGTTCTGCTGTGCTGAATATGAGCACAGCTGTACTGCTGCTCTTGTGTAACACTTCTGTAGTTAGGTGCCAAAGGCCACAAAGTATCGCCGCTCCTGTGGTGATTTTGCTTTGTTAAATTCTCTGCCTCCTGTAAAAGCTCCGGGGCTGGAGACTGAAGTGCTGAGGAGCAGCGAAAACATGCTGGTTCCACTACAGGTGACAGGAAGGAGGAAACAGAGACTGTTAAGTCCAGGACCAGCTCCCCGCAGGGTCGAGAACTAACCTCATTCACAGCGTTCCATGAAAGAGCCATGATGATCACCGTAGTAGAAACTGAACGGAATTACACGTAAACCTCACAGACTTGCAGTTATTTCATTTTCTTTTATTCTGTTCTGCAGGGAAACATGATCGGATCATCAACTAAAAACGACCTCTTGAGTTGGAGTCTGTGGTTTCCATGTTTACACGTCTGGTGATGGTGATGTATGGCATCACGTACATCTGGAGGGGATCCTTCCAGCTGCAAATCTATTACCAGCCTGCAGGAGAGGCTTGTTCTCAGTTTTTATGTCTCCGCTAACTCCCATTGACTGAGACATTGACTGATAGAGCCGACCCCCCCTCCCCTCCCCTCCCCTCCCCCGCCTTCATGCTACGCCGCCATTTTAAGACAGACAGCAGACGGCGATTATTATTCTTTATTGCACTTTAACCATAGTAGAAGTCTTTGCAGACTCTATATCCGTGTTCATTTATCAACGGCTGAGCTGGAATTTGTCTCTGAAACGTTTGATGGATCCTTTGTGCTTTTGAACTTCTGTATTAGCGGCTAAAGGAAACTGCTTCAGAGTAGCGCTGACCCTGGCAGAATGATGCGTGGCCTGGGCAGGACGCCGGAGCCGGCGTTCATCACTGGTGCCACGCCGTCACACTGGCGGGGGTTCTGCCAGGGTGGGGGCTGGACTCGCTCGGTGGCTCAGACCACGCAGTTAAAACACAACATACGCAGACATTTATATTTATTTTAATGCGTAGCCAAAAAAACCGGGTGATCTGGAGAAGAAAAGAGAAAAAAAGGGCTCACTTAGAGCAGCAGCAACGTGTCTCAATGCTCACACACACATTCACACACATATTGGAAGCTTTCACGCTTAATTAATTCCCTCTGATCGCGCTGCTGTTGAAGCGAGGCCTTTGTGAACCCAGATAAGCAACAGGCCAGAAACTCAGAGGAAACGGCTCTTGGCTGAGCTCCGATTGTGCTGACGCAGTGGAAGCGGGCGTAAAACTATAGCTGGTAATTACAGCGAGCCACGGAATCGCGGGCTACTGTTTATTGTTGGGAGCTCTGATCGTTTCGGGCTGTGAACTACGACACCCCCGCTGCCCCCGCAGAGCAAACTCCCCCAGCATGCATCTGTCTTCACACGTCCTCCAGCATGTCCAATTTCCATCATGATCGATCCAGCCATTCGAGGAAAAACAAAACATAACGCTCGCTTCCTCGTGGGTGAGAAATCACCTGTCAACGGATTTTCTCCTGTGTTCGTTCCCATGTGCGTGCGCGCGTGCGTGCGCACGTGCTGCCAGTGTACTCAGCACAAACGAGCTTGGAGGAGATTCAAAAGAAGCATTCCGATGAACTGGTGTTCCGAGCTGACGCAGCGGAAATTCGCCAAAGTAAGCATCGAACATTTCGAGCTGGCCTGGGGGAAAGAGAGAGAGCGTCAGACCGAGACGGAGTCTGTGGATTCATAAATGCGAGGAATCGGAGGTCAGAGGATGCAAATGCACCATGCGAAGCCCCGTGAGACTGTAGCGCTGGAAGTGTGTCAGATAATTATGAAAGCTATCTTTTCTCCAGACCTTTAATACCCCTGGGGCTAAAAACATGCACATTCTATTGACTGGGTACTGTGAGTGGATAGTGGGCGTGTCCTGTGGTGGACCAATGACCTCTGACCCCGATTAGGAAAAGTGGCAGTTAACAGAAGACGGATGGAAGTTGTAGGCACGATTGCCCGTCAGAAACAAGACGCAAGAAACATCAATTAGGAACTGGTCTGTCGTTGTCAGAGCGGATATCGTCTTGATAGCGGTGCAATTTTAGCTGTCCAAGGGTGCGCAGGGCAGACAGACAGCTATAGCATTAGCCACCGTGCGACTGAGACATATAGGAATAAAGGTTTAGCTTACAATCCTAAACTACCTGGTACAAGTGTAACTGACAGGAGTGAAGGAGGATACGAGGAGGTGAGAGGAGGTGAGATAAAAGCGGAAGGGAAAGATGAGTGGCGTTGGAGAGCAGGTGCTCCCGGAAGAGCTGCGTCTTCGAGAGCTTTTTGAAGGAAGAGAGGGTTGGCCCTGCTCTGATGGAGCTCAGGAGGTCGTCTATCGAGGATCAAAGTACGAGAATAGTCTGGATTACCGTTCCAGTACAGACGCGGAACGTGGTGGATGAGGGGTAGGATGGGCTCATCGAAGAGGGAGCAGATCCGGCTGGTGCTCTGTAGGTCAGCGCGCCTTTTTCATACCGTGCTTCGGGATTACTTTGTGCTTTTCCTGGGATTCCTATACTTGTGAGACATGGAGGCATCTGCTACCGAGACGCTACCGAACAACAGTCTCTCGTCTCGTCCTCTTAACCGCCTTATCCCTTTTGGGGTCACGGGGAGGGTCAAAGGCAGGGTCCATCTGAACTGTAAGTGGATGAGTCACCAGTTCAGGATTTGGGACCTTGCCAAAGGGTACCTTGGCAGTGCTCCTAAGGTATTTTGGCACCTTCCCCTACTACCAGAACACCTTCCATGTGTTTGTCGGCACCGGGGCCGAGCCGCGCTCCTCAGCCCAGTTCCCCACACACTGAGCCACCACCGCTGCCGAGCAACACGGTGTTTTTGGAACACCGCCGTCCCTGAAATGTCAGCACATCAAAGCAGCTTGTTTTCACTAACAGCAGCACGGAGCCGGACAAATGTTTGACATTTTCAGTAACTGCCCATGCAACTAACTATTAACTGCAAATGGATTTTGAAATATAGCTTCCTGGGGGCAGGAGCGAGCCGCATGCTGCCCGACCTGCATCATGGGACCAATCGGGAGGTATTAATTATGTCAGCAACCAGATATTTCTGCTCTGTAGTCACCAGTTGGGGTTTCGGTGTATTGTCCGATTGGCCCCGCCTCCCCTCTCCTTCATCACACATCAGACGCGTCACGCTAACGTTGCACACCTCCGTCCCATCCTTTCCTCCAAAGGCCGCTGAAACACTCCTCCACATCAACACCACCTACAGACTCCATTACTGCAACCCTTCCTTCCAGTGTCCTCCAAAAACTACAACATGTTCACAACTCAGCTGCCCGGCTGCTCGCCCACTCCTGCTCCGGAGAACACATCACTCCTCTCCTCTGCCACCTTCCCTCCTTCATCACCTTCACCTCCATCATCCCTTTCGAAGCTCTGAATATCTGGCACCCCCATACCCAACTGATCTCCTCTACCCCCACTCCCCCACTTGTCTCTGCTCCGTGGACGCCCATCTTCTCACCATAACTTTGAATTCTTTATTATCACTATTGTTATGAATCTTAGTAAATCATTGAAAGACAAAATGTCAGACGTCTGAAACAGCCTGCTATATTTTTTTCTGATCTCTGGTCTCCATAATGCTCCTTTCAAACATCACGGCGTCACACTATCGACTGTCCAGGCTGATACGTTTCCTTGCCGATCCAGAGTCAATAATAATGGACTGGAGGTTTTCCCATCCGGGCGTTTTGTGCTTCTCTTCAACAGTGACTGTTACAAAAATAGCAGGCCAGGCTTCTATCGTCGGGAGAACATTTATGATGATCTTCAAGGGTGTAAAATGAAAACCCAGCAGCTATTACTGCCAACAGTGCACACTTCCTTGGTGTTACGCTGCTGTACGGTCTCTTGTGTATTATGTGGATTATGTAAGCAGGTGCTATAAAGAAACATCAAAGGTGCACTTTTATGCTGAACTTAGATGGAGCTTCTGATGTTTTGAAACCACCCAAATCGTTGGGATGGTGGTGGATAAATGTCTGTAAGAGAGGTTGGAGGACAGATTGCTGCTGGTAGATTAAAGTCAGAGTCGGATGCTTCAGAACTACTATTCATGTTGAGCGTAGATCAGACCACGTAGAGTCGCATCTCAAAAGTTCCACAGGCTTTAACTACAGGCAAAATTGAGCTGCTAATTAGGTGTAACTAAGTGGAGATGTGGAAGTAGGCTGGGACGCGATGTGCTCGCTCTCACACATCCACCGTGGCCTTTCAGCAGCACAACACACACCCACACAGCTCGCAGACACAAACACACAACCAGGGCACCAGGGGCACCATAACAACATACAGGAAGACACCGCTGCTAACAGGCCGGCTCCCTCCAACATCTGAGGGAAACACGTTACAGCTGATCATTAGGGATCCTAATGTCCCTGCTATCGCTTCTGTCCATTTTCTTTTTTCTTTTTCCAGCTTGTCTTTTAAAGCCGGGAGCCAGGAGCGAGTCTGAAACTCCAAATTTAACAGCTCGGTTTCACATTTACACCCGGACAACCTGTCAGTAGCGCAGCAGTCAGCCTGATGGCGGCGATGGCGAGGAGCCGCGTTCCACGCCAACACTCCAGACACAAATTGCTCTGAATTAGCATAATATTTTCATTATTCAGTTATTATAGTTTATCCACCAAAAGTCACGCTCAGCCCAGATGTAGCAGCAGATCAATCACAGGCTTTTGGGGGAATCTAAATGCTGAGGAAATTGCACAATTAATTTCTTTGAAAGTTTTATACAAATCCACTAAATTGGGCGGATTGGTGTGTTTACACTAGTTTTTCCATCGGAAGTTCGCCACTCGACCTACTGTCACCAGGACACTCTGCGGAAGGGAATTGTGACGTCGGGAAAGTATTCTGGGCTAAAAGTACCAAAGAAAACACAAAGTGGGGGTTCATCTGCGAGTACAGTGGTTTAAAAAAAAAAGTGCGTGAGCATATAAAAACCCTTCTGTCTCGAGTCTTTTTGCCCCAAGAAAATGAAACCCGATTTATAATAAATGGGTATTAATGGTGAGGAATCTAAATGAATCCACAGCAGCCCGGTGGTTAAACTAATTAAAGCTTCTACTTATTTCAGATTACACACCAAATATTATTCATAGTTGTGAGTAAATGCACAGCGAGGGTTGAAGTTATTGGGTTATTTTTGCATTATTTTAGAAATATGCAGTATAGCATATCCATATTCATCTCAACCAATAGATTAGATTTGCAGCATCAACCACAAGGCCTCCATCGTTTGGGGCCACATTAATATCGAAAGCATTCCTGAAGAACAATGGGAATAATCAATGATGCTCCAGCACTCGCCCATGTTTCTGCTTCCAAAGTCTGGTAAAATGATGTTTAGGTGGCAACACAAATCCTCCAGTGCATAAATATTTGGAGATACATATCTTACTATACCAATATCACCCTGGGAACAAGAGGCACACATAATAAGAGGGTGATATCCTCCTCAGGAGAACCGCAAATATCCCGGAGAGGAAACCAAATACAAGGCTGCGCTCCGTATATGAGTTACAGTCTGGCTCCTGCTCATGTATATTCGGGACAACATGTTTAAACATTAAATTTATGTGAGAACTGAGAAGCAAGAAGCTTAACTTGGATTCATCGTGTTTTAAAGATGATGCCCCCCGAATGGTGCCACGGTTTCTGAAGGTTTTCCCCAGCGTTTGCCAGGATCTTGGAGCTGTGCTCTGAGAACCCCACTGAGAATCGATGAGAGGGTCACAAACTCCAGCCTCCTTGTGGTCGCCCCGTGTTTTCAAATAGATGAACGCACCACATGTCTCAAAGATACAGAAGTATTCTAGAAGCAGTTGTCTTCGTAGGGGAAAAGGTAGATATAAAAAATGAGAAGACTCCTCCCGACATCACAGTGAAAGTGATCAATACATCATAAACACAGGCCTGAGTCAGTGTTGTGCCAGAAACCTGAATGAAATGATAAATAATCTGGGTTTGAGCAGAGAAACATTCTGGAACAATTTTCAGATTGACAAATAAATATTAAAGTCACCGAAATAAGACCACGTACGTTCCACGGACAGAAATGACCGGTGGGCAGCGGCGGGCACGGCCTCGATATGAGGACCACTAACAATTCTGCAAGACTCCGTAGTGGTGAGAAGAAAAGCAAGAAACAGTCAATTTGCTTGGAGGTGATTCACAACAGACCAATAAAAGAGCTCTTACAGCAGGTCGAGAGGAAATATTTTTGGATTTTGTAGTTGGAGTTGAAGGAAATGTTCTGGCCAGTGTATCAAAATGGCTGATTTAACAAATTCCTGCTGTGTCTATAGGAGGTTTTCATCCACTTGTACAGGCTGAAAATACTACTGAAATGCTGAGACTACAGTGTACCCCCCCCCCCCCACCCCAGAGGAGTTAGTGGTGCCTGGATGTGATAAATATGGCTCAGACCGTGGGCAGGATGGTGAATATCCAGAGGGGATCGGGATAAGTTCAGCAGTCTGAGAGACTCTGAATGATGGCACCACAATATTGGTTCTGACAGTTTGGAAATGTAACGTATGTAGTAATGAGGAGTCTGGGGTGCTGCGCGTCTATCCACCGGGTGAGGTGGCGTGGACAGCAGCTGGTGGCAGGGGAGCAGATGGTGGCTGCAACAGTGACCGACGGGGACGTTCGCCGGCCCGGGAATGAAGAGGAGGGACAGCCCGGAGGGGGGGCGAGGATAGGTTTGACAAGCAAAGGGAAAAAGGTCATTGGGTAGTGAGACGAGTGGAGAGAGAGGAGAAAGGAATGAATTTTCATTAGGACGGGGAGGGGGAAGACGGCGCTCTGTCAGAATCTAACAAGGACTGTCAGAGCTGAACTCTTAGCTCGGTTGTCTCTGTTGAGGTCACCAGGAAGAAAAGGGAGGACACAGGACAGATAAAAGGGTCGTGACGGGGGGACATCAGAGGGAGAGGATCACCCCAAGAGTCCAGGATCATCCCACCTCAGACCGGGTGGAGGAGGGCGGGGCCTAGGTTAACAGCCTGGAGCAAAACAACTTTACAGGCTGAGCAATGAACCCCCCACTGGAAGGAGCAGAGGTTTTATTTCTTTTATCCCAAAAATGTATTCCCACATCGTCTGATTTGCAAATCTTTGTCCCTGCACGCTGATTGTTTGTTACTCGGATTACACACCAGCTGCTGGGGGGCCGTGAATTCAACCTGAGAGGAGGAGAGAAGACGAGCTAAGGAAGAGGCCATTAAATGTTGGTGCGAATCCAGACCAAGAGGTGGATCCAGGAATTTTAAATGAATGGGAGTGTTTGGCTTTGGCAGAGGTGTGTGTGCTATTAAATGCTGTTGTCGCTGATAAAAGTGGTGCATCGCTGCCTAAAACACAGCAGGAACGCCACAGATTAATTGTGGTATCCGGGTGTTGTGGGTAAATGAAAGTGCATTTGTGGTGTGATTGATGTGAGAGAACCTTCTACTGGAGGACAAAACAAACCTGCTGTAACTGTAATTATGAGGGGAAAACATCACTTGTTTGATAAAACACATCCATTGCTAATTATAATAGCAATGGCTCTATACAACGTGTCACTATTAATTCCACATTAGCGAGACTGGGTTTTGTTCCAACATCTGGTCTGAACCACAGACGGGCCTCTCATCCCACAGTAGTGACAGGTGAGTGAGCAGCTGTTGATCCGCATTATTTAAAGCATCATTTACAATGTAAATAATAAGAATAATGTTTTAAAAAGACCTTCCATTTCTCCCTGATGGATGCGGAAAAGGTAGAAAACTCAAAACCCAAGGAGTGCTTTGACTCATCGCTCACTTCCGACGAAATTCCGAGTGGTTAACGTTGTATTTTTGGGGGGAAATCTGTTGAAAATGCTCCGAATACTGTCATCGTTGCTTTGATGCTGGGGTTTCTTTCAGCACGCGTGCTTAAAGGCACATAACGAGAAGACATTTAAAGAGCTTGAATAAAATCGACAGTTTCCTTGATCAACTCTTGGTTTGGAACGTTTTGGTTCCCATTAGACAGGAAGTGCTCCCTGCAGGCCTTGTGGAAGTTACCTCATGATGTTCTGGCTCCTCTTGGCTTCCCTTCAACATTTCTTGATAAAACGTTAAGGTTTATACCCTCAGGGGAACTGAACCCATGACCTTTGCCGCTGCAAGTGATGTGCTGAAGCATCCAAACCCACAGTGTTCCTCCCAGGCTGCCTGGTTGTCTCTCCCCTGTCCTATGCTTCTCTGCACCCCCTTCTGTTCCAACGTGGGCACGTCTTCAGGTGGATATCTCGCAGAAAAACCCTCAAGGCTTCGCAGGTTAATGAGAATTTTTACAACGTATCCGTCCACGAGATAACGCACCTATTGAAGCGATTCCTAATCTGTGTCAAGGACCAAACTCCAGTAGAATAGAGCGGACCTCACACACAAGCTCGTTAAGGTTTTATGAAGATTGCAAAATGTTCATAAAAGGACAGCTACAGACTGCTGCACAGGTGTGTCACTGCCACCCCAGAGTAACTCAAAGTGAACTTGCAGTCGTGTTTAGCCTGAATGGAAAAGGAAAAGCTTGGGAATTATTTAGAATTGAGCCTCTGGTAGACATCTGGATTTGCATAATACAAGACATAAAATGTAATCGTTTTAAATAGTGCAACAGTAGGGACGCCTTAGAACCGTGTTCCTTCATGCTGTGAAACACTGGAACCTGAAACACTGATGCTGAAGTTCCACCTCCAGGAAAATGTGTGGAATAGTTTCAGTGTTCTTTTGAAACACTTTTAATTTCTCCTCGTTGCTTTTCAGAGCTGCCGCGTCGTATCCGGGGAGGATTTTATTTATTTTTGTTGTTTTTTTTAATCTGTGTATGTTGACTGAAATGGATTTGTTGGTCACATGTGTGTGTTTTTGTGTTGGTGTGTGTGTGTGTGTGTGTGTGTGTGAGAGAGAGAGAGAGAGAGAGAGAGAGAGAGAGAGAGAGAGAGAGAGAGCAAATTCAACTCATTTATAAAGTATTTGTTGCAGTCAAAATTGCAGGAAGAAAATCCAATATATAATGTACAGAAGATGCTAAACAAAAACTGGGCGGGTCAGCAGGTCGGCGTGCACCCACGGGGTCAACGACCCCTGTAGAGGGAGGAATGGTTCTCTGGCGATGGTTTTGCTGGATCAAATGGTAAACAGGTTACAAACGGCATCCCTGCTGCGTGTGACCCGTTGAATCAAGCCTCCTTTTATTCATCTTTTACTGTGCTTTCATATTTAATGCACTTAAGTGTTTCTATCAGGGACCAACGTTAGTTTCATCATGGCTCAAACTGATCAGTTTACAAGAAGAGAAACTTCATCTCTGTCTCAGTTTCGAGGGTGTCTCTCACCTGTGGTGACACCGTCTGCTCCAAATAAATGAGAGAATTAATCAGCAGCTCAAACACTCAAACCTCCCTTCTTTCCTTTGTGAAATCCTCGTCTGCTTGTGTTAATTCCGTCCCCTGACGGAGCGGAAGATGAGACCGTCAATCTTAGATGATTTGGTGTAACTCTAAATGATGGAGTAGTTTCCTGTGTGTGTGTTAGACGGTAGAAAATCCGCTGGGTATCAGTTTTGTGTCACCTCACTGTGTAATTTTGGCTCCTGAAGTCAGTGTGAAGGTTTTGGTGCACAGCGAAGTACATTTGAAACTTTCACAGCGATTCAAATTTGCTTTGTGGGCTATAATGACGGCTGAAATGAGTTTCTATTCAAGAAATCATTGTCATGTTTAAAGGTCAGCCTTGCGATTCTGTGATACTCAGCACTATTTTCAGACGGAAGCTGACTGTGCAGCCGCACATAACAAGTCTCCGGCCGATTCCTGCAATCGTGTCATCATTTCTCTGCTGTCTGATTGACGCCGTGATTGAAAAATAGCCTGGGATGGAGGGTTGTGGTCGTCAGCAGAGTCTGGGCCGGTTCGCCTGAAGCGTAGACACATTCATCCTTTCAGTGAATTCCAAAAAGAAATTTTAGGCTTCAGCTTGGTTCATGAAAACTGATGACATAAAATCATCACCTAGCGTCACCTTCTGTGAATACGAGCTACAATTGCAATGCGGAGGTGGACCTTGACCTTAAATGTCTCACATGTCCATTACTGGCCTCCAGTGGACCCTTCACACAGGTTGTTCCCCTCCTAATGTGGCTCCCCTGATGTTTCCACGCACCTTTGGGCTCATTCACAAACCTTTTAGAGCCCGGTATCGTTACCCGTTATGATTCCGTCTTCTAATAATGGAGTTCATTCTGAGATGTAATTATGTTGGAATATTGATCAGATTATTGATCATTATGGGGTACACGTGCTGCATTTTTACAGATGCTGATGGTTACAACGTTCCTTGGATCATTAGGGGAACAGCAGCCTGGTTCTGGTTAGCTTCTCTCCTTTCTTTTTTAAATGTTCAGGGTTGATCAGTTTCAACGCGGAGCTCGCAGCGATGAGATTTTTCAATGCTAAAAGCAGCTCAGGATTTGGCATTTTGACTCTGACCAGCTTAGAACAAGAGAAAAAAGGTTCCTACTGCCTCTAATGCACCTTTTATAAAGACAGGAATGTGTGCATGCAGGTCTTAATAGACTGTTGCACAAAATGACCTTTTTTTTTACTCAATGAAACCCTCCTTCCTCCTTGTCATCCTCATCTTCCTCTTCCTTTTGACAAACACATTCAAGAACAAATGAAACCAGAAACCAGTCAAGGGAAACACGCTACTAAATTACAGCCTATAAATTGTGCTTTCGGATGGATTTCGAAGGGTTTATTTGTTCCGTGTTCCAGTATTTCATTATAGAAAAAGACATGTTTCTTTACGTAACGCCCGTCTGCAGCTGTGCATTCGACGCCCCACTTTAGCCTTTATTTTATGCCCAGTCTTCATCCCTGTGATTTGATTCCTCCTGGTGGGTTCCAGTGCTGGTCTCACATGCACATAATTACATAAGGGATTCGAGGGACGAGCGAGGATGGCGACACGCTGAGCAGGAGACTCGACAGGGCTGTTTGCTGCAGCCCGGGGAAAATTTCTCTCCCACACAAACAGATACCCACAAAGGATATTACAGGCATTACATAAAATGTCAAAAGACAAAAGGCAATAAAGGAGCCGGGGCGAGTGGTTTCTCTGCCAACACAACACACACACACACACACACACACACACACACACACACACACACACACAGATAAATGTGCACGGATAATGAATTACTGTCTATTCATCTTAGAATTGACAAAACAAGATAGTATTGAATTCCATAAATGAGCAGAGAATGAAAAGAATTAAATTAATCTACCTCACCCGTTGCCGACGGCGCTAAAAAATGCCTCCTTGTTTATTCTCCCTGGATCGCTCCATCTTTTTTTCCTTCTGTTTAGCAATCACAGCTCCCATTGATCTCAGCATGCACCACATTAAAAACTAGTTGATATGATAATTAATATTCTATGCTTATCAAAGATGCATCCAAAAATGCTTTTAAATATTTAATTATATTTAAAAATATATATAAATGTAAATGTTTTTATCATAGCTTGACAAAAGGAAGACAAGCTCAGTTCTGTCGCGTACATCAGGATAAATGTGTGGACATATATGTGGGAATACCGAGCAGCTCATCGTTGCCTCCGGCAGGAAGGTTCTGTGCATTTTTCTGTCTGTCTTCCTGTTATGGAAACAACTAAAGTCCTGAACGGATTTCATGGGAATGTTGACGATTCCGGAGGGACTTTGAGCTTGAATCATGCAAAGATCAAAGGTGATGATCAAAGCCATTCCCTGGCACTTCCCTCCTGTGAGGCCTGGTCCTGCTGAAGGTTTCTTCCTGCTATGAGGCAGGTTTCACACTCTGGCTTTGCCTTGTTAGTAAGAATGACTTCAAATGGAATTGAGTGGGGCCTTGACAGACCATAATGAGCAGCGATGTGAGTGCATGTGTCCAGAACACCCTGATACTGGCTGGCAAAGGTGCATGTGGCCACATTCAGTACGTGCACGACAGAATGACACAGAGCAGCGGGTGCAGATGGCTGGTGGAAGCACAAACACACGCTAACCACAGGGATCAGGCAGGGAAGTGTGAGTGGCGCCGTGCACGTGAACACAGGCATGTTTGATCCACTCTGACTTCCTCGTAGATCTTAGAACAGATTAGAAAGAATCCGATAACACAGCAGCTAACAGCTGCGTCGCGAAAGCTAACGTGGCAGCATCGAAGCGTCGTCATCACTCATGGGTGCAGATGGGTGAAGGTCCTGA
Organism: Takifugu flavidus; assembly: GCF_003711565.1. Lineage (NCBI taxonomy): Eukaryota > Metazoa > Chordata > Actinopteri > Tetraodontiformes > Tetraodontidae > Takifugu > Takifugu flavidus. The sequence continues at coordinate 833,628 of NC_079525.1, forward strand.
CCCCTGGGTTCCCTTTGATCTCTCGGGGCAGCCAGATGTCTCCCAGAACACATCTGCTCCATCCAACTGCGCCTTGACCGGATCAACTAAATCCTATTTTCACAATTCATTCTACAGGTCATAATTATTGATGGTAGTCAGTGATGTCCCCCAGTCAGTTTAACCGGTTTAATTCATTTGGCTGTGTAAAGTGAACTCCTGACATTCACTCATTTAACTAATTTGACACGGCTGATTCTGTTGCAGTGCTGAGGATGATGATAATGAGGAATTTTTATTACAATATCAGGCTGAAAACTCCACACTGGTCCCCACGTGCACACTTTTGGAGGCAGCTCACTATGTCTCATGCGTTGTTGGGGTCATTCATACCGTGAATACTGTCTGGAAAATGATTATTCAATGAGCTTTTATCAAAGATTAGACTGACGCTAATTTACATTAATGTTAGTTATTTCTTAATTATTGTAAACACCCTAAGCATAATTGGTCAGACGATGCTGAACCCATATTTAATTGCAAATTTTGTTTAAAACGAAGCTTTTTTTTCCAGTTTTAATTGATTTTCTGGGCTAAGTTAAACATGGGAATTAATGGGGGCAACCACCCGATGTGTTGGCACAAGCCTCACTCGTTAATACCTTCAGGTTAAAGGCTCCATAAGAACTGGAGAACTTTGAAGACTGCACCGTTTCGGGGAACGCTCTTTATTCCATCATTTTGGAGGCTTCAGCCGGGTAATTGGGGCCCAAAACGCTCTGCGTAAAGTGAGCGGCAGCCCTGCTCTCCAGTCATTGTCAGAGGAGTCAAAGTCTTTTTGAAGGAAGCGGAAAGAGGAAGAGAGAAGTATAATTTACAGTTCCATTTTCTTTATTAGAAGAGTCAGTTTTACGAGGTCGGCTGACACCGATTAAATTCGATAGGTTCTGCTAACTTAAAACGCTTAAGCTCTCCGGTTCCTCCAGCCTGCATCCGTCCAGGGAGCAGAAAGGCTGTCAGCCATCATTAATGGGTGTGAACATTTCTGAAGATGTGACGTGACCTCCGTGCACTCTCTCTCCAGGCTGAGGGTGCACGCACGCCAACGGCACCGTTTCTGACAGCGTCTGAGACCATCAAAACATAATGAGCCCCGCTGCTGCTGCTCCTGTGAGTAAACACATTACAGTATTTAACTGCTCCAGAGGCGTATATTCACATTTCTGGACAGATGTTTGGACTGTTTGATCACAGAAGGCTCACATGCACATTTATCCACACCAATCAAGCATAACATTGTGGTCTCTGTACCAACTTTAAACCCCTGAAGCGTGCATGCCACCAGCCCCCGGGAGGTGTGCAGTGGGATCTGGCACCGGGATATCAGCAGGTTGTGATTGTAGATTTCTTTTGCTAGTTCTGTTTCCTGGTTGTGTGTTGTCAGTAAGCTTTGTCTTTGCTACTTTTGTGTGCATGTGCTCTTGTGTTTTTGTTCTTGAGCTGACGCCTGTGTGACTGTTGTCTTTACTGACTTCCTGGCTTTTGCCTGCTACCCGCCTGATTCTGGCTGGTTCTGCCCGTCCTCCCTTGTACGGCCTCTTTCCTCCACCCCATTAGAGCTGGTTGACTGGACTCGGGTGCCATCGCTATCCCTCCCCTTTGCAATTGGATCCACCTTCCCAGGCTTCTAGAGGGTATTTTACCGTGCTGAAATGCACCACAGCCACCAGAGAAGGGGGTCAATATGGGAACGTCCTACGAGAGCTGCAGTTCTGAAGATGTTCTCATTCATTTATTCATTCCTTCATTCATCAATCAGCCATCACAACGTGGTGCACATCAAACTTTCTCAGCTCCTTACTTTAGCTACCATACAATCGTTTCATTATAACCTTCCATAAACACAATATGCTAACAACATACAATAACGGTATTACTTCTGCAGCAAACACGTGTCTTTGACTCAGGAATAGAAACGAGAGCATTCCAGCGCACACTGCGAGGCCCCAGTAATTCAGTGACTCCGAATAAATACTAACACTTGAAGTCACGCTCATCGGAATTCATGCGGAGTACGGGTCGTAAATTACGGTCGAAAGTGTCTCGTAAACCATTGTGCGACTGTAGTGCCACAATACATCAGGTTAGGGTGAAGTGAAGTGGCTATTTTGGCTATAACTCAGTGGCTTTGGTAAGAATGCAGCAATGAGCGTTTAGGAATAACAGTCGTTCATGTGCGTGTTCTTTAACAACGGGAGGCTCAGATGAGACTGTGGAGCATATTTGCTCTGCATGATGTCGTTCACCCCACTGGAGGATGGAAGATCTCCATTAGCTGTCTCGCAGGTCTCTGTCACATTTCAATTATGTCATTTTGGCACTTTTAAGCTAAGATATTGTCATAAGGTTAAGAAGGGTTTTTTTTGTCTGGTATTAAAGCCTTCCACACCACTGCTTTGGCTCTTTTAAGACTTTTAAAGATGTCTACTTATCGACTTAGTGTGGTGTTTCTGTTCTTATTTATTAACTCCCATCTTTCATGCTGTTGCCCAGGAGAAGCTAAGCTCTCATTCGGAGCAGTGGGCGAGCATCAGAGGTATAGAACCGCAATGGTTTCATCATATTTCCCTGGCAGAATGTTCTGCATAGCCTTCAACAACTTAAAATCTTTACCTTTTCAACCGTGTTATTGTTAATGCAGGTCACTTAATCATAGTTTGTTGCTGCATGTTTGCTTGAATGCTTCCAGGCTGTTTGGTCCTCCAGGGCTGGGTGTTAGCCCCCTTTTCATGGGTCCTCTTTTGGCTCCAAACGTTGGAATCATGAACTCAGACTCCACAGATGCCCGTCAGACCTGTCCAGCACATCCAGCTTATCTCTGTGGCTCTGAAATGATGCGTTTTTCCTGCGTTTTTGCTTTGAGTTGATGTTTTGATCAGCTCGTGACTATCGTGCGTCTGCCGCCTTCAATAGAGTAACGGCTGTTTGTGACTCAGCATCTCCTCAACCTTGAGATTGGCAGAAACCTGTTACTTTTTTAAATCATGTGGTGCATCTGTGTGGTGTAGTTTAGATATGAGGGTTGAAACCGGAAGACAAAATTCCAGGAAAACGAAGGAGCAGAGAAGTTGGTTGATGCTATGACCCCCTAGAGAAGGAAAGAATAACCTATAAAATTGCACTTTATCAGTTTATAGACATTTAGATTTGTCTTGAGAGTTTGCTTTTGTGTTATATTCTGGAACAGAAGACTTAGAACGCCAAGAACCAATTTTGATTGAAATTGGCAGGAATGAACTGGAATCCTGTACGGACACGATTAATATGTAAATGAGCGTAGATGCATTAGACTCCATGTTTGTTTGCATTTTTCACTAACCAAAGACTAAAGAACAACATTTACTCAGTGGCTGATGCCACGACACCATTCCCTTCACACAAGCACGAATAGAGACCTGCTGTTCCCAAATTTCCCAGGTTAGTCTATATTAAATAGTACAATCAGGCAGCTGCTTTAACGGCAGGATTTCACTTACTCGATATATAGATTCAACATGTTTCTAGACCTGGTTTAGTCCCAGAAAGGTTTTCACAGCACCAGGATTGTGGTGCATCGGTCAATAAACCAGCAGACTCCAGTTGCTGTGGTGGAAAAATCGATGTGGGGCAGAATGACTCCCATAAAGAAGGGGAGCACCTGTTGGGATCATCCATGTTATCCAATCAAGTTGGGTATTTTCCAGATAATACGACGTTCGGAGCTAAAAATGCAGCAGTTGAGTCTCATCTTTATGAGTTTACAGTTGCCTCGCTGGTCCCGAGCATCCATAAAGATACTGCTGTCGCTGCTGTTGAGAATTCTTAATATATATTTGGGGTTTTTCCCCAGCTGTCAACGTTTGGAGAAAGTGTTGCCCCGTGCATTCTTGTAAGGATGGGATGTGATAATCATCACAGCACACCACAGATTATTCTGCTCTCATCCCTCAACCAGTCCCAGAGCTGAAGCCCCCATTTGTTTCCATTGTCGTTCCCCTCGGGGGGAACATAAAGGGGCTGTTTGAATGCATACGGCGTATATTTCTATGTGCTATTTATTGTTTCTGACAGCAGCGCAGCCGCATCCTTTATCCCTCATCTCCACAGCTTTTATTTTGACGGACTTATTGACTGATTCCTGCTCTGGGTCTTTCTATGAGAACTCTGTCTGTTCTCCTCATAGATGTGGGAATTTTCTCTAGTGTCCGCCTTCCCTGGCAGTTATTGCAGAGAAAGTAAAGTCTAAGCTATTTTTTGCTCCGGTGATGAATAAATCACATATAACATAGCGGTAGAGGTGAATGAGAGAATGTTTGCATGCTGCACATGCATGTGCCCTCTGGAGGAACCACCTGGCGGGTGTGCCTGTCCTCCATCTGTGTAAGGTCAGCCCTTGTTGTTCATTCCCGTCTCTTTTGCGATGGTAACCTCGCCGGTGGTCCGGCTCCTTCTCAATTATAAATTATGGATAGCACTTTCCCCTCACGCCTCCACTCTAACATCTTCTCTCCCACAAACTTTTACAGGGACTATTTTCTGCCCACACTTCTAATAAACCTTCATTCCATCTACAATTTAGCATCTAAACGACCATTTCACTTTGCCACCATGGAAAACGGGCTCCTGAAAAAGCCACTAATGTGGACATTTATAAGAAATAAAGCTGGAAATTGATAAGGTGGGGCACCGGAATGAGATTTTTAGCACATTAGCATGGCAGAAATGATGAATGAGACAGACAAGTACTGTGGGATTGACACTGAATGGCAATGCAAGAGCTCTCCTCTTGTCCGCAACAGGAAAATGGATGACATTCCCTCCAAATCGCGTTCAACGGAATTCCATCCGATTACAGTGACAAAGAATGAAGACTGCAGGGAGGGAAAAGACCATAATCACAGCTTTCTCTGAATCTCCCTTCGCTGGTATTCCCACTCAATGCCCGTCTCTGAGGTGTCGCATGGCTGTTTATCATGCAGGATGTGGCCCTTCCTCCCTGTCCACTTTGAATCTCACGTTTCCGACCTCAGTGACTCCCTGGAGAAACACTCCACACATTCATCCCTTCACATATCAGCCCCTGTGGTACTCCTGAAGGAAACAGGGGATTTCTTTTCTTTTTCTACTGTAAGGAAACCAGCACGTGAGATCTGTGGCGTTCTACCCCACCTGAGACCCTCCTGTTGGACGGTGTGAATGTGGAGTGGGCACCAGCCTCGGTAGAGCTGCCCCATCCTCACGCATCCAAATTCCATGTAAACATGCGTAAATATTTAAATATCAGTCAGTATTCCAGATTAAATGAGCAACGTGACATTCTGCAAGGCAATTTTGTCTAAAATGAGCAATTAATTGAACATGTCAGCAGTGTTCTTGGGACTCAGTAAATTATTAAGTCATTCATTTATTATTTTAGGATTGTTTCGGCCTGTTAAACTAATTTATGTGTTTCCCCGGTGGTGGTTTTTAAATACTTTATTGACCAAAACATTTAGCGAACAATCTCAGAGTTGTTGCCGGGCAAAAAACATTGTTTGTGCCGGGTTAAAAGAAAATTGATGAGGACAGAATGCAGAGCTCTGCTAAGCAGTTCCTGTCCCCACGTAATGTGAGTTCCACCCTTATTATGGGATACGTAGGCAATGGTGATAGAACATAGCAGGTTGCTTTGAGATCAGCTCTCTTTCGCTTTGATCTGAGCAAGTTCAAAGGGGAAAAGGGGCTCTGGAATGCCGAACGCCACCATAACATGTGACATAACCTCCTTGGCAAAGGTGATAAAAAGAAGTGAGAATGATACGGACAGAATTATCAAGTTTATAGAGAAAAATCCTATTTTCCGAACATCCGTTGTCAAGTTTATTTGAAATCAGTTTGCTTAGTTTATCCGTTAACTCATTTTCTATTTACAAAATTCTGTTTGAACACTTGATACGTGGAGGGAAGGCACAGCCAGAACCAGTCTTAACTAGTCTTGATTACAGCTGGGACTTGTGCTAACAGGATGGAAGGAATGTGAGGTGTGAAGAAGTTGGGCGGACTTGCTGTTAATAAAGATCACTGGCATCATTCAAACACATCATTGGTGACACTGACAGTTTCTCCTGAAAACGTGACATCAACCCCGTGCTCAGCGCCTCCAGAATGTCAGAGTGATATTAAACCCACTGCTGGAAAGGTGGCCATTCAGACTTCAGAGTACGCTATTGAATCTGTATTGATCGACATCTTATGAGCTGCTATTAAATAAACGTGCGTTTGTTGAGGCGTTCCGCGCCGCCGTGAGTTCAGCCGATGCGTCACGTGCAGCGGATTGGGGCTGTTGGACGATGGCCTTGAGTCCCGGGTGGCCTTTAAGAAATGGATTTCTTTGGGCCGAGATGCTCTTTTGGAGGAGCTGTCAGGACGTGTTTACCTCCTCACCGTTCCGGCTCTGAACGCAGCCGAGACACAAAAGGCTTCTTTTCGAATCAGCAAACTCCCACGCTGTATTCAAATGTCGCGTCATTTCTGCAAAGTTTTTCTCCGATTTGTATGTCTTCGACAAAGCATTTCCGATAGTCAAGGGAAAAGTTTAGGAACAATTTATCAGGCCTTTTATTTCATCCGACCTAAAGTCTTAAAGTTGACTTATTATTAAATATCCCTCTGCCCTGTTTGTCTTCTCCTGTCTTCATTCCAGCAGCAGCCGTCTGGCATCTATATGATCTATACTTCCTCTCCTGTGTGTACACAAAGCAATATCCCAGAGGAATAAATCTGGAAGTGGAGGTTTGCTTTGGAAATTAGCGTCTCTTATTGAATCAAATGAAGCATGAACTCGAAGAGGGAGGAAGGAAAAGGTCAGCAGACTGAGAACATTTAATGAATATTGAATCAAACACCAAGACCATTCTATCACCCACACACACGCGCGCACACACACACACACGCCTACACACACGAGCAAATGTTACAATTGAGAACTCTCTACGTCCTTCGAGACACCCTGAACAAATATTAACGATAAATATAGAGAAGCCTCCATTTGCACTGTCCAGGTCACATTTTTAAACCCGATTCTGTGACTTTTCCTGGGTCATATTGGGCATAAATGTGTTTACTGAACAGGATATGGAAGCACAATAAGGTAGGAAATCATGCTCACTCTTGATAATTAGACTTTTGATTTTTAACTGTTTTGATTCTGGGGTTTTTGGAGGTTTTTTAACCCATTTCTGTTCTCTAATTTTCAAACTCGCAAAAAATCGCAATTGTTTTTAAAAAAGGGTTTTTTGTTTGTATTTAACAGTTTTAAAAACCCATCACACTCGTAGCGGGAGAGCACGATCAAACACTCCAGATTACATAAAAGTCTTATATAACCAATGTGGTTCTGAAGAGCGATTGTGAGCACGAGTGATTGCGAGTGAACGCTGACTGACTGATTGATTTTGGGGATGTGAAATAATCAGTAATCAATATGGATAAGAGTCGAGGCTCCGACATTTGAGCAGCACAGTGTAACGAAAGGCCAGACTGACCTTGAAGCCATGCAGTCGTATCCATTTCACTCCCACGGTTCTTCCTTTTAGCCTTGATGGAAAGGTCAAAATGCCCCTTAAGTGATTTTTAGCTGCACTCACCTTTAGCTTTGTGCTTTTGTGCTTCGCTAGAATCCTTTTAGACATCCTGAATGAGCGAGACCCTGTATTTAATGTGCATGTGGAAGAAACATTTGGAATGTATGGACAACAGACCTGTCTGAATAAGCCATGAGCTCCTCGTGGCTCTTCATGGCTCCTCATGGCTCCTCATGGCTCCTCATGGCTCCTCATGGCACCTTGTGGATCTTCATGGCTCTTCATGGCTCCTCGTGGCTCCTCGTGGCTCCTCATGGCTCCTCGTGGTGGAGTCCTGTCTGCTACTTAATTCAGACACAGCCTGATGCTGGAACAAGAGCAGAAAGTGTGAGTATTTAGACCACAAGCTGAAAGTAAAGAGGAAGTTAGAGGCAGCTGAGCTGGCTGGATGCATGGATGATGCTTGGATGGATGCAAGCACACAGGAGATCGTTTAATGATTCATGAGGTTTATGAGGAGGGGACACTGACCTATGAAAACCCCTTAGAAACCAGAACTTTAAGTACTTTACCAAGGCACTCCAGAATAAAAATAAACCAAATACCCCATAAAAAAAGCTAGACAGTAAACACAGTAAAGTTCCCTGTGCATCTACTGCACACTGCAGTTCCAGCTACTAAATGATGACTTTCTATATAAAGCACTAATGTTGTGAAATATGGTCATTTTAAGCTCCCCAGAAAGTGACGGCCATATCAGTTGGCTGCAGGATAAAAAAAAAAAAATCAATTTCACGCTAAGGTTTCAATCTGGAAAATGCATCAAAAGATGTCATAAGTTGAAAGTCTCCACAGCCGACAGAGTGTGTGTGTGTGTGTGTGGGTGTGTGTGTGTGGGGGGGGTGATGGGAAAAGGAACTGCTCATTTTCTAAAATGAGGGCAGTGACCAGGAAGAACCTTTATGATGCTTTCAAGGCCGTCTCTGAAAAAAGAAGGTTTCACAAAACTCGTCCCCTCTGAGGAAACACGAGGACTCGGCGTTAGTCCAGGACAGGTAGCGCCCGACCGGGACAGGTAGCGCCCGACCAGGACAGGTAGCGCCCGTACGGGACAGGTAGCGCTCAACCGGGACAGGTAGAGCCCGTCCGGGACAGGTAGCGCCCAACCGGGACAGGTAGCGCCCGACCGGGACAGGTAGCGCCCGACCGGGACAGGTAGCGCTCGTCCGGGACAGGTAGCGCCTGTCTGTCACTCCTCTTTCAGCATTTTATTGGCAACCACAGGGACTTAAT